>NC_134317.1:20590944-20939663 GCF_964195595.1 Calonectris borealis
TGGATAAAATCTTGCAAGATTCTACTAAAAAAGAAATTCCCCGTTATCGTTAAAATGGGTGATGTTCCGGTTGCCGGCTGACAGTATAGAGGGCAGGTTTTAATCAGAACACCATGCGCTATCAAGTCAAGTGATTCTGAATGCTTGAGAAGTACAACTGTGCAGTAGCATGGAAAACTACATTTCTAATCAAAACAAATAATATAATCAGGATTATTTGACAGACTCTACTTTCTGAACACTTGTTGACTGGTATTGATCGTAAATGTTCTTCTCCTTCATTCTCTCAGAAGAATCCTATATTTTAACTCTTCTTTTACTTGGACTGACCTTCAGTTAACCAGCCTCCTCTTAGTCATATTATCCCATTGACCACAAAGTGCATCAGCAGCTGGTTTGTAGCGGGACTATGTGAATATCCATGTCCTTTCCCCACAAACCTTAAACCATTAGACTCACTAACACTTGGAATTTACTCACATTTGAGATAGGCACAATAATATTTCCCTCCCTCACAGGTTAAGAGTAGTCAGTTTACAAAGTATTTTGGGGATAACTGAAAGATATTTTACGCTTGGAAATATTATTGTAGAGATGAGTCAGGTAAAAAAAAATTTAAAAATCTGAATCATTATTGTTACCTACAGCCTGGTCAGTGTCATAATGAGGGAAATGGAGAGTATAAACCAAAAACCTTTAAGAGCTAGTTTTTCTTGAAGAAATACTCTCTATTGTCTTTAATTAAATTGCTAAGTTTGAGAAGTTATTTATTTTTCATGGAGCATCTGCTCACCAGGCAGGCCTTCTCCTGGTCGTCTCAATTTTAATTACTTGATTATTTTCATGAAAGAAGAATCCATATCAAATTTTATTTCATACAGGAAAGAAAGAAAAAATCTTCTATGTTTCAGTCTCGACAGTTTATATTTGTAGTTTGAAGGAAAGAAGCCAAGGTCAAATAGGTGGCTCTGCATCCACTGTATTAAAAAAATGCCCCTAGACCTATAGGTAGCAATTTCTTAATAATTATAACAACCCGAGGACAGCTAGTCTTGGAACACAAAACATACAAGCCTAAAACTAGAGCCCTCTCAAGTCAGCAAACTAAGCCCCTTCATTTGCTCAGCTTGTTGAGAAATCTTCATGCTCCCCAGGGACACGGAGCCATCCATCCAGTCTTTCTTCACCCAGGTCATTATTAGAAGCAATATATATTTTGAAATAGAACTTATGTACGTTACTATTCCGAGCTATGAGTACCAATCATGGCATTTTGATATTCTCGAAAAAATGCTTAAAAAGAGGTGAGATTTAAGCTACAATAGGAGCAAAATATAAATAATGCTTATGATAAGGTAACAGAACAGTTTTGCATGTACTTGAAATACTATATGTAATATATGCTCCCATATAAGTCTTTTTTTTCCAAAATAAAAAATTAGGTATCTCATATACTGCACATAATTCAGATTTGTGGCATTAAAAAGATAACAGCTAACCTGTTCTAGTTCTCTCCAGGCCAATGTATGCATATGTGTCTCTGTGTGTATATAAAACACATAAAGTAACCTTTTGGAAAGTAAAGTTACTCAGAAATAATTAAATATTATGAAGTCAGGATTAACATATAGGTATATATTTATTTCATTCTCTCCATGTACCATACTTCCATCAGAGCAGCCTGGGAAGTGAGGAATCCTGTATCCATTTGAAATTTCTGAGACACTTACTTAATAGTATTTTCTCCCTAAAAATTTAAACCACTTTGTAATCTTTAAATTCTGATTTGACACTACTGGATTTAATAAGTAACGGTGTATGCAGTAACTAACACATCTCCATACAGGTTAGGTTGCTGTTCGTGACGGAAGTGGTAGATTGACAACGTGCAAGAAGAGCCATACTACCAGAGTCCTCACACAGAATTGCATTCACTCACTGCAGGCTCATGTGGCGTGAAGAAAGCTTGTGGGATTGAATTCCTTACGGTTTTGAAATGAACCCAACTCAGCAAGGCCTTAAATCTGGTCTGACACAATGCTTTCTTTCATCCAAGAAAGTATCCTGAACTGGTTCAAATCTGGTCTGATAGTAAGGTCAAACCCTACTTTTTTGGCACATACAGGAGTAGTATCATAATTCAGTGAAACACACTGGCTCAAAATATCATTACTACATTGTGAAAAGACGCCAACTTCTTTGACCTGAGTCAAGCTACAGCTTCTGCCCTCCAGATCTTGGTACACATCCCCAGCCTTGGATACCTCATCAGATATTGGAAGGGGTCTTTGGAATGTGAATTTTAGTGCCCGTTGAGGCTGGTCCCCTAAATGCTCATCGCCTCAACTTAAATGACTCTCGCACTGCTGTGACGTTTCACCTACCCTCTCAGTGCTCAGGTATTATGTTTGAGACAACATGAAAGAAAACAAGGAACACAAGCTCATCTTTCTTATACTTATGAAGCACTTAAAAGAAAACAGATCACTGAAAACAAATGTAAGAATCAGACTCTGTCTAATCTCACCTTTTGTTTTTAATGGATCATTCACCCTCGTAGGTTTCTAGGTAAAAAGACCGTTGGTCCCTAGAAATTGAGACCAGTACATGGCTGATACCTCACACTGCAGCTTTAATAGCTTTTAGTATTGACCTTTGAATGAAATGTCAAACACTACCTGACCCTGCTACATAGACTACAGATTACAGTTTACTTTTAAGGAAGTCCAGGCTTATGTAGTTACCCCACAAATATGCAACATAAACTCATTATTTGACACAGGTTAACATCCTACTTGGGCAGGATCTCAGCTTCTCTAAATTTCAAAATTATGTTATATTTGGAAACCAACAGCGCTGCTGATATGATGTTGTCTTTTTTTAATAGTGCTTCTGAAGGTGGGATGCCACCCACTAAGACTACCACCAACCAGCAATCTAGGTTATTCTTGACAAGGTCTCATGAAAATAATGACCAAACCTAACCCAGCTTCCACTGTGAGAAAATCATAGCCTTGAGTTCAGCGTCTAATCCCGGAATGAAATGTCAGCATTCCCAGAAATATTGCAAAATTGTCATTACCCAAGGTAAATCTACTCAAACAATCATTGTCTACATGGGAATTCAGAAGCTGAAGCTTTGTGGCTTGCATGGTAAGGCTGTAGCTGTTAAAAATGAACTACTACTAATTGATAGGGGCTTCAAAACGAAGATATATGGTATTTGAGATCCTGTTTTGATCTTTTTTACTTTCACACATGTGCCCTTCTGTATCCTGTGGATCTTCTATGTGGCTCGGTGGGTACATGCTCCACATGGTATTCTGCCTTTCTGATGTTAAAATACAGCACATAGGCTCTTATACATGGTGTAGGAGCTGCTCTTTGATGGACATATAATCAAGCAGGAATCTGAAATATGGCCAAGACTTTGCTTTTATTTCTTGGCTATTGGACGTAGGTGTGAATTTAGCCTGTAGAATTTATTCTTCTTTTATTGTATTAGATAAATTGAAATAAGTGGGAAAATCCTTCTTCTTAATTGTCTTTCTCCTGCAGTCAGTTCCACAAGGTGTGGTTTAAGCTATCAGTACTTAAACATATATGATAGCATTGTCAATACAAGACATTATTAGGAACTATTTTATTGTCATGAAAGAACTGATGTGTGTTTCTTTCCTTTTTCTTTTAGTCTTACTAATCAATGCCATTACACCCACTGGTTTTCTCCTGCATGAGCACATTTCCTTAAACTCCTGTATGTCACTCATTTCAGGCTGCACATTAAAATACTTGTCCTGAAATAAAATTTCTCAAAGAGCCCTCTCTATCAAGGCAGTTTCCACTATCATTTGTCTGCAGATGTGTTTGTGAGCAGTTCTTTAAGTACCTATTTTAAGTATTTTATTTATATACCATATATCATTGTTCTTATATTAATATTTTATTTACATACACTCTATTCTATAAACAAAAATATATTCTATTTAAAAATATATATAAAACATATTTTAATCAAGCATATTTATAAGTTTCCTTTTTTTACACTCTTTTCTTTTTAATTGAAATAATCTTCTTTGCTTGGCACATGTTATCCTCCTCAATAATTAAAGCTCTTTAGAATTCAGCAATAAATATCGCTGAGTGTAAACTTCGAAAAGAATAGCATGTTACCGTAGCATTAGTACAGTTTTATTTACCATGAAGCAAACTACTGTTCAGTTCTTCTACTTAGTTATTCTGCAAGTTACAAAAGGATATTTCCATCTTAGAGGAAAGTTCAAGTCTGAATAATTTGTTTTTCTTATAAAATGCAATGGGAAGATAAAATATATATATGAAAAAGTTTAACTGTTTTGCAGTATTGAAATATTATTCTAAACGCATGAAATAGTAATCTGACAAAGAGAATGAAACAAATGAACAATTCCAAACAAAAAACACTATTGAAACAAAATATTTCATTTAGATTTCTCCCTTCCCCCTCCCCACCCCCTCATCAATCGTCAATTCACTTGTCCCAGATCTACATGAGGTCACTAAAATAGCCTTGACTCCTTTTGCAATTTCTTAGCACCCAAAAGAATATAAGTAGAACTCGTGTTCTGGCTCTAAATGTACAAGGTCATAAGGTTCTTCTGAGGGAGAAATTTTACAGAGTTTCAGTAACGCTGTGGTTCATGTTATGCTGCCAGTGATCACCAAACAAGTAATATATCGAGTCTGTTATCCAAAACCAAAAAATTCCTTAAGCACACCTACAACAAATGTAACAAAAAAAATCTAGGCCTCAAATAATTATTATAAAATGTCACAGTATCAGATTTTCAAAAAGCAGACTGATTAGATATCAATACCTGCTTTGCAAGCATTGTGAATTTCATACCACTATTGTCTCTGCAATGTGATCTTGCAGTAGTTGAGGATATTGCAGAAAACAAACCACAGAACTGCAGTGTATCAGAGACTCCCGCCACCACAGAGCAAGCCCAGCATCCAACTGTTGTCCTTTTATGCTCCAGAACTGCTGGCGGTTTATGCCTGGTTTGGTTTTGATGGCCTTTGTCTAACTTACGCAATGATCTACACTCCTTGCTCTGTTTAACCCTTCTTTAAGCTATGTAGTCCGTGCATTCAAGACCCATACCTGATACACTGACCATGCTAGAATTATAGCCCATCCAGCACTATTTCAGAAACAGAGACTGGTTGATTTATCACTATCGTGAAGTCAGATTCTCTCTTATGAGTACCCATCAAGGACAATTCACCAGCTACTATTTCCTTTACCACATACATAATTAGTTTCCTAACTTAGACAAAACAAGTTCACTGTAAAAATGTATCTTTCTAAATTCAAAATGTGATACAATTTATTAGGTTTTTTATTAAATAATAGAAATAGCACTGAAATATAGTTATTTGGATTAACAAAGCTCTATATTATACTTTCAAAAAATCCTCTTGTATTTTTAGTTTTGCTTTTTGTATATATATATATGTATATATACAGGAATATATATTCCTGTATATGGAGGAATACATCTTAACATGAAAAGGTAACTTATGATATCCAATCAAGGCTGATCTCCAGATGAATAAAAATTAAACAAAGCAAGATAAAGTGAAAATACTGAAGGTGGCTTAGGCGGTTTGCTGATAACTAAAATTAAAATCGATAGTCCTCTGGCTAGTAGTACTTCAAGAGATAAATAGCAGTTTGTTGTTGTTTTTTTCTGGAAGGATAGCACAGAGTACTAACTAGAGACAATACCACATGCTTTTAACTTTCATTTCATATGGAGAAGGTTTAGTCTTCACTCTCTGTTTATATAGGAGTGGAGCTGGACTGTAAAAGAGAAACAAAAGTGCAAACATTGAATAGAAACCCTTATTCCTAAATAAACTGAAGAGGTAGTGAAGTGCTCAGGTTTTCTTTGTTCCTCATTTTCTTTCTTTGTGAATAACTGACCAAATTCATGAGTAGCACCTGTGAGGTGCTAAGGAGTCATCAAATGTTGTATTACTCAAAGGAGGGCCTCAAAAGAGGCCTTCTTGTGAAAGTGGTGGAGTATCATTAATCCACAATAGCTAATACTAGAGTATCACCTGTAGAAGAACCCGTATTTCACAATTCTTCCCATTCCTCTGCACTACTAAGATCTTTTTCTTAACCCACTGTTTAAGCCATAAATGCATGTGAAACTGAGTATTTCCTTTAAAATTCTCTTAAGTACACTAAAAAGCAAGCAAAAAAATATTAGGACACGTGAAATAAGGAGAAAAAATAAATTGGATATCTAATGGGTGTTGAACATTCTTCCTTAGTCACCAAGCAAGGAGGAGGTCCCCCAGGCAGGGCGGGTGTCAGGGAGGCAGAAGAACACACCTTCCGTGGTGGAGCTGTTCCTATTCTTGTCTGTTGTTCAGGACTCCAGCATGTTTTTTGCTCCGCAATGCCATTTTGGAGACCTGATACCATAGAGCCTTCTTATTCTTACTGAAAGAGCAGTCCTGAAAACAATTCCAAGCAAATTCTCATATAGTAAAATAGTTTTGTTTTCTGATTTATGAACATAGCAGTAATATGTGATTCTATATATTCATGGACATATTAGCCCTAAGACAGTGGAGGGATGAGAATGTATTTGAGTTGTGAATGTCTCTTTACAGCCTCTGCCCTAAAATAACATTCTTACTTTTTTTGTATCTACAGCAAAAGCCACTTTTGTGTGGGTGAATAAGGTCTGTTGCTGAAAACAATCATTTCAGGAGCTTGTTTTTATCTTACTGATGGCTAGGGTTACACTGCAGATTGAACTGTAAAATATTCCTTCACTGCTCCTTCGTTTCAGTGAGATAGAAAGTTTAATCCATATCAAAGACATTCCACATGAAGAATATTCATGGACAATGCTAGATATACAAAGAAATCTGCATATATTTCTAGTTTTTGAGAGAAACAATAGATCACCATGTAGTCATGTCTATTAAATTCTTAGCCCAGCAGTCTGTATGTCTGAAGAAACAAACATCTACCAGAAATATTTGCCAGGCTCTATATATTTTGAATTCAAAAAGCATTCACAACAGCATGAAGGATTTTTGCAACTTCTTTAACTTACAAGTTAGTGGAAATCATAATTTTTACGTTTTAAAAAGCTACTATAAAATTCCTATTAAAAATATAAGAACAACAACAACAGTTTTTATGTTGTGCCCTATCCAGCTGACACTGTCCTTTCAGAAAGCCAATGACTTGTTAGTACCTCTAGCAGGAGTGTGAACAGATGCGTCCCTGACAGGCGATGGATGGTCAGGGTCCATCTGGCCAGTGCAGCTTGGACAGAAATGATGTATACAGCTTCATCAGCGAATGACTGTCATCAATCCTGTGCCATGGATAGCGTAAATGACAGCTACACTGCAGCTGAGGCCCAGGTGTGAGAATGAAGAAGGGGCTGATTTAAGAATGCTGGGTAATCAGGAATGTATAGTCTCCTGGACTTTAATTTGTATCTTTAACCTCCTATAAATATCCTTGTATACTGTAGGAGGTATGTGTTTTTCAAGAGTCGGATCGTGAAATTAGCTTCAGGATGACAGACATTCTTTGCTCTCCTTTAGCTGCTGATTACCCCAGTTCCCAGTATACATTAACAAATGCATGCTGAGCTTTGGCCACTGTACTGTGGGCTCCACAATTTAATTATTACCTCATTGATTTTTCATGTATTTCAATTTTCTTTTCTTCAAGTCACAGTGACTGTCCTATTGGGGGCAATGTTTGTTTTCTCTTTCCAAGATTTCCTTGTGGAATTTATTTTGAATTCAATGACTATTTTTTTAACCCATCAGGAACTTATATTTGCTTAGCCTGTCAGTTAATAGACAGTTGGATGCACAATCCCCTAAAATGAAACTGAACATTATGGTTGAAGCTAGACATAAACAGAAAACAATAATGCAGTGACCACTGGAAATCCCTGACTAAAGGTACCTCCGTTTTTTAAATGGTCCCTTTTTAGCATGCATTAGAGATCATGCATAATTTGCATCTATTAGCATTTTATTATTTCATAGCATTGGGGATGGGAAAACGGACACAATTATTGTATTCTCACAGGGTATTTCTTTACTTTTAACTATTTCACAACAAATCGTTTTTCTTTATCAGTGGATCATATGGACTAACGTAGTGATTTAAAAGCACAGGAAGTTATGAATGTTTTACATAAGGATATGAGTCAGTCATTTCAGTACACAGAAATATGGTCATTGTCATAAAAAGGCATAATCTATAATCATATTCTCTTAAGAAGCAGTTTATTGCCAAGGGCTACGTTTTGACCAGGTAAAGGTGTGTTGCATGCCTGGGACAAGACTTGTATGCACACATCATACTATACATAGTATACTGCATGCACAATTTGTTTATGAACACACAGAAAATATCCGACATTTCCAACGTATAGTCCATGCTTGCAGGCATAAGGCTTATATTTCTTTTAGACTGAAACTTTAAAAACCCCACAAATCACTGTGCCTCTAGACAGAGAAGCTTTAGGAACGCATGATGTAAATTCTGGTGGCTTTATCATAAGCGGGGGTGCTATGGGACAATACTCCAAACATCCCCATTCCAGACACAGAACTCGGTTAATATGCAATGTACGCAGCAGAGAGGCCTTAACACAAACTTTGCAGAGGAGGGTAGAACGGGCCACATTAATTGCAGGTTACAAGGAATGTGATCAATTTTCATCTCCGAGTGCTGACTTCTGCTGGCTCTTCTTCAAGTTCCTGGAACAGAAGTGGAGCATAAGGGTAACGGAGGGAAGTGGAGATGCCTCAAGAACGGGGCATCCTGGTCCAGCTTCTTTTCCATACAGAATGGATGAATTAGACTTGACTTGGGAAGAAATGCTATTTTTAAGTGTCTCTGTGTATGTGTGTGTGTACATATCTATATATATTAAAATGTTTGAGTGCATGTGTGTACATTTGCGTGTGGGAGCATTTGAGTATGTATGTGCATTGTATTTGTGTGAATAGTCATATTCTGAAAATGGTTTCATTCAAGCTCACTAAAAGTCAAAAAAGGGACTATTTTGGAGAAAGGAATTTGAAAATTCCTTGAAAACAAATTCTTCTTTTGGGCAACATGGAACTTTTTAGCCTCCAGGCAGAAAACTTAATTGATTAAAAAAAAAATCATCCAAATAAGCAGATGAAGAGTTGTCATCTGGATTTCCGTGAAGAAAACCTATTTACTCCAATAGTTTCTTCCAGGAGAAAAAAAACAGTTTTGTAGAAAGGAAATTTTTCAGAATACTAATGCAACAAAAAACCCTGATAAGTCTACACAAAGACCATATTACAGGTTTCTATGAAATCAAGAAGAGTTGTACCTACACAGACTATTGGCTTTAAGTGGTTTAGGGAGAGATTTTCAAAAAGCACATGTGGAATTTAGTGTTGGTGATCTCCAGAAAGTCTTTGCAATTTGTGCTCTGAAATTCTTGGGCACTTGAAAAAAATCTCCCCTTTAATATTTTATAGGGCTGTGGTTTAACCTTTAGAATATGAATAGAGCCCCCATCTGTGTAGGCTTACTTGTTATCCAGTAGTGCAGGTCAGTACCAATCAGATCAATACACCCCCAGGAGAAGACGGAAGTGGAAGAGGGCCATTGAGCACTGAGCATTTACCCCAATGAATCACAATTACAGGAACACCTGTGCTAACAAACTATGTCCTGATCCACTGGGAAAATGTACACAGTGCCCAGCAGCCCTCAGAATTTCTCATTTATTACCACTGGTGGGTTGGCCTGCAGTTGCATATTGTGTTACAGTGTAAAATTCAGAAGGACACTGGTTCAAGACCTCTTAGGATGACTAAGCTTTCATAGGGCTTTTTGCTGCTTCTCCTGTATAAGTATTTTAGCATTATCTTCAAGGTACTGTTGGAGGCTTTTAATTCATACATCTCAGTTTCAAACATCAAGACACAGGTTTGAGGAACACAGTTTCAGAAAAGTTACATGCAAAAGCATGCTTACATTGGGAGCGATGTACATTTGTTAATGAACTCTGTTAATAAGTTTTGGCTATATATCACATCACAGAGAAAAAGAGAAAACAGAATGCCCTACGGTAGTGGAGGGAGCAAAAATCAGGAAAAATAACCATACAATACTTGAAAATACCTCCCTTGCACACTGTTACAATAGTATCTGTTATTATAGGTGTGGAACAGCTTTATTATTTCTGTGTCATTACAGTAAATTATCTACCCAAAGTGTAAGGAAAGGCAGCAGTATAACGAGGAACCTCCACTGCATGAGAGGTTGGACTGTCAGGAAATAGGAGTTAGGATCATCACTGCCTTTAAAACCTCTCTCTAAAGGCAAAGATATATTAATAAATCTCCAGTTTCTTCACTTCTGTGCTATCATAATATTGTTGTACAACATCTGTGATAAGTTTTGCCATAATGTCAGGAAACTAATAAATGCATCACTGAACAATGGACCCTTATGATCACATGGAAGCCAGAACGCTTCCAAACTCTCCCTGTGAACTTTAGCAGGTAATATTGGTGGTACGCAGCAGGCAGAGCCATGTCTCATATATTTTACATATATTTCACAGTATGCATCAGAAAAAGCATCAGAGTAGAAGGCCATGCTATGCAACTGAGAGGAAAGTGTCTGTCCAGCAAGCTTAGTTCTTCTGGCTTCAGAAGAAGTCATTATGGTTTTAACATCATGCTGAGAAACGGCTATTTGGAGATTAGGACAGATGACGATCTGGATATGTTCTCTTTTTCTCTGTCAAAATCTTGTCTAGGCAAAATCTGAGTCTTTGAACATATGTTTAGGATTTCTGTCTGTATGCCCTTCAGCCTTGTTAAAACAGCATCTGCTTTACCTCTGACTAGGCTGTGGCACATCTGAAAATGCCAGGTACATCTGCTGTGCACACATAAGCCATTTTGGTGAAGTATATACCCAGCGAGCTGACGCATCGAAGACACGCCACAGCACCTAGGTTGTGCTATGCTGATGACATGGAAAACTAAAATATCCAGCGTGTAAGGTCATCTGCGAAGCATCATCATGCTAGGGGATATTTCACCACCCAGGCACTATTCGGCACATTTGTGTATATTTATGAATACATGTAAGGAATGCTGATTATCACAAAACTCCTGTATCTTAAAGTCAGAAGAAAGGTAAAGAGGGGTGGGAAGGAAGATGATGTGAAGGAAGGAAAAGAGTGAAACAGCTGGAGAAACTCTTCACCTTCTGTAAAGAGCATACATGACAAAGTGCTTTAGGGAGAAAAGAATCAGCTGAGCACTAAGCCATTTAATTTATCACTGTGCAGAGCAGAATGAAAATAACATCTTTCTCTCTTGCTACACGTTAGTACTTCTCTGGATTCAAATTTGTATTTGATCATAACTAGAAAGCTATTCAGCTGAGTTACCTTTTCCCTGTTATCTGTGAAAAAGAAAATGAAGAATATTGGGCTCATGAAATGAGCAGGTATTTATTCTGTCTACAAAATAGAGCAAAAAAGCCTCAAAGATTTGTTTAATTCTGGAACCTCCCTCTGCTTCTCTGACTCCTCCTACATCTACTCTTTTCCCAGTGTTGTGTGTTTGTCAATTAGGCAGGACCCATTGCTACCACCGTCAAATCTCCCTGAACCAGAGCACATTTAACAAATTTCCTGTCCAAATCTCATCAGATCTTCCAAGACAAAGTACCACACAGTACTGAACAAATTAAAAGGAGGGGAAGACCACAGATACACTTGTTATCATTGATACTGCCTTTTCAGTCATCACACTAGTCTGTGAACCAGCATAGGACAAAATTAAAAAGGACATAGAAAAGCGTGTTCTTACTAGGAGCAGTTTATGTAGAATTGAGGAGTGAATGCCTAATCTGAGATATTAGTAAATTTTAAACTAATTTTCCTTTGGCAATACTTGTGTAGTCAAGATTTTATGTATCTCCAACGTGCCTTAAAACTCTTTGATACATTTTTGCTATTCTGGTTTTGGGACTTGCTTGATTGGAAACCACTAAGCATGCTTAACTGTGCCACATAGTTTCCCTTCTGATTAAAATGCAGGCTGGCACAAGCAGAGACTGATGGCCTCTGAGTTTATAGATTGACCAGGGCACCTGCCGTGCAAGCATCTTTGTGCTGCCCCATCACTGAATTTCACTCTGACCTTGAAGCATCACACTTGATAAAGCTGAAAGTTAGTTTCTATTTCTATTTCCAGCCCTGTTTTTTAGTATTCCTTAACAGAGTGTCAATTGTACTCTGACACAATTGTGCCTGCTTCTTGTAGGTTGTAGCTCTCAAAAGATAGTAGATTCTTTCACCTACAGACTTTTACAGCTCTTCTGCATAATTCTGATTTTAAATATTTTAAAATAAATCATAGTAATAAGACCAGGAATACATCTACTGATGACATCTTAGGTCTCCAGCAGTTGTGCTGGAGACCTAAGACTGTACCTGGACATGTTGGTACCTGCCAAGGTTTTTTAGTTAAAGTCTGTTCAACCTAGTTCATAAGCAATAGTTGGAAGTGAAGTTTCCCAAGGAAACAAGAGCACTCTCTGAAATGACTCTTACAGCACAACAACTGTAGATACAGTTCACAATGAATACCAGCTTTACTCAGCACAAAGCTTCCAAGTCCTGCTCCAATGTACAGCAAAACAAATCCAGAAATCAGGGAAAAAGAATGTATTTGCGTTAGCAATATTTCAAATAATTGCTCTTTTCTGTCTGTAATCAAGAATAACTCAATAACAAGTAGCCTGGAAACTAATGTATCTGTAACTCTGTGCAAAAGATAATCACACTTTACAACAGTGGGGATTGTATAGAAGTGCATTGCTAGTAAAAGATTATCCTGAAACTGATATAACTCTGAGAACATAAACATGCACATAGAGATCTGACTCAGATAATAACGAAGACCTTACTTGATAAAGCACATGTGAAAACCTTTCCAGAGCACAAATAAAATAAACTTACTGTAACTTCTAGAATTAGAGCCCTGAATTTTTTTTTTTAGACTCTGAAATGTATGCAAAACCAACAAGTACTTCACTGTCTGAGTAATGTTCATGACGTCGCATCGATGCGACAATAGCTTCCTAGAATGGCTTATACATAAAGTAGAGCAATAGCTACAGCTACAAAACACACCAAACATCTGAAGACAAGCCATCAAAAGCAAGGAAATTCTGATTTCTAGTTGAGGCCTGTGACATTTACAGGCTATACAAGAATACATGGGATGTTATACAGCATTGCGCATCATTATTGTGGAAGTCATTGTTTCCCTCATTAGTGCTCTAGATCTGTACATTACTTCCATTGCAGGTCATGACCTCCATGCTGACAGTCCATCCTTAACTCACCCTTTTGTGCCTAGGTATTGTAGCAAATTTGCTACAGTACGTGACATCTCACACTTGAATTTTCTGCAATATTTGAAGACATGTATCCCATTCAAATGCACTACTTATCAACTCAGAGGTCTTCAGGAAACCATTAAGAAGATATGGGACACATATCTAAAGTAAAATTAGATATAATTTCATTTGTAAGTGTTGTATTTTATTATAATATTTAAGCTGTAGTTCTCTGTAGAGCTTTTAATTTTATGTGATAGAATGGTGTGTAAATCATGCAGCATAGTTAAAATATTCCTAAAATGTTTTTAAAGTTCAATAATCGTTTCCAAAGACATTTACTCACTAGGAACATGCAAAACGGTAAATGTTTCCATGCTTATTGTCCTCATTTTTTTTAGTATTAATCAGAAGCATAACTTAATATGCTGCAAACATGTTAGCCTTTCACTTTTAATGCAATTGAAGATAAATGACTGAAACTTAGCGGTGATTCTGCACTCCTGAAAAACTGTGATTGACAGAGTATCATCCTGTAATGGAGCAGTTAATATGCAGACATTGACATGGCAGAGCTATTATGATAGATCATATCAATTCATAATTTGGCTTCATAAATATGTAGAATTATTGACACAATATCTTACAATAGCACTTCCTTTTCTGCAATGCCAATGTACAGGACTGATCTTTGCAATGAGAACTTTGAAGTATAACCTGAAAGGATGTGATGTGTGGAAAAAAAATAATGTTCATGTTGTAATAAGTCACCTTCTGTTTTAATATCAGAAAACCAGTGTTAAAACCAGGGAAAGAAATCAGTTAAGGATTCCATGCCTGGAAGTTTCTTTAATACTTACTTAGGTTTACTGTCCACAGTCCTTGTTTCCCTGTTCAGGAAATTGCTCAGTATTTGCCAAACTATGAGAAATTGTTTGATTAAACCAGAAAAAAAATGCAAAACTCATTCCAGTTTTATGGTCAGATAGAGAAAGAAGTTAACTAACCAACTGCAGCATTTTGCAGCACTTTCCTTTGTTTTTTTCAAAGAAATCTTGTGTGGATTTGTTCTATGAAATTAGATTTTGAGGTTTTGTTTGAAATGTGCAAAGAAACTTTTCTAATAACTTAATGCCACTGACGTTAGAGCCCAGGGAAATGAGGGCAAAACCAGATAACCATATAAACGCAGCTAGTAAAGTCAGCTTTGCCACAGCTTAAAGAGCATGCTGTCTCTAATACCAATGTGTAAACTAGCAAGGATTTGGTTCAAAACACAGAATTCTGATGGTTCCAAAATTTGCAGTTGTGTATAAAAAGGATTTGGTTTTGTGTGCACCAGTTCTCTTGGATGTTATCATGATATTCACACTAAGCGTCCAACAACATTTCTATTACTTTAGTTTCATGCCTTAGCTTTGGTTTCTACTCTTCTTGCTCTTGTACTTACAATCAGATTAATAACTGGAGGAGAGGATGCTTAGTGGATATAAACAAGTCACTTGGCTGATCTCAAAAGACAGAAGTCAGTCAGCTGATTCACCCCAACTGAGGGTATGCACATTTAAATTTTACTGTCATGATTAACTTCTTTTTAAATTGCAACTAAAGGTACCCTTTAAAGTAATCTAAACCACTGCTATGTATACAGGATAAACAGAGACTATACTGATATACATACCTTATACAAAAAAAACCCTAGAACGTATTGTGTGGGCTGAGAACTTTATATTGACTTCTAGTGCTAAGAGAATTTTATAATGGAGTTATAAAACCCTCAAAAAAGGGGTTTGTAAAGGAAACTCTAATATACCTTTATCTATAATGGCACGGCTGGGGGCTACTATAATAATCCTTTTGCTTTCATGTGGCCATCTGGAGGCCTATTAAAACTAGTATCTAAAACAGACTCCCAAGTGTGTTGAGTTTGCCAGTTCCCACTAAGTCACTAAAATAAGGGAGTTAGCCCTGCTATAGGGTGAAGTGTCCGCTACAGAGAGAAGACAGTTTGAACTCTAACCTTTTACACCGTGAATATGTTGTGTACAGGCTGATTTTGATACATACAGTTTAATTGTGCAAAAAACCTAGCCCTAGGTCTGTTGTGCACCTCTGGGGTTGTATGACAAGATGGAAGAGGGTAGGCAAAGTGAGAATGGAAACATTGCAAATTTAATGAAGTATTACGTTTCAACTGAGAAATATTCTATTCTGATTTTTACAGAGAGCAACAATAAAATATTGACAATATTGCAAGAACCTACTTTCCTTGCTCAAATACAAACACAAACATTATATATAACATTTATTTAGTGCTGGGAGTTTTGATCCAAAATATAATGGAAATAAATATTTAAATATGCAAATTATTTTATGGCAGAGTTTGGTCTCTCTCTTTGTTTTTTATTCAATTAAGATTAGGTTAGTAAGAATGCACTCAGTAAAACATTTTGAGTCAGTGGGGACTGGGTACCATTTGTCCAAAATAAAGTCCTTTCCATACACTCATTACTGATCTTATTCAGTAATGTAGTTGCACCCTATTATACCTGATACACCAAAAAAAAAAGAAATTAAGTTGCTGTCTAAAACCGCACTAGAACTCAGATCTAGGACCAAATAAGATGCATTAATTGCTTTACTGCTTCACTGCAAAACCACTCTTAAAACATAATTCCTTAATGAAGTCCGTTAATTTGTTCATGGCAGTACACAAGCTGTTCAAAATGACACAGAATTGCACTCTGTTTTCTAACCCCTGCAGTTTCTTCTGTTAGTCACTCTGTCTTGTGTTGTTATCCCATGGATAGTAATTATTTTATAGTGGCTGTAATTAGGAGAGAATTAGGCTTGGTAAACAAAACCTGCCTTCTCCTGTTAATAGCTAAGGATAATAAATTTGGCTCTGACATTCACTATATTTGGACAAGGCTTGGCCTTCTTCCAGTTTTCCCAATAAGAACTTTATTATATAATTATGCCTTGGAGTGGCTCATATTACAAGGTAATTTTTTTTTTTTGTTAAGACACATATTGCATGGCTTCCAGCCAGTAAATGATATACTGTAATATATGCCTCCAATAAATGTTTTAAACAAAATCTCTCTAAGCAATATCCTGCTGGAGCTGCACATTGCAATTCAGCAGATATATTTACAGGAGTTTTTCATAATGCAAATTATTTTCTTTTGCTCACATTGTCCAACATTATAACAAGTGTTTAAAAAGAAGCCTAGGATTATTTTTATCAGCAAGTGACATAGATTCTTAACTTATCATATCTCACTAGCTTAAAGAGAATTTTCATACTTTTTATTCTGTGAGTAAAGTCACAGTTTTGTTGACATGCACAGAAGTGTAGCAAGTGTCTTATTTTCTATTTTCAGCTTGAATTAAAAAACAACCCTTTGTTCCATCTTTCAAGCCCACACGCTAATGCATCATCTCCTACCCTCTCCTTTATTTTATCTCATACCTTTTATGTAAAATACAATTTAAGTTAACACACAATAGCACAAATGCTTTTCAAAGGGAGTCAATCATCAGCTAAATAGAAAAGGAAGGGCTTAAGGGGAAATATATAAAGAAGTGAGTGGCTCGAAAGAGACAAAGTGTTTCAGTCACAAGGAGGAGCAGATAGGATCAAGACTGGGAAAAGGGAGTAAGCAATTAAATTCTAAAAAAATACAGTAAAAACAACCAAACAAGATAAGTACACTAATTTTAACTGTTTCTCCTGCTGCTGAGTTATCACTGCTAGTAAGATATAGGTAAATAATATATCATAATTGCATTCACCAAGTTTCATAAGAACTGTGTAGGTAAGCAGAATTGCGTTTACATACTTAAAGACATAAACCAGGTCCAGAGAGATTAAAAACTGGTGGAACAAAAACAGAATCCAAAAGTCATGTTTCCAGGCCATCTTTTCTGGTCACTAAACAGCATCCAGTACCTTTTCAGTTTTCCTGAACACTATTTAATGCTACAGGTTAAAGAGCGGGAATTCCTCAACTATAAAAACCACCAGGTTCAAATAGGGTAGACTGGCCATCAAATGTTTTTGGTGTAAAAATAGCATATTTTGTATATTTTTACTTCACTCATTTGAAGGCACTCTCTCTTTCCCGAAGACACACCATTCAGTATTGATTACTCAGTATACAATCCCCAGGGTAAGAAGAGTATCAAAAAGATCAGGAGAAGGTAATTGGGATATGTGCTAAGACAGTGATATCTACAAAAGCCTGCCAAAGTGCACTTGCATAGAATTTGACCTATATATTAGCTTTAAAAATACTATGCTCACATAGATTGCAGAAAATAAGTTTCATTGTGATGCAAAAAATTCAAATACTAAAAAAGAAATTATACCACTTCAGATATATACTTCAGATTTTTAGGCATAGCTTGGCACTGAAAAATTAAAGATCTTGAGCTAAATTCATCTGCACTAGAGGCACACAATGGATTAATTTGGCCCTGGGTAAGACATCTGAAAAACAAAAGGGCAGGGACTAAGTACATCAATAGTCATTACAAACAGAAAAAGACCATTAGGTCAGCTAGTCCAGTCTTATTCCAATTTCTTAATGTAGTACTGGCCATGACAATACTGTCTTTCATGTTCTCTCAAAAATATATTTTTAATTACTCAAACTAAAGAACTAACACCACTTTCCTTGGGAAACAAATGGCTAAGTATTCCTTATTGTTTCAATCATACCTTGGAGGATGTACACTCTACATTCCCCTAGAAACCATCCTATTATTTTACTGTTGTTTATTAGCTCTGCAAAACTTTTAAATTATCTTTGTTCTCATGTGACTTCACAGAAGCACCTTAGAAGAGGGTCCACAGATTTGCCACAGCCCATGAGGCAGCAGGGTACAAAGGAGCACCACTTCTACTGATTCACATGGAAATGACAGGGGAGCAGGCTGAGACACAGCTTTTTCAGCAGGACAGTACAGACCAGTTGTGATTTCACAGTGTGAGCCTGTATATAAAGGTGCTGTTGACAAAAGGGACTGGTCTCAAGCTCTCTCCAAGAGTTGGAGACTCTATCATTTGATGAAGATCAAGTGGCAAAGAAACTTTTACCGCTGTCTTTCCTCCCTCTATTTTCTCCTCTTCCTCTCATCTTCTTTCCTTTCTCATAAGGATTGCAGAGGAAGGAAAGGAAAATAAAGCTAAAAGAGCATGAAAGACACTCGAGGTACATCCTTCCTGTTTCCGAGACACAGGAGACACAAGACTGTGAGCGACTGGTTTGTATATAATAACATTGATTAAGAATTTCTTTTGCCATCCTATCTTAAGCTAACATGATCTCAGTGTCTGGAAGATATTATATGGTTCATAATTTTAAAATATCGCTTTAGAAGGGGGAGAAGGTGGGAAACAGACATAATTCTGTCCTATATTGAAAGCCCAGCTACCTGACAAACACTAAGGACCAATAAATGTGCACGTTGCCCTATGATGCACAAGGTGAACAGACTCAGACTTTGATATATGGCCAGTGGAAGCACATTCTAGCACCAAAGAACCTGCACCTAAAGTCTCTAGGAATTGTCATGATTACCCTCCAAACGTTTTGTAAATTTGGACAAAGATGAGGTGACCGAATAGCTAGTCTCTTCAGAAAAAAAATTAATCATATCTTAATAAACAAACAAATCTATAAACTCTAAGTGTAAAAATACAGATTATAAAGATGAACCAGACTACCTGCTCTCTCCCTCCTTCCCATTAGATTGTCTCCGTACCACTGCAGCTCTAGTAGAAGGCAGGAAGTGGTTTAAATAATCGTGTTGCAACTTCCAGTAAAGGCAACTTACTGAAATCCTATCTCAGGGTACTTACTGTCCTAGAAGATATTTGGGGGGGATAGGGCCAGAACAGATGGTCAAAAACCTTCTTTCAGGACTCCGCAGCTGCACTTTACACTGAAGAGCTCTGAGTTTAGTCTAAATTGTGCACAGGGCCAAATTATATCCTGGCCAGAGCCAGGGTGTAAATGGAATATGGAGAATTTTGCACACCTATTATAACCATAACTGAGAGCATTTCTGACAGACCCAAGGATTAAGCATACTTTGTTTCAAGCAGGGTTTTGGAGTTTCGTTTTTTTAAAGGCTGAGGAAAGCAAGCTCAGAGAAGGGCATAGTGAGCAGCAGGGGACCAAAGCTCCTTTTATCATTATTCTAAAATGAGATAAAGTGAAGAGATGGTCATGAAAAATATCAGACATTAAATAGCAACCCTGTGTGCAAATCAGAAGTGTAAACTTTGTTTTAGATAGTGGCTTACAGAGGGAGATGGTTTGTTAGAATGAAAAAACACCACCGAGAAAGGTGATAGAGAGACCTGATAGTATCCTTATGAGATATATTAGGAAATAAAGATAAAATGTTTAATTTGAGAAGAATATTTATGATATGTGCCC
The DNA here is from genome assembly GCF_964195595.1 of Calonectris borealis. Classification (NCBI taxonomy): domain Eukaryota; kingdom Metazoa; phylum Chordata; class Aves; order Procellariiformes; family Procellariidae; genus Calonectris; species Calonectris borealis. The sequence goes on from NC_134317.1 coordinate 20,610,853, forward strand.
TGGTTCGTTCTTTGTTATTGGTAAGCCCTGCTATGAACAGAAGAACCATATGTGAAGTCCATAGCGTATATTCACTTTTTGGTTTCTGCAAGCAAAGGTATGTGAGCTTTCTAGAAATTGTGAAAGCTCCATGCACTGATGAGGAAAGGTCTAAGTAATATCGACTCTAATTCTTTGATTTACCACAAAAGGCTTTCAGGCAACTGGCTTGGTAATACATCCTTGGCTGGATGTCTGATGAAGATGGTCATTTATAAATGTGCAAAATCTCTCCAGCTCCGCACTGGTCAGGTCACATTTAAAATAATTGCTTCTACTCCCGACCCATCAATCTGTAAACATATCAGACTGACAGCTTGCTTTACTTGCAATGCCCAATAGGTATGGGGACAGCACCACGCTCTAACGAAGGCCTAACTTACTGACTAGCTTTTGGCAAGTCTATGTGATATCAAACAAGAACATTGGTCTTGATGCTGATGATGTATAGCTTGCAGGTGTAAGAGATGTGCGGGAATGTGATTCTTTTCACACATGGTAAGATTAGTGTGTTAAAACTGCAAATGGAGTAAACAATTTCTGACTTGTTTAAGGCTGGTCGGTGTCTTTACCGATATCATCAAACGTGTGATTTACTACTACAGCTAGCTAACAGAGATTCTCCTTTAGATCGAATAGTAGATGACTGGGGTTTTGGAAACAAAGGACAAAGAGAAGCTGAGCTCTCTATACAGCATAACTGCTAGACTGATATCTCACGTCCAGTCGAGACGCTTTGGTAAAACCGTGGCACCTAGGCCACAGCAGAAGCATTCAGTTTGCAGTAATAACAACATATTGGTCCCTTTTACCTTGAAAAACATTTCTATGCATTTTGCTGCAGCAACAGTTCACAATTCTCTAGGAAAATAAATTACGTGGAGGGGTAGCAACTCTGGCAGAAGCATGAATAACGTCAGCACTGTCTTTTCAAGCTTCTTAGTGATGTCAATACCCACACCAAAGTGATACAAGAGCTGGGAACTTTTAGAGGAAGAAAAGCATGTTTGGTTTTGCATTTTACATCTTTACGCAGAGTAGCAGTGACTAGAACCACAGCTCTTTGTCTGAATCAAAATCTCAGATGGCAAGTTTGTATCCAAATTTTATGACTACTTGGGAGAAATTACAAAAGTAACAGAAAAGCAGAGATTCCACACGCAAAGAAAAAGTGATGGTCCCTAAGGACAGAAAGGTTAATACAAGAAGATAACTGGATTGTGTGAATGCCGGTTTCTGTCCACCTCCCAGACTGGTACTGAGGGGGATGTTTTTGCTTAGCCATTTCTGTCCCTCTGCAAAGGTGAGCAAGATGCTGTTAGTAACTAAGACTGTCCCTGATGGTGGTAAGTCTAATTACAAGGAAGGAAAAAAAACCCAACACAACAAGATGGGAGAATGAAAGAAAAGGTTTATGTTTTTTTCCCCTGGATGTCAGTTCATTACCAGCCTGACACTATAACTTCAAGGGTCATTTCTCTGCAGTCACTAAAATACCAAAACAAGAGAAAAGCAACGCATAAGCAGAAGCAAAAGCAAAACCCCTAGATCATTACATTCTCAAAAGAATTTTAACATTAAAAAAATTCTCTTGTAAAAGAGAGCCCCTCTAACTCATACACTGTTAACTGCATTCCCCTGTTAATGAAAGAGAGAACATATTAAACAAAGGAATGAACTCATTGGAAAAACACTAGAAAACAAGATTAGGTAAAATATTTGATTTTTAAAAGTTTTACTGTTTTCTAGAGGAAAAAAAAAAGTGATAGGATGGTGGTAGATATATCTTCCTATGCTGTTTCAACACATGCAAGTGTAGCTTTAGCATGGTTTCTAATTTTGCCTCCCTAAAGTTGACTGCCTACATATTTGCAACAACAAACTGTACACATGGTTCAGGGCCATTTGTGGGATTTAAATGTGGAACTTCTTTTGCATTTCAGATATCTATACGGATCAACATGTGAGGTTCCCCTCTGTTAGCTGCGCAACTCATCAGACAAATGCAAATCATGTACAGATGTTAGTACTCTCACATCAAGACAGTATCTACCCAGTTTTTGTGCAAAATATTCTCACAAATATCAAATAAGTAAACTTACTTTGTAATACAGCCATATTTGAAATCAAGCCATTAGTCTCCAAATATTCCAGAGGTAACGCAAGCAGAGTTCAGACCAATAAATGAATGCTTGGGCAAGCTAAATTTTTAAGTGGTTATTTGCCTGAAAACAGTGCATATAATGGAAATTGCCAGATAGCTTCAATGGTAGCAGAAAGCACTTTGATTACCTAGGGGTAAAAGTACTTTAAATTCATTCCAAACAGAAGGTGAAAGTGTGAGAGTAGTTTGAAAAATTCACCCATGAACCAGCACAACACCACAGCTCCTCATAACATGACAGATGTGTGAGGTTTATCTGCTGTGATACATTACTCCTTCATGAATGGCTACAGAAAAATGAGGTAAAGCCAAAGCACATCTTTGGTACACAGATCCTGCAAACTCAGACTGAAAAGAAAAACCCCCCAGATATAAATAAATGACAACCAAATCCTGTAGGGCCATGTGTACTGAGCTGATTCATTTCACAACCCAGGGAAGGCTGTGCTCCAGGCCAGGAACCTGCCTAGACCCTTTTCTCCTGACCCTGAGCAGCAGCTCGTATGGAAAATCTGTTTAAACAGATAGAGACGATTTCATTTTATGTTTTGGGAAGACGTAGTCAGGTACAAGACTTCTTGGTTAATTTGATCCTTGCCAGAGAACAAAGAGCAAGATAAAATGGAACTCAGGGCTTGAGCCAAAATCCTTTGAAATCAATTAGATTCTTTTCATTGATTTCAATGAGTCGTGGATCAGACCACCACTTCCTCAAGACAGCAATAAGACACTTCCTAGAGAAGGCAGGGGTCCTCAGTTTCACCATTCGTTCATTTTGATCTTTTACTGTTTAATGAATCTCTTCATCCTGCTCTTATTCTCCGCTCTCAGCCAGGCAGGCTTTAGCAGTGCATTCACTATGCAGTAGAGGATCACCAGCGTCCATCTTTCAAAAGAGACATACAACTGAGGCCACTCAGGGCCATTAAAGATCCCATGGTACTTTTGCAAGAGCAAAAATAACAATGCCAGCATCTTGGCCAAATTCCAGCCTCTTTAATTACATTCTGTCCATCTATATTCCCTCCTTAGATTCAGCTGGAAAAATTAGCCACCATTTTCCACTATCCTATTAATCTTTTAATGCAGAATTAATTATAACAAAAAGACTATGAGCATGAAATATTAGCACTTACAGCTATAATGAGAGTATCATTGCTGTCCATAAAAACCAGAAAATGCACCCCTCTTTTCACAGTATACATGATTAGCAAACCAAAAGTAACCATATAACTATTTTCCTTTTTTAAAAGAGAAAAGCCAAAATATGCCTAAATAAAAAAACAAACCACAACAAAAGAACAAGGAAAAAAAACCCAAACAACACAGTAGCATTATGACTGACTTCTTTTAAATAATAACTACTACCTTTACCAAATATCTTCCCTACCTAGCACGGTTTGGACAAACTTTCCATTACTATTCAACATCAGGAACTTCCTAGAAGTCTTGACCATTGGAATTGTTTATGTGCCTTTTGGAGTTGGAGGCAGGGCCATAAGGTGTCCAACTATCTTGAGGGGCTCTGCCTAGACTCCTAGCAGATGATTAGACTAGAAGGACATAGAGTTATTTTTCAGTTTCCCCACTTAAAATAATGTATCAGTCAATGCAAACGTTCCAAAGGAGAAAAAAAAAAAGGCCAGAGATTTCCAGTTAAAGAGACATTTTGAGAGATTTTAGTAAATATTTTTGAAAGACTGCTACTGTCTAAGATCTACATATAGGGGAGGATATCACACAATTTTAATGTGGGATCATTCTAAAATCCTGCTCTGTTAGTTGATTTAGGCACTCAGGTATTGTCAACAAATGTAAACCATATCCTAAAATATAACTTAATCCAGGCAATTGGTAATGGGTAAAAAAAAATGATCCTTCTGCTCCTTGAGGACACTAAAGATCTAAACAACGTCTTCACATTTTTGTCTTAAGAAAACAGAGACCTTACATACCTTTCTTTCCATGGTATGGAGTGTAACGTATCATAGAGGAGACAGTGGCCTGAAAAGACTGATGGTCTCATCCAGGTGGTACACAGCTTTGAGTAACAAAGACACAGGATAACTATGTCTCTGTGGAATACAGCAAAAGGGGGTTCAACCATGAAAACTTACAACTCACTCATTCTTCTAGCAGATGTGTTTGTGATTAAAAAGGTTGTTGTTGGCAACAAGTAAAATGAAGAGCACTCTAGGGGGCCCAGAGAGCAAGTCCATTAACTTCATCAGCACTAGATTGAGTTCCCAACTCAGTACAGTCTTAGGAAACAGTGAAATTACATTTACCCATCCTAATTGTGGGACTCACTGAAAATGTAGAGCGATAGGTAGAGAATTCAAAATAATGTCATGTTGGTATCTTCCTGTAGAAATAATTTGGTCATTTGCAGATCATATTAGGTCAAGTCACTCATGGTACTGTAATCAAAGTTACAGACTGCAGAGTTTCTGAGTGATGGTACATGACAGGAGATTTTTTTCAAGAGTCAAGAGATCTGAAAGGAGAGAGAAAAACTAGGATCTTGAAATAAGTTCAACTGACCAAAGAGCCACTATTGTTTAGTTGAGCTCAGGGCAATCTTTATATTATCTGGGTTCTGTTTTGCCTCTTCGGCAGAAGTGGCAATGTCCCTCATTTGCTAAGACATCTAACATTGAAAAGCTGATATTTGGGAATACCTAGAAAGAAACAATTTATCAGTGATAGGGAATAGCGTAGATGACTTCAGAAGCTTTTTCCTTCAGTCTTCATGATAATCTGGGATAAAAAGCACTTTAAAAAGTAAGGTATTGTTGTATAGTATTTGTATTATTTTCGCTCTGAGGTAGCAATACCTCTTCAATACCAAAGTTCTGCTGCTTAAATCATCTGCAAAGTTCAGCCATCCTGGAAGGCATCATATCTGCAGTGTTTCTTACCTGGCATTGAGAGGTACACCGAGCAACTGAGCTTCTATCTTATTCCCAAATTCCTCCTGATGGTATATTGCTATATGAGCTGTACTCATTACACAATACATATATGATATTTCTTAATGAGCTGCCCACTCTAGTACACACATGCACATTTCTCTTGAATCCCTGACATACATAACTACATTCTTTGAGCCTCAGTGCTGGAATAAACATGCACAAATGATGACTGATGATTTCACTAGCTACAGAAAACATTTGAATACTCTCTTTACTCCTAAGATTATTAAGCAGACAGCAATTTCCACACTTTTGCAAGGAAAATTGGAAGCCTAATGTTCAAAACTTTTTTCAGTGAACCAAAGTGGAGGAAACTTTCATCAGGCAGCCCCCAATGCTGCATGTACAGCATGCAGAAAGTAATTTTAAACAATATGGAGGGAAATTCTCTTCACTAATATAGCAATACTTTTTTTAAATGCCTAGAAAGTCTTTTGAATTTTTTTGTGTTAAATTTTTTAGACACTATACCTGCCCAAGTTCTCATGCTTTGCAAACATAGCTACCTCTGTCATCTCTCTTGTCACAAGAATATTCTTTTAAGTATTTAATCTCTCCCGCAGCACATTTAATTGCTTTTACCCATTGTTTGTGCAAGATGTACAGACAGGGAAAGCTGAAAATGTGTTCAGAGACTCCAGTAAAACTCTTTATTACACAAGTCGCTGCTGAATCCATGATTTAAACAAATAGATAAATACACTTCTTAGTCTAATCTTTTACAGTTATCTCAATCCTGTAACAAGGAAAGACCAAATAATTTTCAGGCAAATGTGTGCCCTTTCACTACAGGTACTACTAAGCACTGGGAAATACCTGGTGCCCTCTTGCTCCCCGGTACTGTTTTTTTCAGCAACTAATTATGCTTGATAATTTGCATTGGGTATGAAGAACTGTTTGAATTAATAAAAAAAAAAAAAGTTTTGCAAAGGATATCTCAAAATTCAGCATGTCCTGTCCTGCAGATTCAAATTAAAGAGCTTATAAAGTTACCCCTCCATGGCTTACCCAAATAAGACAACTCTACCTATCAAATCTAGCTAGTAGGTTATAGACAGAGAAAATAAATCTGGCAGCTTAATCTAATTTATGAATCTACATAATTATGAATAATTGAATGAAGCTAAAAGGAGAAAATTCCAAATAAATGATAGAGTGCAGATCAATTCCCAGGTAAAGCAGTACACACCCAATGGCTTACCACAAATTAAATCTGACGGGAAAAAAACTCTAAAAAAAATTATTCTTCTGGCAAGAAATAGAGGTGATGATCTAGCATCTCCTATGAGCCCATGATTAATTGCCAAAAAAGCCCTTTACATATTAATAACTTTCTTTTTTTGATTATCTTGAAATGTGCTTGGCTATTGAAAACAGAGATATTTTCAATGCTGTAATAAAAAATATGAAAAAAAAAGGTGGTCCTCACCAAGGAAAGTATATTTCATAATTAAAAAGCCAGCTTTAGCCTCATTTCTAGTTTGGGGGTCAGCCTGGATGACACAAGTGGCCATTTCTGGCTGGACTATCTACAAATACGTAATTGGAGTGTAAATTATTTTCACTATATAAATAGCTCCTGATGATATCACAGTTTGTAAATAGTGCAGTTTGTTTTCCCAGAAGCAGCTTTGTGCTAGCTGACAGCTCTGAAAAGTTTTTGCATTTGATTATGCTATTTTCCTCTTTATAGCTCAATAGGAAATCACATGCCATGTGCCCAGTATGAATTTGGTCTGCTTTTCCAAATGCTCTGTTACATCCATGACACGTAAGTGCCTTTAACATCCTTGGGTGAGAAAGCAAGCTGCTTGCACACATACTTATTATTTTTAAGTCTTTATTTTTATGTAGCTGCAATAGTGTATTTCACAGCTGGCTGATGAAGCATGCTAGAATTATTTGGAATTCCTTAGTGTTCCTTAAAAGGCAATTAAAGTGAAAATAGAAATGACCGTATGTGGTCAGGTGCATTTCTGCTACTGTATTACTCACACTGTTGCCAGCAGAATATTTAAAGACAGCTTGTACCAGCATACGCTGGTGCAGCTGTGCTAATGGCTTTCCAAACTTCACTACTTAAACTTGCCCTAGAGAAGCTTTAACAATGCATCTGTTTACTAAGATTTTTCCATTAACCTTTCCAATATCATGGCATCTTTCTAACTTGTTTAGTGATTATAATAACAATATGCTGTATAGTCTATATCCAAAGAAGTTTAAATGCACACACAAAGTATTCTACCAACCTTCTATCCTTCTTGAGTAGTAAAATAGTATCAACAAATGGCTTGGAAGGAGAATATCCTCCTTTTCTATGTACAGAATACATTGAACTTAAATGCGTCACAGAAAAGGCTAGAAAATCCTGTGCTGAGATATTCCAGAAGTTGGCACAACATACGGTGAGATTAAATGGGATGGGTCTCTGGGGTAATGTGGTTCCTTGGAGAGAAATCATCTTCTGTTACCTTGTAAAAATTCTTGAAAGACTAGAGAATGTTATATCCACCTCCGTTCATCCTCAAGAAAAGACAAAACTGTTACTATTTCCCTGTCTGTTCCTTAGGCAAAAATACACAAGAACAAGAGCTTACCAAGGAGCCAACCAGAAGGGAGGGCATTTTACAGAAGGATGTGTAAGATAATATACATCCATACATAGTACTACATTCAATATAAACATTTTCTTCCTTGTGTCTATAGAGAAAGCAAGGGAGAAGGAAAAAATGTACATAGACTCTATTTACCAATGTGAATATTTTTAAACTGAAGCTCAGTTATAGAAAAGTCTTCTAGAAATAATAAATGTTGTCTCTCTATTATATTCAGCATTTTTGGGAGAAACATCTGCAGAATCCAGCTGAGTCAGATCTTATCCAATTCTGTAAGACTTGTCATAGGGAAGAAATGGAAGCACCTAGGCTGACATAACTATGCAAACAAGTGGGGTGATCTCTGGGACAAAGAGAGTGCTGGTCATGGATGGAAACCTGCCTCTTCCAGGGGAGGAGCAGTGGGCCAGGTGGAGGGAGAAAGCAGCGGTTTGAGATTCGAGCTCTAGATCAGGAAGTCCAAGGAGCACCTCCCTCCACGCACGGATGCTGCAGCGGTGGCAGGGCTGCCGGAGGAAGGAAGGAAAATGGCCTGAGTCTCAGTTACAGGAGTGAGAACTACGGCTTGGCAAAGTAAACACAGCTGAAATGGGGACTAAAGCTATGATGTATCAGTTTGAAGTTTTGTTTCTAAGTTTCTGCACTGAAACGGCCATTGTTGAAAAGTCGTATTATATTTGCTTATCTACATATGAAAGTCTTGTTAAGGTTAATGAGAATTCCTGTTAGATAGGCGATAACGGACTTTTTCATTATTAGTACAGAACCAAAATGTTTTCCCATGTTTCAGGATTAGAAAGCAGTGGGTGTCCTGAATTCTAGTTCTCTGAAAAGCCCCATGAGAAGTTCATATATTTAGATCAGCAGCAATTTGGAAGCCTTCAGTTAATCATATTTTGGTCCTAACTGCAACCAGAGTAATTGGAAATACAACAAAAATAGCCCGTTTGAGGCTGGGGTGAGGCACTGAGCAGATAGACTCATCACATCTTTTTTAATTCTCATATCATATGTTCCTTATTATTTAGATCCAGATTCTTTCTAGATTTTTTTTTAAGCTGCAATATCAAATGGCATTTATTTAGGCATTTTAAAATCATGCCAAGATAAAAGCTAATCTTTTTGTAATCAGTATGCAGAGAAGAAGAGAAGCAGTAGTAAAGCAGTTGCTGCATGTTTGCTGACAAAATATTTAATCCAAACATTTAATTTCAATCTGCCACTGTTCTCAGTTGGTATAATTACTTTAAGCAAATATCATGTAGGAAGGAACAGAAAATAGTCTCAGATACTGAAATGTAAATAATAAAACATAATCATAATCTAATGTTTAAAGCCATGTAATTCCATTTTAGAATCATTTTTGTGGACTATTTTAAATGTTTAAGCGATTTTAAATTATTTCTGACATAATGGCCTATGATACTGTCTGTATTGGCGAGCAGTGGAAAAGGTTTAATTCTCTCATCTGTTCATACACATCATACTTCAAAGGTACTACAGTGAAATTGCTCTGCAGTCCATGGAAAATTGTAGACTTTTGCTTTTCATCTCAATGAATATTAAAACCAACACAAATTTAAGGCAGCGATCATCACAATTTTTTGTACTTTTTAACCAAATTAATATAAACAATTTGTATCACTATTTTAAGCTTACTTGCCACCTGACTAGCTCAGACATAGGGCAAAAGAGGCCCCTGTTTTTAGCCTAAAATTTTGCAGCAAATTTTCTATTTTCTGGAAAATCAGGGACTTAAAAATACCACTCCACTCCAAAAACCGCTTTGATTTTCTACAATAAGTTAATCAATCCATCGAAAGTCTTATGGCCCTACAAAGTGCTAAAAGTGTGAATAAGGTTAATTTCATTGATGACTAATTATTTTCTTGTGGTTTTCCACATTCTTGACTCTATTACAATGCTTGTCTATAGCACTGGTGGGATTTTAGACTCTGTTCTAGAAGTTATATAGGCTTGTAATACTTAAATACAATATACAGCTGCAAGCCAGATGTATGAGTCATTCAAAACAAAAAAAAAAGAAGGGGAAAAAAAAAGCTTTCTCAAAGTGTTACTCTTTAGTGTTATTCTCTAGTGAGTAAATTTACTTTTGTGCAGAGGATCATTGCAAAGGAAGAGCAGAACTCAAGTCCTGTTTAAACCCTGATTTGCAGATTAACTGGGAAAATTGCAATTACTTTGACTACAAGGTTCTTATATTTTTTACATTTTGTAAAAAAAAAAAGTAAATCAGTTTAATCGCATGTGTCCTAAACATTTGAGGAAAATTATTACAGGAGTCAGAAGGGGCCAGGGTAAAGAATAGAAGCAGCTTTGTTTGCTGCATCTAATTGAGTGCAAAATTTTTTAACAAACGTCTGTACTATATTTTAATTTTAAAGTAGGATCCCCGAAGTAACTTGCCTTCCCATCACTGCTTTTCCTCTTCAAAGACTCCCTCTAGTACAGAAACAGGTAAGAGGGTTAATGTGGTCTGCAACAGACCATTGAAAATCAAGTCCCCTCCTTTCCTTCAGCAGCTCAGGCCAGTCCATAGCACTTGCACGTCCTTGCAGACTGGGTACAGGGGAACCAAGCTCAACACTTGCGCTGCCAATTCCCAGCCACGCTACCAGTCTCTCAGTTCACCTAGACACATGGCACTGTTTGCATGTATAGGAGGTGACAGAGAAAACATTTTTAGTAGTTTTAGTGGTGTTGAGAGAGAGGCATTTTTCTTTGTTTCTGTATATAGCAAAAGCACAAGTTCATTTCAAAGCAAAATGGTGGATGTCCTTAATTTGTTACTTATGAACTGTGTAAGCAGATGAGATAATCCAAAATCTAGACTAACTAGATATAACAAGGAAATCAGAAACAATCCAGAAAAAAAGAAATGTTGCAAAGTGAACAAAGCAGGATCCAAAGACGCTCTCAGAGCCATGTAATCTCTAACATAATTACAACAATATTTCTTTGAAGTGAAGTTACAATTTTGCTTACTTCTTAAGCAGACTTGCTTGTATTACAGGTCAAGCATGCATGTCAAAAACAGCTGGCTTTTCAGCAGTGATTTCTGTTACTTATCAGGTTTGTTTATATGGCTAAACAGGTAGTGCTCATCTCTCCTTCCTAAACCCAGTACAAAATAAAAGCAGTGTAGCAGGGAGGAGGAAGGCACAAGCTGACAATGGCAGGCAGAGTTCTTTATTTATTGCTCCCAGCAGGTGTCAGATGCCGCAGTTTCTTTACAACCATCAACACCCTGGGGCTTTTTAGTTCCACATATAAGACAAGGAAGATGGGGGATGGCAACTAACCTCAAGGGATTAGGTACCTGAATCCTACCCCAACTACTAGCAGACTCCAGCTGTGTTTAAATGTTTTTTGAAGAATTTCTGATGTTCAGTGGTTGCTGATTACTTCCAGATTTTAGTTCTACGCCAGTGGAGATCTACTACAAAGATTTTAGCAGTTGTTGTTAAAAATTGCAATTACACCAAAGAAATGTCTTCTTTAAAACCAGTTTCAAAAATATTGCAGCAGTGTTTAAAAAAAAAAGAAAAGGGAGAGATAAACTTACAGACTCTTCACAGTGAAAGGAGAATCAAGCAAAATGTGGAGGAAGGGAAGAGAGAAGGCAGGAAAGATGACTGGGATCATATTAGCTTTAAGGCCTCCTCAAATTTTCCTTGTAAATGTTATGGTGATATTTTAATCTTCAGAGGGATGATTTAGATAAATGTTCTATTGACAACATTTCCTTTCTGTTGAGTTTACCTAATTTAAACTTCAATCTGGGGCTTGTGTGGGCCTTTCCTCCATTATTACATGTCAATATAAAAGAATGTGTATATTTAAATACATCTTGTATTTGAGTAAGTTAGATAATATACAATTTGGATATTATAAAATGAAATAGGAAGATTTTTTAACACAAAGAAAGAGTAATCAAATTCTGTTCTCAGGTGCATACACCTTTCTGGTAAATCAGAGGACATTCAGTGAGTTGCATGAAGACAAGTCCGGTGAATCTGAGCTACTTAGTCTAGAAAACTACCAGTAATGTGTCCCTTGAGTTTCCTTCAGCTTCTTAGAGAATGAAAAGCATAATCACCATATTTATATCTAAAGTCTTCATTGTTTCATCAACAAAGGAGGCTGGTTAAGGAGAGAAAAATCTTCAAAGAACTAATGTAATGTATATAAGTACCTTTTGCATATTTCTCCACTGAATTTAAGACAAGTTTTGAACACAATTCAGTAAAAGAGAAAGACAGACTGCTTTCTTTGTAAGGGTTTTTTTGTTGTTTTCAGGCATGTACGTAGTTTTAAATAGCAGTCAAGGCTAAAACAGACATTTTTAATAGTAGAATTTAGAAGACTTATTCTTTCGATCAACATTATTTTTTAAATGTAAGTGCAAAATTTTTAATTCATCAGACAAACCTCCTTCCCATAAAGAGGAAAAGGGGAAGGGGAAAGGGGAGAATGAGAAATAGGGAAAGAAAAAAAAAGAGAGAAACTAATGGAAGATTTCCCCATACTGTTTGTCTGCCAGGTTAAACCACGACAATGTTACAGTCTTAAGGAACTGTGAAGCTCTTTAAAATCTCAGTGGTAAGACAAAAGCACGTAAACTAAAAATCACTTCAACTTCAGAAGTGCTTACCATGTTTAGATAGACACTATTCACATAGCAGAGTTCAATTCCAACATGAACTTCTTTCAGTTTTGCAAATATCCAGATGCAAATACAGGAGCACACGTCTTTATAGCAAGCTCTGGGACACTACAAAAATAAATTATTTGAGCAGGTTATAGCCTAAGCAGCAAAAGCCAGATAGTAATGCATATTCACATAGTACAAACCAGACAACAGGTCTGTTTCATGGCACTGAGTTTTTCTGGCAGCCTTTTGGCAGTACAAATTGAACATGGGAATAGATTTCAAATCTTTTCAGATCCAAAACGCAATGAAGCTGAATGTACAGACTCCTGATGCATCAAGCGGCATTATTAACTGTTATCTTATTACGACATATGCATTCATTAGAGAGGAGTTGTTCTGATTCTCTATGAAATAATTTTCTGATGGTGAGCTGTATTTGTAGCACTAGCTCTTGGCAGCACACAACAACCACAGCCGGCATTGTCCAAGAAGGGATTATTTCATTCCACTACATCATATCACAACCGACTGTACCTCGTAGTACAAATGCAACCTTGTCATGGCAATTTGTCACACTTTTTTGTGTGCATTATAGCTCACTGAAGTCTCATCTCCTGCACTGAATAGCCCACTGCCATATAATACATGACACTGTAATGAAAAAGGCAAGATCGCAACAAGGGAGATATTGGTCATACTTCCATTACAGAGCTGGCTGTCTCCCAGATGGCGCATGTTCTGGAACCGCATCCAGAGCTTGAGCAGGGGACAGTTTTGCTGCCACCGCCACGCGTCTACTGACCTATTTGTGAATGTGCCTTGCTTTACTAAATCATCGGACAGCTCAACAGCAGTTGCACATAAAATGTCAGGTTTCAAGGCTGCTTGCTGCTTAGTTATCGAAGAAGCCAATATACAACTGAAAACAACAAAACCTGTATCCCCATTCTCATCTTTGTCCAGCTGTTCTTCCAACTAAAGTCACCTCTGCAGTATCAAGAGATGTAAAGATCAAAATGAGAAGGCAGGAACAGTTAGGCCTGGTCACCTGGGAAGTGGCTGGGAGATGGCACACAACACAAAGTGTGAGGTGCCCACTTCTTCTCAGGGGCTGCTTTCAAGCCCTGCCCTGCAGCCAGGGTGAAAACCCAGCCTCCACTATACATTGGGTCAATTTATAGCTATGCTGGGGGATGGCTGTTTAACTGGGACTCAGTTCTTGGTTTAACTTGCACTGTAGACAGATATTAAAACAGTGTAAAAACAACCTACAGCAAGAAAAGGGGTGGAGGCTGGGGGCTCCTTGGGATTTTCCCAAAGCCGTGAGTCCCCCTCCAGTTTCCTGTCCTTCCGCTCTCTCCTGCCATAATTCCTGATGCTAAGCAGCTGCGTTGCCTTGACCACTGTTTTTCATAATGGCAAGTACCGTCTCACCGTTCCCTTATATTATCCCTGTTTTATCCATCCTTTGTGTACAAGTGTAAACCTTAGACTTACACCATAGGTTTTCCTGTGCAGTGACTGTCTTTGTTATATGTTTGTAAAGTGCTTAACTCAAAGAGTCCATGGCCTATATGTGCTACTGTTATAAAATTATAATAATAGGAGGCAGGTTACTTAGAGGGAAGTACATGAATTTTTCAAACAGGTATGTGCAAATCAGGGAAAAAAACTCAACAGTGAAAAATTCTTGATAGTGAGCAGAATAAGTGAAATACATGAGTGAGCAATTGCTTATTGTATTATTTTATATCATTGTGAGAAATCTTTTAACAAGCTTCCCCACTCAAGAATTATTTCCATCTCGTTAACATGGAAGCTAACTTGAAAGTTTCAATTTTGTGTAGGATATTCAGCCAGCACAGCAAAGTAATGCACAGCAGGGAAACATTTTAGATAAAACTGAAGTGTAATTGCTGTTATTTGTAACATATCTAATGAATGCATTTTAATACAGCAGCACAGTAGAGATTGAGATTTCTTGAATAGTAGACACACAGAAAACGTTTGTGTGTAAAAAATTTTATTCATGTCCTACTGCCTCTGATTTTCTAGCAAAACAAAAATTTTACAATACATTTAGCACTACACAGTAAAATATTCTGTTTCACAATATTGAAGTGTTTCTGTTGCTCTTAACAAGCCCAACAGGTGCTTTCTATTGGAGACAACTTTCTAATCCTCAAAATAAATACAGGGTATTTCAGATTCAGATCATACTACTTGGCACATTTCACAACACCCTTTCTGTATAGAATGCTTTCCAAAAGGCAAATTTCAGCTCATTGTCAAAAGATGGATGTGGTACGATAACTCACAAAAGAACTTCATAAATGCTCTGAATGATACAGCTAATTTGACCCCACATGCCAAGTTTTGCAAGACATCCCCCCCTCCCTGCCTGCATAGTGCTCCCCATTCCTTAGCAAATTCAGAGAGTCTTGAGCTAATCACTTTACAGTTAGCTCTGAATCCATCACACAGCCAGGTTGCAAAGGACTTGTCAGGGCACTGCGTTTTCCTTCTTCATTCTGCTTCCTTTTAAGTTAGTAGCAGCACTTGACAACAGATGAACATCAATTAATAGTAAATTACGATGGGATTCATGTGGGATCACATATTACAACCTCCTTGATGCCAAAACCTTTCACAATGATGAATGTTTTACAGTGAATACCAAACACACTTATAATGATTTTGCCATTTCCTGAAAAGTGTTGCCAATCTACCTTTCATTCCAAAGAAGCTGCACATCCTTATCTGTTTGAAAACACGAACTTTCGCTCATGAGATCTACACAAAGGCTCTTTTATGTAGGTCAAAGGATGCTTCCCCCATGCCCATTTAATATGTTTTCTGTGAAGTTCTGTGTGCTGCCCTTAGGGCCACGCACATGCTGGCGATATGCATGCAAGTTGCACAGCAAGTTCTTCCCCCCCCCCCCAGACTCATATTATCTACAGTTCCATCTGCCCTGTAATGAAATCGTGTACCTCCATTTATTTTTCAAGCATTTTTAAGTGTCACACATACAGTAAACCACTGCTTTATGAATAGGCCCCTAAGACAAGGACACAGTTTACAAGGAACTTAGCGTTTAAGCTATTTTCATCTTGACAATGACTGACATGTCTCTCAGAGAATATTATATCTTTAGAGTACTTTTGAAGGTGCTGTACTTAAGAAACATGTCTCATCGATTGGATGAACTACTGAACTAAGTCTTAAATGTTTAAAGAAGGGTCAGAAAGGCACCCTGCTACAAAAGTGTGCAACCTACACCTGACTAATATCAGAGCCGAAATCCATGCAATGAATAATCTTTGCAAGTTTTCTTTCCATTTAAAAAAAATCATATACTTTATCTCTGAATATTTATCAGACCTGGAGCTGAAGTCTCAACAAAGGAAAAGCCAAACTCCAAGGAAAAAAAAAAAGAAGAAAAAAAAAAAATACACCACATTCTTCATAAATTTCATGAGAATTTCCTCAACACATGAGTCTCCATTTATACAACAGATCAAGGAAGGCTAGAATCCAATTTCAAATCAAATAACCTCCATATCGATGCGTGGTGTAGTTGACAGTGCACTCTCATCAACTCTGTGCTTTCTGGTGGGTAATGTGCACAATATAACTTAGAGTAGCCATTTGCCAGAAAACTGCTGTAGTCAAATTGAAATAGCCTTTAGTACCTTGGTTAAAATGGAGAGCCATAATGTATGCCTGTCATTTGATGAAAAATAGCGCCTTTAAATTAAGAAAAAAGAATTTCCCATGAAGATACAACGCAGCACAATGACACAGATGTCAGGATCTTATTTAAATCTGTAAAGGCACAGTGCAGCACAGAGGCACAATTTGTTAGGAAACACAAGATCATGTGCCAGTGACCAGAGATTTGCTGCTGGATTCTTGTCATAGAGGTAGCGAGAAAATGTGAGTTACCTACAGACAATTGCTTGCTCCTCAAGGGAAGTGACACCTTTAAGCTGATATCACAATACAGAACGAACATATATCTCACCAAAAGATGTAACGACCATATTTTATCATGTGATACAGCTGGAGTAGCCTGATGCAACATTGTACATTTAAGAAAAGTACAGTTGTTTTTTAAGCCATGAGATGTATCTGTCAGTCCACATAAATAAGGGGTCAGTTAATATAAACAAAAATTCCTACCAAAAATAGATTAAGGATGAGATTTAAAACCACATTTAAAGGTCATGGAAAAATTTTCCACTTGCATCAACAGATTCTTTCAAATGTCCAGCTGTTTCACTCAAATAAATCACATGACTAAATTGGGGCTCTGAAACACCAGTCTTAAACAAGAACCTTAGCAGTTTCAAGGAGCCGAAATTACATCTTTTCTTTTCCTAAGCAAGCAGCACGCTGGACTGTTACCATCAGTAGCTCAGCTACTAGGTCAAGGACAGCGATTCCGCCCCTTTCTGAAGTACTCATTAGGGCACACCTGAGCAGCCCATTCAGCTTTGGCTCTCCAGTACCAAAAGTATTCATACTGGTGAATTTGAGGGAGTCCAGCAGAGGCCACCAACACAGGTAGGGACTCGGAGCACATGGCCTGCGAGGAGAGGCCGACGGGCCAGGGCTTGTTTAGCCTGGAGAGAAGGTGGCTTCGGGGGGACCTCACAGCAGCCCATCCTGTGCCAGTGGGGAGGTTCTGTGGTTCCAGAGCCAGGCACCTCACTAAGGGCGAGGCAGGAGAATGAGAATCAAGGGTCACAGATTAAATCAGGAGACCAGATATAATGAAAAGAAAAAATCTCTGAAAGGATAATTAGGGACTGGAACGGGTTTCCCAGAGAAGATGTGGAATATCTGTCCTTGGGGAGTTTCACGGCCAAACTGACCAAAGCCACACAGCCAGTGTTGATCCTCTTTCAAGCAGAGGTTGGGCTAGATGACCTCCTGAGGTGTCCCCCAGCCTGACCTAAATAAGAAGCACAGCAACACAGAGGTAGTTTCCTTCTATTACGTGACAACAGACATGTTAGGAAAACTACAGTGATAAAACCAAATAATAGCTGCTTGTTTTGTTTAAGAATCAGTATTCATTGCTGAAATTTATAAATCCTTTATGAAGTTTGTATGTTAAACACTTGCACTTTCCACTTTGTTAACAGTGCTGGTATCAGAACATATGAAATTTGAAAATCTGTGTTAATTCAGTGAAAATCTGTGTTAATTCAATGCCATATGGCTATGGGCATTCATCCAAGAAAGTGGCATCTCAACAAATGATAAGAAGAGCTTTCCAGATTTGAAGGTTCAGTGGAGAATCCAGTTGACTGGCTGCTTAAAGACTCAATACCAGAGAGTGTCAGAAGTAAATGAACCTCTCACGGGTCCTGCCTCCCTGTCTTTACTTTGGGAAAAGTTCTCCCTCGCTTCCGATGGCAACAGCAACTCCAGAAGTGTTTGAAGGGTATTTCATGCCTCCCTGTCTCCCTAACATGCTCTGAGAAAGGATTACGTCCCTCCACATCACCCAAAACAATGACAGGAAGAAACACAGTAAAGGGCAAGAGCGTACTGGCCAGTGCTACATGATTTTCTGAAATTTCCCCACCCAGGATGCCAGAATGCAACAGGAGCTGAACAACACTGCCCAACAGTACTAGCAGAAATGACTGCTAACTGCCAGGAACAATCAGAAAAGGAAGAATGAATATTCCACAGTCTAAAATAGCATTTTATGTGATCTAAATGTTAGGCAAAGTTTTGTCAATTATTAACGTTGACCAATAAAGAAGGTCTGGACTGGTTCCAACACCACATTGGAATCAGTCAGGATTTAAGCGAAGACTGAGAACAGTATGACATTACCTTGCTTTTACTTTTTCCTGGTCAAGTTTAAAGAAGCTGCTTAAGAACATGTGAGCGAAAGCGTAAGCTGGTGGGCACATATGCACAGGAAAGATAAAGGATATGGTAAATCAACAAAACTTGTGGTTTTTTTCTTCAGATTAATAATTATATTGCTGCATGGTAAATCTGACTAGAAAGTCTAATTAGAAGCAAAAAAAAATTACCAACTATATCAAAACTGTACAAGTACTATTTTTGATAATGTATCAGAACAACCAGAAAACCTACAGACTTCCAGATTCTGTCTTCAGGAACAGCAAATGAGTGGCGCGATTGGACCCGATGGGATTAATCAGCATGTGAAAAATCTCTCCTCTGTGCATCTGAAGGATTAGAACACTAATTTAGCCATTTCACAAGAAAACAATTCCCTCTGCCTAAGTGGTTTTGGCAAAAATATGGTATTGCCTTATTTTAATTATTATATTTTAGAATTTTGATTCTTGACTCCCTGCTGGAGATGTATGAACATTTTAAAGACTTGTGAGACTTTTCAAAATTCATGTTCTTATTTAAGCCTCTATAAGTATTACTGATGGAGATTTTTATCTGAATTTGTTCATTACTAACTGCTAAGAGATGTTAGAGAGGAAATATGTCTGTAATCTTAGATAAAAGTATTCTGTGCTGTTCACAGTTAACTCACTCACTAAAAGAGTGGCATCAAACCAAGGCAATACATGATGGGAAAACTCCAAAGAAAGGCCTCTGTGAAAAGTGGTGTTGGTAAGAAAGTACGTAACATTTTTGTCTTCAGAGTCAGTAGTGAATCAGTATCCGGCAGAACAGTGTTGCTTGAACGCTTTGTCACAACACCCAAAACCAAGATTCTGACCCTTTATCAAAATAAAATATCCTACAGCTCTTTTCTTGATAATAGAAGGTTATCCATGATCTCCTGACAAGATTACATACACAGAACTTTTTAATTAATTAAATGTAAACTGTAATATATCACTGTATGCCCTAAATATATAGAAATTACACGAGCCAAATTCTTCTTCTTGAACTAAATTGAATTTTCACTAGAAAAAGTGAAATTCTTCTTATTGATTTTAGTGATAGTACGACCTGTTTGTCTGAGAAAACTTAGAACATATCCTGGCTTCTAGGCTTTCTCCTTACAAGAATAATATAAATAGCAATAGTAAAATAGGTAGGGAGTTAATTATTACATAGCTATTTCATCTATATTATAGAATTAATTAAAACAATTGTGATTTTATCTACTTCCTGTTTTCTTCTCACTTACAATCAAAATTTATGAAGTCTTTTTAAATGTGAATGAAAATTCAAAGTATGAAAACATAAATATTAACAACAAAACAGATAGCGAACTCTTTCGCAATATACATACTACCAAAGCTTCAGAAACTTACGTTTTTTTAAAAAAAAAAAAGTGATCTTCTGACATATAGCAAAGACTACTGTAAAAAATGTTACAGAACAGGACTATGACTGCAAAATTATCTACTTCATATTAGGTGTTAATAAAAAGAATTAAAAGTAAAGGACAAGTAGGAGTATTAAAAGAAAAACAAGACATTTCTGTTTGTTTATCAAAAAATAACACACAAAGATATTCCTATGTGAAAAAAGATCTATACAATAGATCAGCCAATGCTCTTGTAGCAGGACAGAAGGGAAAAAAGAAGGGATAAAAAACCCAAACCTCACTCTGTCTGCAGTATTTCCTTAAATTATTTTAGCATGAATTGCAGGTTGAATTCAAACCAATTTTATTGCCAAGTCAGACAGGAAAAAAAAAAATATCACACTTGTGTGGCCCTGTACTTGGTAGTTGGCAAAGCTTAGGGGAGCATGCAGCACTGCATGTGAAGCAACCACATATTATCTAGAGGATTCTCATCTTTCAGGCTGTGTAAGGTACATGTGAAATTCCATTACAGAGTTTGCATCTCCATCATTTATTATCTACAGAGACAGACTGGCATTTTTTGCAATCGGGGAGGAAAATACTGTGCGAATAACAACTCAATTATGTCTTAAAATTAAGTTCGAGAGATAAGTTTGTGCAATGTATAGCTCATCCAAGTATTTTTTCAGAGCCTCCTAGCTCTGAGAAAGCAAATTGTGAAAGGATATTGTGAAACAGAATGTAAATAAATATGAGAAATACTAATGAAGCTGAAAGATACATTATATATTTTAAAGTGTATTTAGTCATTAAATGTCTTCCTTAGTAGAAAAACAACTTCATTTAAGAGATTTCACTAAGGCATTGGGAGAACAGAGACTTGATAGAGGGAGTTTCAGAGGAGGATGTCTTGTGCATCTGAGTCATGCAGTTTTCAAGTTTTCTCTTCTTTAATTACTTATTCCAGAATAGCAATCACAGAATCTTTATAATTTTATTGGGAAAACTCAGTGCAGTCTCCCTTAACCGGAGCTATACGAAAATTTTAATTTGGTACTTTTTTTTCTTTTAATATTTAAGGGGATGTTAGGTTTAATTTTAAAAAAAAAAAAAAAAAAAGAGAAAAGAAAGAAAGAAAGAAAGAAAATATTATGATATTTACTTTGTGCTGTAAAAATAGCCCCAAAACAGTAGCTGGTTCCCTTCCTGAAAGCACTTGTCACCGTTACGCAGGAACAACATGCAACTTCTAAATGGGCTAGAAGTGCTGTACCATCATCCAAATGTGATGAAAAACCAAATTTCTAAGAACTTAGCATTCTGCACAATTGCTTTGTACCCCGCTGCCAGCAGAGCCAGATTTGAGAGAAGATTGTACCCAGGGGAATCCATCGGAGGGGGATCCCAATTGCACCGAACAACTGCAGCCATTCTGATGCCACCACTGACAACCACGGGCAAAGGCTGAACAAGCTTATTCTGACTCTATGAAAACTGTTGAAACGTCACAAAACTGGTCCATGCTCTGACATACACTAGAGCAGAGACAGTAACTGTACTTTGCTGCTGCAGGTATCCCTCAGTTTCATTTTGGCACTGTGTTATTCACTTTGTGTTCTGTACTTTCATTTATCAACTAATGTGTGAAATTGATCTTTTTAATACAGGACAAATTTGGGGCCACAAGTCTCTGCCTGGCATTGGACAGGGTGGTCTGTCAGCAGCAACATACCTTCAAGAGTCTTGAAGGAGTTTGCACTGCTCCTCTCTCCCTAAAATTTGTGAATGGGCAGGCAGACAGCGTCACTCCTCAAAGCAGCGGCTTCAAGCCCTGGTTCATCACTGGGCCAAGACTGGCTTTTCCACCAGCGGCAAATCTGCTGCCTGCACGGGACTCCTCTGATGCCTGCATACAGGGAAGGCAAGGGCAGGATTATATTCGGGGGAAAAGGAGAGCAGACAACCCTGCTTCCATTTCCTACTGAATACTCTCATAGAAATAAGCAGATCTGAGCTCCAAATTTGTAAAGCACTCCAGCAGCAGTAGGCAATTTTCAGCAGAAAGGAGAGAAAAAGCATTTTACATGCTGTGCTAGACTCTTCTAATTCCTGGCTACTGTGTAGCCAAAGCTTGTTTATTAACACGTCGTCTGGTTGATTCCACATTCCAGTAACTTGTCATTAGTGAGAGGCTAACTAAGATTAAAGACGAGGGATTTCAGCAGCTGTGGTTTGGTGTTTTGTTTTTGTGGGGTTTTTTTCAGTTTTTTGTTTTGTTGGGGGGGTGGGTGGGTGTTGCTTTTAGCTGTGGAAAGGTTTGAAAAGCTAAATGAAATGTGACATACTTACTAAAGAAACTTTGATTTAGCCAGCAAGGAAGTGTGGCGAGGACTGTATCTGCTATATCATCCTGTGCTTTCTGTTTGGCTTTGGCAATAAGCAAACCAAAAAAATAAAACGTATTTACAATACCTGAAAGGAAAACTATGAATAGAGAAATTACCATACCAGTGGAAATGATCAGCTCTCACATTGTGAGACCAGCTGTTCTAGCCTTCATCATTTGTACGTTTGCTGTATGAAGGGTGAATATACCCCATTATTGGAGCTGTGCACAACCTAGCCTGACCTAAATGCCAAGAAATAAGCAAGTGAGAGTGAAGCATCAGTGGCAAATTGGAATCTAAGGCCTTTTGTGCTTGTTAAATGGTGGAATGATTATAATTGGAAAAAGTGATGTGCATTAGTTCTGAGTGAATGTACAAGAAATGACAAGCGTGTAACTTAATGATTACTTCACAACACCCAGGACTGCCTTCTAGTCTTGCACGGAGAGGCTCAGCCCTACAGCAGAGAAAACTGCATGTCTTCTCCCGCTATTCATGGGCATCCTCCACAGGTCACATGGAAATAACCCTGAAGTGATAAGTCTTGGTTTAGGAAGTCTGCTGCTTAAGCTTGTATAAGTCATTGTGACAGAGCGGTTTTTCTCTCTCCACAAACCTTTGTCTGTATTAGTAGCAACTGGGCATAGTCCAGCTTTAAATGAAAACATACATTCATTGTTTATTCTCACAGGTAGTAAGTATATTGGCAGAACTTCTGCCAATCAACATCCATAAGACTTATTCGATTATACACCATTTCTGATATGATGATTTTTCACATTTCCATTCTGTAGATCACCATGATGGTAGCAAAAAACCGAGAAAAAGTTTATCCAAACATACTAATGAATTATTTCAAGTGAATAAGAAAATTAATACTTAATGACTATAGATTAATTAAAACGCTTTTCACAGCTGGCAGAAATTATTTCCCAGGATATTAGAAATTTGGTACAATTAATTCTTCTTCATGTTAAAATAACTCCTGTCTACGAAAAGTGTTGCCAAGCATTTCCTGGATGATAGGCATGTGTTTTATGGCAGGCTCATATAAAGATTCAGGGTTAAATGCTCAATGAAAACGTATAGTACATAAATCTACGCACAAAAGTGGCAGGCAAAGTGTCAAGAAGCAATCATCTCCAAAGTCAGTTTACCCTCACAACAGGGCCCTTGTCACGGTCAGAGTTAAACAGGCTCTGGATCGGACTGAACTTCTGTCTGCATAAAACAGTCAGAACTGGGGAGTTAACCAGGAAATTGGAACTTCACGATTAAGCAATATAATTAAACACTCTGATTCTAGTTACTTTTCACAGGGAAGCACTTGGAGCTCTTGAAAAGCAACATACCAAAAAGCATTCCACAGAAACTTTTTACTGATATTTATATGTTACTTCAAGTATGCTGTCTTTTAAACTAGAAAAATCCCCATCTTCCCAAATAATTAAGACTTGTTTTTAATTAAATGGAAAGTTGCAATCCCTTTCTACATCACTAGGTGGGGTCCACTGGAAACTGATACAAAAGCTTAGCCTAGGACTATTTCTTTGGCATGCTGTGATGATAGAGACCTCAGTATTAAATAAAAAACGTAAAAGGTGATTTTAAAAAAAAAAATAAATTACTAAGATAACTTCCTTACTCTCGTTTAATACAGATATTGAAGCTCTCATAAATCAAGAGGTAGCCAAATACTGTAGATATTTTACAGATGTCCAAAATTAAGCCAGAGACTGAATGATTGGTACAAGTAACACATGCAAGAAGAGTCCCCAGAAGCCTCAAGTCCCAAACAGGGACTTAGGACAATTCTTAACATTTTGCCAACTCTCACAACAAAAGAAAACACAGTCCTATTTCTATGCAAAATCTTTCTGGTTTCTATGGTGGAATGTCTAAGGAACCTGTGCAAGTTCAAAAGTCAAGAGTAACTACTGCCTTCATACTTCTTACTTCAGATATGTCGAACTTCCAGGACAGCCTGGAGGTTCCCAGTTTTGCCCTGTGCCTTCCCATGCAATGTTTGGAAAGATGGAGCATCAGGGAAAGAACTGTTCTCCCTCCTTCTCTTTCATTAGTAATGTTGATTTGAATATGATTTACTATGGAAAAGGATGTTAATAAGAAATGCTTTTTTACATTTATTAGTGGAGAAATGGCCTGACAGTTGGGAAGGAGAATGTATTATAAAGACGATAGTGCAGGTAATATCCTGTATATTGAGTCTAATCACCCATTTAAAGTTAAAACAGGAGTTGTTAAGAATATAGTGAATCACACTCTAATGATTAGTGATGAGAATCACCTAGATAATGAAATTGGTATTGAGAAACAGATTTTTCAGCAGGATGATTATCCTGCAAGATTGATTAAAAGGATAATTGTAGAACAATGTAACCTTTTCCGTAATTATAGCGCTGAACTTGTTTAAAGCCATTTGTCATAACAGTGTGCCTCTGCCACATCACAAAGAGACTGACCACTGATTAACACGATATTTATTACCTTCCAGGAAAGTGAGGTATTGCCACACCTGTACAAGGTGGTTTTAATATCTCTGCATCAAAATTTAAGGATATAGTAAAACCACTGCAAGTAGTCAGAGCTATAAAATTCCATGTGGTTGCACATTTTCTGATTGCTGAATCTCGAGGATGAGTTTTCCATCCCTTTACTGTGAGATCCCATGAGACTAACACTACAGCACTCTTTCACTGGTACTGGCATGTTTACGAGACCAGACTGCTTTTCAACAGTTGGCACAGCAAAAGAAAACATCAGACAGCTTTAAAATTGTACTCAAAGAACTTCCAAAAGCAAAAGATCTGCAGCTGGAAATGCTAAAAGTTCCAGTGTTTGAGATATAGCTGCAGAAAAAACTGAACAATTTTTTGAGGTTGTTTTTTTAATCTTTCAATGAAAAGTTTTAATTAGCTTCAGTGAGAAATTCCTTAAGATTTTAAAAACTTTTTGGCATTCTTCACAACAGCATGAAATCTTTCAGCATTTTAGCTACACATTCAAATAGCAAAGTGTTAACACAGAGGAATCTTTTCATCACCAAGAATGACGAAGTCCGGCAGCAGGCTTCCCAAAGGAAAAAATAAGTATGATGATGCTGACACCAATGTGGGCTACAGCATTCAAGGGACAGAAGCAAAGTACCTAGTATCTAAAAGTCAACTTTGTATGTTTTCTCTGTAGACTGTTTTTTTTCCAGACAATCCTGTAAGTATACAGATAAGCTTCTCCCTTAGTTTTGTTATGACAGAAGCACTTAGGTTCTCTAGTCCATGTGAGAACTTTTGAATGTATGAAGCGGAACCCACAGCTTCACACAAGAAAACACTCACAGGATGCATATGAGAAATACTCTCAGACAGATTACATAGCTGTGAGTTAAAATGCAACCACAGAGTCACAGGGAAGGACCTCCAGCTAATCATATAGTCTAGTCTTCTGTCTCAAGCAGACATACCAGCAATGCCAGAACAAGCCAAGTTTCTAAAACCTCCATGAATGAAAATTCCCCAGCCTCTCTGAATAACCAGCACCAGCACTTTGATACCCTCCTAGTGAAAACATTTCAACCAAGTGTCCCTTCTTTAACCATCTGGCATTACAGAGAAGAGTTTGGCTCTGCTCTCTTGCCTCTCCCTAGTTGTAGGATGCTGCTGCTTCCCCTTCATTCCCTCTTTGCCAGCATAAACAAGCCCAGCCCCCTCAACCTCCCATCTTAGGCTAAGCACAACAGGCCCTTTGCTTTTTGTGAGTCCTCTGCTGGATCATCTCTACTTTCTCAATATCCTTCTTGCACAAGGGCAGCCCAAAACTGGATACAGTGTTCCAGGTGATGCCCGCCGTGTGCCAGGTAGAGGGGGATAAAAATCTCCATCTGCTAGTCATGCTTCTCCTAATGTAGTCAAGGGTGCAGTTTACATTATTTACAATGAGCACACGCTGTTTGTATCCATCATATTCCCAGGGCTGCTATGCATTCAGTCAGTTTCCAGTCTGTACTGACACATGGAGTTACCTCTCCTCAAGTGCAGAACCATTAAAGGTTTTGGGGTTTCTGTCAGCCCAGTCTCCCAGTCCGTCGGTTTAACTCAACTGAAGCTCTACTGTATGGGATATCAACTCCTACCCCTCACTCTGCAAATTTGCTGGGGCTGAGTTTTACCTCATCATCCAGGTCACTAATGAAGACACTGAACTCTACCAGCCCCAGTATCAACCCTCAAGGTCATACAGAGGTTTCATCTTAAAGTTTGATATATCGTTACTTTTTCTTAAGTTTGTAATTTGAGGTAAACTGAACACCCTGGGGTATCATAAAGCACATTTTAACATTAAAAAATGTGTCAAGAATCTCTGGATTGATCAGGTGTGGAGTGATAGGGGAAGGGAGAAATTGCTTGTTAACTCTGTATTTTGATCGGGCAGCCCTAACTATCAGAGATGCAACGGTTTTCATTTATGAATGATGTTCTCCTCTCTGAGAGGCTCAGATAGAATAAATACAATGCTTGGCAACAAGACTAATAATACATCATTATTATTGGGCTACTGTATTTCAGATTTTTAAGTACCACTCTGTGCTAATGTATTTCAATTCACATGTGAGTAGATTTGATGGAGAGGAGCGTATACAAGGCTGAGAAGTTCTTCATTCTCCTCATGTTCTTGTAGGCTGTAGAATAATAACTATGGGAATCCACCATCTGGTGAACATGTGTAAGATTTGACTCAGCCCAGGGATAGGACAAAGTAGCCTACTTCAGGTGAGTAATTGTAGCCCCTGTTATCTGCCCGAAGTAATGACGGATTCCTTCCCTCCTCAGGCAGCAGGCAATAGTCCATTAGGGGGCCAGCAAGAGGCTTTATTTATTTAAACTCACCTAGGGCTCTTGCATTCATTTGCAGAAGCCAGCGGCAGCAATTCCAGACACTAATGAGTAATGACACGGCAGGAGGAAATATGTGGCACACAGTCAGTGTGTGGCTACACACCATTTGATTATGTGCTGAGCTAAGATGTAGGGACCAGCCTGACAGTGGGGGCTCCTGCAAGACCTCCCACTAGACCTGTCCAATGGATGTTGCTGGAGCAGGAGCAGCCCCTGCCACTGGGTAAAGCTACCAAATGCGCTTGTGTTACAGAAGAGTAAAAGATGCCATAGGTCAGCAGGAAAGTAAACAAAATAAAAAGGCATATTGGCTCATGTTTAATTATGGCCAAACCACATCACTAATAGCCTAAATACAACCCATCAGTTTCCTCTCTCGCATTTGGACACAGAACACAAATGAATTAAACAGGCAAAAAATTAATTTTCCAATCAGTTTTTCCAACACCATTCCAGGTGCGTGCCTTTGCTGACTTTACATTGGGAGTGTCCGGCATCACATGGCAGGAGGCAAAGGCACAACCTACTCCACCATTCACAAAGAGAAAGATTTCTTGAAGGGCTGGCTGCTGAAGGAGAGGACTCTGATACTAGGTAGTGGAGGCTGTTTTAAAACCTGGGGCAAGGTAGCCTTTTTGCTTATATTACTTCATGTGATTCATATTTATAATAATTCCCTCCCACTGAAAAGGCCTGGTTGCCTGTTGTTTCTGCTCAGTCATCCCCATCAGTTTTACAGATGGATTTTACCAGAGTGGGAGACTTAGAGCAAGAACATGATTGTTATTGTTTCACAGCTGATGAAGAACGACAGTAGAAAAGTAGTTAAGAAATCTTATTTTGTTGTCATCTTTGCTGTGTGAAATTTTACACACCTGCCTCAGACAGTGGGCAAATCCTTGCCTTAAGGTTTTCATTATGTTTCTCAAGGGACGAGTGAAATTACTTGGTTTTCACTCATTCAGGGTATCTGCTTCAAAAGTTAAAATACAATGGAGCTTCCCTGCATTTTCCCTGTGTAGACACAGATAGCTCTGCAAAGACTACAGCACAAAGATAGAGAGATCCATAAAACTGACATTTCTTTTTTAAAACGTGTGTACGCCAATGAAGGTTCATTTCTCCTGAAGCAGATGTGTGAAAAATATTGCATGCCTTTTGTAGAACAAAAGTGAGAATTAATTCCAAAGCTCTGGCAGATCCAAAAAAACCTAGTATTACAATTTTTTGAGGAAAATCATCCAACAACAGATTCAGACAATGTGAAAAAATACACAGCACATATTTGGGCTGAAGATCTTATACTGCTTTACAACTTTGGTTCTATTGTCACTTATAATAAAATCAGGGGGAAAGACCTTGAGAGATAAGCTGCTTATTTATTTGTTCCTGAAGCTTTGATAACATGTAGGTTGCCGTGTGATCTTTATAAACTCAGAGGTGCTAAGCACAGCTTGTTTTTGAAAGTCAATGCCAGCAAGAGACAGACTTTTTTAATAACACCCAGTGAGCTGTGGCACTTGTATACTCATACACTTGTCTGCGCCAAATCCTTACCTAGTCTACATTAACAGAGCTCTTTTGACTTCATGCTGGGGATCTGGCCCAGTATCCATTTCTTGAATATGTATATCCAACTAGGACAGACATACTCGAGAGGTTATTTCTCATCCTCACACTAACCAAACAATTCCAAATACCTTTAAAATAGAAATAAAAATAGTAATCTCTTCCTTTTCCCAAATCTTACAGGATGGAGGTTGATCAGATGAGAAAATACAGGATTTCTTTGTCTGCCTTTTTTTTTTTTTTTTTTTTTTTTTTTTGAGGACCTAAAGGAACAGGTAGATGGTCTTAGAGGAAATTATTGAGAAAAAGAGTCAAAGAAGTGAATTTGTCAATTGCCCTAATTCCACATGCAAACTGACCTCAGATAACCCACACTCTCAAAAAGGAAACACTACTTTAAAATAAATCCTGCAATAATCCTCATCGGCAACATACACAAAATCAGGTAGAGGACTTATTGGAAAAAGGGGATTTGGGGTAAACTTCTCCTTGCATTATCCTACATCATTGCTGATTTGTAGTGTGTGTTTGTAGATGATTGAGATGCAGAAGTCTGAAAGAAATCCAACACCTGA
Organism: Calonectris borealis; assembly: GCF_964195595.1. Lineage (NCBI taxonomy): Eukaryota > Metazoa > Chordata > Aves > Procellariiformes > Procellariidae > Calonectris > Calonectris borealis. Next base: position 20,640,041 of record NC_134317.1, read on the forward strand.
GCCAGTTTTCCCTCTCCCAGGACAGGTCCCATGGCCCAAGGGAGCTCTCCCTTGACTCCTTGGCTTTGTCCTCCTAGAGGGTTATGACACGATTCTAGAAGAATTTCACTCTCGCAGAAGGTTGTTATCTTACAGGAAGGGGTGATGCCAAACTGCTGCAACTAGTCTGTAGAGAGTTGGAAATATCAGGATAAGGTACTGATATATGCACGTACGACTTTTACAATTCACTGGTATAATGAGCTATGACGATCGGGAAGGTTGGGAATACCACAGCCTAACATATGCCTTTTCCTTTTCATTTTTGAATTGCACCACTTTCCCACTTTTCTCCCCACTTTTTCCTTTCTTCTACTCTGTGTGTCACATTTTGAACAACACTGCAGTCCAAATACAGGATATTCATGCTTGAAGCCCCACCCAAACAATGGATAAACTAGAGGGTAACACAGTGTTTCTATACCAAAGGCAGTTTGACACACTGCACCATGCAGGCTGTTAATCTTTACCTTTCTGTCCTATGAGCAAAACAGTGATTTAGTTGTGTAGTGGAGATGCAGTTATCCAGAAGGAAAGCACTTATACTGATGATATCAAGCACTGACATAAATGCACATCAACCACTGTTTCTGCTTTAAAATGATTTTTTTGGACTCAGTTGGCAGGGTAATATTTTCTCATTTTTCTTTTCTTTGCGAGTCTGTGATAGATTTCACAACAACAAAGCAATTCTGTAGCACTTTTATAGCCAATGAATTGAGGAAAATGAGGGGTCCTGTCCATTAGTTCATTTTAAGTCCAGAGTACCAGCAGAATGGCAAGTATGGCAAAAAGGTATGAAAAAAACCACACTCCGTAATACAGAAAACTTTCTGTAACACTCCATAATAAAGAAAACTAGCTGTCCACATAGGTGCACAAGAACTTCCTACTGAAGAACACTTGTAATACATTTTCATTCACTATGCCACCTCCCACATCTGCTGAAGGAGATATGAAATGCACAAATCTGACTTCTGGGGAAAATTCCTCCAAAAGTCAACCTGTAAATTCTACATTTTAAGTCCTGAAGTTTTTGCTCCCATTGTCTTCCTTTCTGTTATAAACTTGGGTGTTCTGTTGTATATGTAAATAAATATTCCTTTCTTAGCAGTGGCAATGAGTTCCACTGTTTCTTTTTTTTTTTTTTTAAACAAACATTCCTCCTATTTTAAATTTTCCATTGTTCATTTTAATTGAATATTCCCTTCCAATTAAGACAGAAGATGCTCTTAACAAAAGTATACAACACAAAGGATGATCTAAAAAGAAACATGTACTTAAAAGAGTAGTTTTATTGTACATACTTTTTTCATGTCTTTTGTTATTTCTCTTCTGTGCTCAGTCAACAACTAATGTTTTTCTGAACATAGTAATCCAAATGAGACAGACAGTACATTTTTAGCATGGATTTATAACTTTTTTGGTGTTACTCCACATTCCATTTCACGTGCTTCCTAACAAGACAGAGGGGAATGAGCAGTCCTGTCAGATCATATGTTAATTCCTGCACTGATACCATTAGCTAGAATGTGTATGAATAGTTCTTTTATCTGTCCTCTTTAGAGAGAGTATTTGTTTTGTTTATGAGCAATATAGCACATCTGATACGCCAATTTCTATTGTTCTGATTTTTCTTTTTCGCTCTGGTGAAATTCTCCACAACCATGTTTCTGGAAGTAACTGACCAACAGAATTTTGTACATGCAACAAAATTTGACTTTATTAATTACTGTATGTGCCTTTGTTTTACTTATTCCATCTGTATTTTTCCAGCTCATTAAAAAATATTATTAAATTTGGTAGAGAAACTTAAGGCACCTCTTACCCGTTCTCCTAGCATGAAAACATTTTAGCTACTTGTTGATTCATAACAATACTTTGTCTTTCTGCACACATCTTAGTTTCTTCTTCAACAAACTAACTTTGATGAACAGCTCTTGAGAGTTTACTTAACATTTCTGTAAGGCCAAATTTCATGTCTGTGAAATCCCCTAGCTTGAGATCTGAATTTTCAAATGCTAGATAATTGAATGGCGCAGCCTACAAGCTTACATTTTATTTAGGCCTACATCCGCACCTGGCAATGACTTTGAGAAAAGAACCCACAGATTTCCTGTCGATGTATCACTATTTGCCTCAACATGTTGGGACCATTCAGCAGTGGCTATTCCCTCATGACAAACGCTCATGCAATTAAAAAAAAATACAAAAATCACCAAAAGGAAAATGTTAATATTTCAAAATCTAATGTGAGAGAAAGTATGGTTAACCAGTCTGTGCATGCTTTTTACAAACTTTTATTTAGAAATAATTATATTAAAGAGATTGTTCGAGTCTTTTCTTTTAGTGTTAAGCTCAGCGTGACCACGTGTGAAATGATCCATCAGATTTCATCAAAGTTAAGAAGCCCATATGGCTTGTATCGCCACAGTTTAAAGCTTCCTATGATTCAAAATATATCTACACTATTCGTAAAGAACTACGTGAGCTAGATTACAACTTGCTTGTTTCGTGTAGATAGCACAAAACCTATGAGAGAAGCTGGACGAAGGCTTGGGCTTTGTATCACATGGGAAGCTCTGCATTGCCAGACCTAACAGCAAGTCCTAGGCTGGTTCATTGGAAACTGAGCCCAGGCTGGGTCAATATATCTTAGCTACTTCTTTGATGGTAACATCAGCCTACCTTTTGTGAACCCTAAGTGTAAATAATTGTTAATGTACTGAAATAGCCCATGAATTTGAGTTATTGCCTGTGTACAGATATACACACTTTACAAACAAGTAAAACAAGTATTTTTAAATATTCAACACATTTCTTTTTTGTACCCAAATTGAGCTCTTTTTTTTTTCAATTATGTTTAGTGACTATCCTTTTCAAAGGAAACCTGCTCTTAAAACCTCAAATGAGTTTCAGTGTTTTCAGGTTAATATTTAGATCTTTAAACCTCCATATCTGAAGACCTTTACATGAGCTGCACTTGAAACCTGATTTTTTTCTTTTTTTGAATTCTCTTCCACGTCACAACTTCCAGGATTTATGTGAGAAAACACCTCCTTTCAGGAGATGCTCCTGAGTATGTTTTATGTCCTATTTAGTTTTGTCAAAAAGAGTAATATTCTACAATACACTATGAGTACATACATATTCTACAACACAGTATGCATCCCAGCCATTTGAGACCCAAGTCTTTCAAAGGTGGCAAAGATCCAGAATAAGGAGATAAAAAACTCCAGTAAATAATTCAGGCGTTACAACTTAAAATGTTGCAAGACTGTCATTCATTTAGTGAGAAAATCTTTCAAATAAACTCACTTTTACACCTCTCCTTCAAGAAGTCTTAATCATATTTTTAAACAACACAAAAGTAATGACAGCATTTCTTACTTAAACATATTACTTACACTCTGTAAGTAACTTAGAATCAAATTGGTAGTAATTGAAATGACTGAATAATGCATCCACTAAAATGGCTGTGCTTAATATAGCTTATATCAGACTGACAATACATGTTTGCCCACTTGCGCTCTCTCAAGGAACATTCATTGTGCAAAATCATATATTAGAACAAAAGAATATCCTCTTCGCTTCCTGAAGCGCTGTCCAAAGTACAAAATAACATAAATGAGAATTCAAATGTTTTCTTGGGACCAGTTCTGCAGATCATAGAATAGTATCCCTTGTGTTTCAGAAAATGGAAGCTACGATTGGCATGGGATGTTAAAAAAAGAATATGTGAAAGATGCTGACATACCTGTTCTGATCTGAATTGTGCATTTCTTCAGCAGGCTTCAGTGAAATGTGATATGGACAAGTTACTCTAAGATGAAAAGGCCTTGAAATAAATAATGCATGTAAATTTCACATTTTACAGTAATGGAAAATGCAAAAGTATTTGCATTTTATTTTATAAAACAGAAGTATTAATAACATTTTATTTCAGTACAAAAAATTATAATAAACTATTTTCTCTCTTCTTTTCTACCACTGGTATTTATCTCTTCATCAAAATTTAGAGGAATAAGATCAGATATTAGATGGCCATTCTCCAGACAGAACAATGAATATGACAAAATTAATTAATAATTCATTAGATTGCGATATGATTAAAGGTGAACTAGAATAACAACAATCCTTAAGACTGCCTAAATCAACTGATTTCCAGGGGGAAATAAAAATTATGAACCTCCAACAGTAATTACGAGAAACATGTTTTCAATGTTTGTAAAATAGAAAAACAGGGTGCCAAAGAAAACACAAATATTAAATGACAAGATTGCCATTAACTTCAGATTATGTGGTATTTAAAAGACCTTTCAAATATCATTTATTTACAATAATCTCTCTTACGTTAGTACACAAAATTAGAGGACCCGAGTCCTATTTTCCACAGGCTGCCTGAGAAACACAAGAAAATTTCCTAACATCTCTTGCACCTCCATTTCTAGTTTCTTATCTGAAAATGCGGATGATACCTAAGTGCTACCTTTACAAAGGTGTTAGGAGGGTTAGATAAGTACCATCTATAAAGCCCTTTGAGATCCTGAGATTAAAAGCTTAGAAAAACACAAGAGAAAAGCTCTATGTAAGTGCAATATTATTACTGTAGTTCTTACTATGTTTATTTGTTTACTCTCCTCTAGAGAACATAATAACTCTGAAGAGATTTACATTTGAACTTTGTAAGAATTCTGTTATCTGTCTTTAGAATTGCTCTTAAGGGCTCTGTAGAGGATAGGTAAATGCTCACAAAAGCACACTCAAATCTTTCCAAGGATCCCATCCTGCAAGATATTCAGTGTCTCTTGAGCAGCACAGAGCACTCTCAGCTGACTGCACTCATCACATTGCAAAATGGGGCCTTGGATTTCAGGTGCCAGCATTGCTATGAACAAGAATCTCAGCACAGAAATAAACATAATTCTACATTTGTTTTTCAGTTTCTTGTTAGACTCCCATGGATCAGGTGAGCAGATATAGTTATTGAGTCTACTGCCTCGGTGCTTAGCAGAATACTGATGTACTCAGCAAAGTACAAAGAGCAGATCTTTTTCTCTTTATTGTCACTGGTGCTGCAAACCAGCATGGAGAAAAAAGTGCCCACGTGTCATTGGAGGTATTATTTTCATTGCTGGACGTTGTGGACAGATTGAACATCCAACTGCCTTACCATAATGTCCTTTTTCCCTTTGATTTCTGAAAAAAAAACTTAAGGACATTCAAACAGTTCTGTGTGGCTTTTTAATGCTATTCCTATCCTGAAAAACGAGAGCATGGAAAGTGGGACATGGATAAGAAGGAAGGATGGATAAGGAAAGGAAGCTGGCATCAACTTAAACATAAGATTAAGAGAGTCAAAACTTTTCTAAAAGGACATTCTATTTTAGAGCCTAGTCTGGTAGCCTTTGACCAGATATTTCCTGAGGCAGCAATGGAAGCAAAAGGACTTCCAAAAAAAAAAAACTAACTGGAGCAGTTATGAGGAAGGAAGAAAAATGTTAGTTTTGGTCTTCAGAGGGAATCTCCAAATACTTTGCATGCTGTGAAAATCATTGCTCCAAGTTTTACTTAAAAAGAAAATTGCTCATTTTTAAGGTTCAGTAAACCAATATAGTTGAGGGGCTTTCTTTTCTCCTCCATGGAAAATGAGGCTGTTTTGAAACAAATGAGTCATATGTATAACAGACTTCCAATTGAACAGAAAAAACTGTAGATAGTCTTCTGAATTTTCTCTTCAAAAATATCTTTGGGAAGAATGCTACAGATCTTGGAAAAGTAGTTGCATCAGAAGATACCGTCCATACTAAGAGCAGACTCTAGGACACAGTGAATGTCTGTCACCTGGAGGATCAGGGAAGATGGGCAAAAGGTGTCTCTGAGCAGCATGCTTGGTTTTTTGGCGGGTTTTGGGGGGGTTGCTTTGGTTTTTTCCTCCATTATTTACAGTGGCAAGAGGGTATTTCTATGTCTTAGGGCAGCCCAATTGAAGAGAAACAAAAGGAAAAAAACTCATAGAATCATTAAGGTTGGAAAAGACCTCTAAGATCGTCAAGTCCAACCGTCAACCCAACACTACCATGCCCACTAAACCATGTCCCTAAGCGCCGCATCTACACATCTTTTAAATACCTCCAGGGATGGTGACTCAACCACTTCCCTGGGCAGCCTGTTCCAAGGCCTGACCACTCTTTCAGTAAAGAAATTTTTCCTAATGTCCAATCTAAACCTCCCTTGCCGCAACAAACCTTATATTGGTTTTCTTTATTTCTTTAGGATATAGATGACAGTGGATAAGAAATATGGAAAGTTAAGTCATTCCAGACAGTCAAAAACCACTATTCAGTCAGTAAATCAGGAAGATACAAAGCCAGGTGAATGGTATCTCATGTGTACCAACCTGAAATCTCTGCAATGAAAACTGGAAATATTGTTAAGTAGGTCCTTAAAACTAGAAGCATCCGTATTTATGGACTTTATATGTGGTTAAAATGTCTGATTTAAGAAAAATATATAGTTGACAATAACAGAGTAATTACAGTCACCTCTTCAATCTGGCTGTATAAATCATCATGATTCAACCTACAGTAGTAATAAAAATAAATGATATTGTTTTTGGTTCATTACTGCTGATCTAATAAAATATAATGAATTAAAAAAAAATCCTGAGTGAAATAGTCTCATAAAAATAACAATTTACTAATGGCTTCTTAACAACTTACGTGAATGCAATACAAAAGAATCGTATTTTTAATAAAAATAACGTTTTGGTAAGAAATTATTTCAATTTTATTCCAGTCCTCATAACAATTTTGTCCAACATGTGTTTTCCCTCAGAGACTGCCTCTTCTCCATAATTCAGATTTCACTGATTTAGTAAATGAGACAGGAGGGGGAGTTTATTGACATAAAAATTTAATGAATGAGATTCATTCTGAGAAAAAGGTGCAATGATAGTAGCCAGGTCAGAAAATAGAGAAAACTCTGAAATGTCCATATAAAATATCCCAAAGAATGTTTCTTCTCTACATGTCCCTATACTAGCAGGCTTTGAACAGTAGGTTGCCTGCCCACTACTATTATCTTTTCACGTCCTATCAAGAGAAAAACAACTTTATTATTTTCCCCACCAAACCCATGTGGCAACTGCAAGTAATCAATGTGTAGCTCTTTTGAACAAGTCTCCCTCATTAACTAGACCCATTAACTCCGCTGTGATAGAAAATTTGCAGACACCTTCAGGTTTTATAATACCAGCTTTAGGTGAGATTACTCATTCAAATGTTTTCTTTAAATCCTGCATCAGACCAAGCTGCCTGAATATATCTGTTTGATGAACAGCGCGGTGGCCATATCAACCTACAAGGATGTCCTGGTTTCGGCTGGGATAGGGTTAAATTTCTTCCTAGTGCTGTGTTTTGGATTTAGTATGAGGAGAATGTTGATAACACACTGATGTTTTCAGTTGTTGCTAAGTGCCCTCCTAGTCCAAGGACAGCTCTCGTGCCTACTGACTGAGCTAGGTACACAAGATGGGAGGGAACATAATCAGGACAGCCAGCCCAGCTGGCCAACGGGGTATTCCATACCATGTGACGTCATGCTCAGTATATGAACAGTAGGCGTGATCCAGGAAGTGCCGATCGCTACTTGGTTATTGATCAGCGCGGGTGGTGAGCAATTGCATTGTGCATCACTCATTTTGTATATTCTATCATTATCATTATTATTTTCCCTTTCTCTGTTCTATTAAACTGTCTTTATCCCAACCCACGAGTTTTTCTCACTCTTACCCTTCCGATTCTCTCCCCGTCCCGCTGGGGGTGAGGGGGAGTGAGTGAGCGGCTGCGTGGTATTTGGCTGCCTGCCAGGTTAAACCACGACAAAGGAGTAAGACCTCTGCCCAGATACAGTCAACCGGAGCTTTGCATCAATTTCAGCAAAGCTAAGATGTTTTGCTAAGAATCAAGCCCTCCACTTCTGGTGCTGGCAGGAGTAGGGCAGATTATTAATCCATAAAAAATAATATTGAAATTAAACCCTATAGGTTTTCCCACTCAATACAGTCTCAGGAGCTGGTAACAGTATTCAGATGTTTCGGTTACATTGGAAAGCAGTATGCAAATTGCCTTTCTGATGTTTCCTTATAAATCACATCACTGTTGCAAGAAACAGCTTTTATTTTTTCTACATGTCAAGACTCCACTTAAGTATTCCAGAAGCACATAATCACACTTTGAATGTAGCTGGAAGTTTGCTACAGTAAAGTCTGTAGAAATGGCTTCAAAATGTATGTATTCATTTCCAGAATTCAGTTGCAAAACCAGAAATCACAGGTGATAATCCAAGCCCCCAGTGGGAGAGGATATTATTAATTACTTTGACACTTAGTAATAATTGCTAACCAGTAATGTACACTCAATAAACACTACTAACACTGTTAATTAAAAAAAATCACATTAGTTGACAAATTTTTGGTTAAAGAAAAAAATAGTCTAAGATGGAGAGATGCCAAAAATCTTTATGGGTCTGTAGAAGACAAAACTACTAAAGCATCAGAGCATTTAGAATTAGTTGGAGACTTAAATTTTTGTAGAGCAAATGAATCGTTCGTTTCTCGCAAGGAAAGATTTAGAGAACCTCTGGATTAAGCTAAAGCAGAGGATCAGCCTGAGCTCTGTAACCATGGATTTCTACATGTCTGGAACAAGTTATTTCCCAGTCCCTCACTGACACCTAGTCAGGGATGAGGGAAAGATCAACAAACAGCAGAAAAGGGAATAAAAGCAAGTGTTTAGGAGACCAGTAAGAAATCTAAGTCGGTGTAACAGGCCAACCCGTGCAGAGCTCAGCAAAATCTCTCTCACTGCCAGATGATGTGCAGGCAGCAAACTCCTGATACCCATTAGTACCAGAAGCAGTTTCATTATATCTACCGTGGTAAATAGTATCACATTTTGATTTCTGAAAGACAAAGAAGGCATAAAAACTCTCTGAATATTCTGTATGAGTGGGATACAAATGTTCCATAATGTACTAGAAGATTCAAAGTTAAAATGACAGGTATCACATTCAGATGGCCATTGCTGTACATCACATATACTGTGCATGAGAAATCAGGGAATTGCAGTCATCAAACAACAGAAGCAAAGGGCAGAAAAATTCCTGGAAAGAATAGTATTTGACTAATGGAGGAGCTTTTACTCTCTGCAAACTCTAAATACCTTGATAGTTCTGGGTAAGGTTTTTAGAGGGAAGAGAGTGATTTTCAGGGAATGAGTTACTGTCATTCAGTAGCATATGTCCCATCTGCATTTTTTCTTCAGAAAAGATTAGTAAGAGATCAAAATTTATGAGGGATTGCACTGTTAAGTTGTGAAGGCCCATTCTCTCAAACACCTCACACCGTTCTTATGCAAACATGGACAGGGCATATGGCATATGAATAATTTTTTATTTAAGAATTTGAATTTGCTCACATTCAGAAATGCTCATGTTTCTTTAGCAGTCAACTACAAAATCTACAAAACCACAGCATATTGTGGGTATATGAACACTTACTCTGCTGTTTAATAGAGATAATAGAAGTGTTGGAAGCAACAGAATCAAGGGAATTAGAGGAAATGCTCATTAAAACAAATTTAAAAGGTCTAATGATTAAAATATTGATTAATTAGCCAAACATTGATTAACAGTCACACTTTATCAACTACAAAGGTTCTAATTACTGCACCATTATTCCATAGATTGACCTGTTCTCTCTTGTCACTTACAATGAAGAACAATTTTTATTAAGTGGGTTTTGGATTTTTGACCTGTAAAATTTTAATAGGGAGTGCAAAGAGGGTGTCGTGTGTGGTTTGGCATTTTAGTCACTGAGGGACTCATAGTTACTGTCTCTACTTAACCAAAGGCACAGAAGTGCAAGAGGGATGTGAATACTCAGGGATTAAAGCCCCCACACATACAACTTCCCAATCATGAGAGAGAGGTGCATTCGAAACTACTCCAAGTCTGCTTCAGTAAAAGGAGAAACTGTACTGATGAATAACAGGAAAATGTTTAAATGAGGCACCAGCATATTAACCAGCCAAATCCTGTTTGCTAAGATACACAATAATTTAATGGGGAAGTATAAAATGAGAATCTCTTCTTGAGTTTTTGTACCTACTCCAAACAATCCAGCCTACCCTGGAGATGTAGCCATTTCACCATTAAAAAAAAAAAAAAAAAAAGAAAAAAGAGGGGGGGGAAAAAAAAAAAAGAGCAGCAGCAGTCAAGACCAAATAGTAGTTATAGTAGTTCATCTACCAAAATATTTCCCACTACAGCAACCTAGGTCTCAGAAAACTGCCTCACACTTGAAAAATATTTTCCAGAAAATTTATGGATGTCTCACATAAGACTATCTTGCTGATTTCAATAACTGTCCATTTAAATCTGTTGATGTAGCGTTTAAACCTTGCTTCACAAAAGAAAGAGGCTAATACACACACGGGGTTACACTCTCAATATAACTGTCTGAAAGTGATGGTCTGGATTTACTCCTGATGAGATCAGCTCTAAGGCCAGAAAGCAGATTTATAGTGTGAACATAAATGAGCATGGAGGAGGGGGACCTTTTTGATCATACATATGCTTGTCAGGCAAAATGTGCTCAAGACCTCATTGCCAAATAAGCAATAGCAAGTAAGTCCCTTGCAGCCAACAGAAAATGACATCAGGACGACAACTCTGAACAGATGCACCGGGCTGATGGGTTCGATAGCCAAACCCTAGTAAAGGGCCAGGAAAAAACGGCACTCAGGTGCTAACACGGGGGCTGGGCTGTATTTCCTTCAGGCTAAACTTACAGGTCTCACAGAGAGGCAACAGTTTAGAAATAGCTGTATCATCCTTCAGCAGCTTAAAGGAAAATGAGGAGCTAGTGCCATGCCAAGGTCTGAAATATCCCACTGCCTCAGCTTCTGCATATTGAGGAAATAACTGCTTCACATGGATAGTGGTACTCAACAGCAACTGAAGGAATTAACACTGTAGTAAACAGGTAGATGTCCTTGGCCTTTCCACTCCATCCTTCTGTTACACTGTCTATTTTAACCAAAACAATTCCTTTACTTCTACCATCCACATCAGCAAAATAAAAACTATTTCATTTCCATTATACACCATATGGCCTCCTGATCTGCCTTCTTGATTTTTTTACACCAGAAAAGCTGTTACATTTATATACAATTATAACTTAAATCCACAAAGACAATTTACAGCACAATCAGATGAGTCTGCCTGTGTGTTATCCTGCTATGCCAAGGTTTATGGGTTTTCTCAGGTTACCCAATGAGAGAAAAAAAAAGAAAAAAAAAAAACCACCACTTTCTTTAGAACCCTCCTCCTTCTCTGCATTTATACATACCCAAGCTTGCATCAATACAGGAAAAAATTCCATGTAAGACCAGCTAAAGGGTGTTTTAGGGTAAAAGTCAGAAACCAGGTATTCTTCTTCTCATTAAGATAAGGTACAGTGCTCTTCACTCCTCCCAGAAGTAACACCAAGAGGCACAGCAGTTTAATGCCTACCATAGTACAAGTCAAAACATGGACTTCCTTTCAGTGTCGCCCATGCAGACCAGACTCAGCTGTGGTAGGCAATGACACCAGACGGAAGAATGGTCCTGAGGCACCATGAAAAGGTTCACCTCAACAGGCCACCCAGTCCAGCCCTGGCTGGTTGCTGCTGGGCATGCTGGTCAGGTCACTCTCCCCCTGTCCACATGGATCTTCTCAACCCCTTTCATACCATGCTTGGGATTGTGGCAGCCTGTGAGGCAAACCAGCATCTTTGTGAGGTTCACAACACTGCACAACCATTCCTGACTTGCCTTTTTCCCTTCAGAGTACCACTTCCCAAGGTTAATGTTACTTCACATTACTTGTAAAAGATAGTTTTTGTGTACACAAAAATGTATAAAATGCGCTTTTATACATTGAGAAGGCAGCAAAACGATTTGCCCTGGCAGTGATGCAGCTCTTCCTTGCACTAAGAATACAAGAATATGATCCTAACTGGAAAGAGACACAATAAAACAAGGGATTAACAAAGCATCCCTTTGCCATCATGACAGGATTTGCAGTCCATAAGGTTGATTTTATTGTAACAACAAAGTGCAACTATTGCTTCAGTGTCACAGCAAATATCCAGAGTCATGTGTGTGCAATATTAAAAACTTAAATCCCACCTTTAATGAAATATTACCTACTGCTTACAGGTAGCTCCAATATACAAGCCTTTATAGAGATTTTGCAAGCCATAATGTATACCAAATGTATACTGAATGTATACCAAATTTAAGATACTACTAATGCACCAGTAAAGCACAGAAAAACTTTAGTGAGCAATCAGCAAGACAACTATCTGCCTAAGGGTGTTTCCAAAGCAGAAATATTAGTTCTTGTTTCTGAGGGTAACAGAGAGGGCTGTAAAAAAATGCCTTAATAACAAGGAACCTTTTACTCATCATTGATAGTGCGAAAACCTTTGTTTTATTTATTTCTTTTAAAGATTCTTGACTTTTTTACTCTGTGATGACCTTGGCTGCTTACTGCTAAAATTTTACTTCCTTCCACTTCTTTTGCTGCCCCCTTCCCCAATATTACATTCTTTGTATTCTTTACCTCATGATTTTTAAGATCACCTATTCCCCTGCTCGTCTATTTAGCAAGTGCCTTCCTAATTAAATAAGTTCTCCTCCCCTCCACCCCCAAAAGCATATTAACAATGAAAGGCTAGTGAGTAATGTGAACAGTAAGTACTTTAAGGCAAAACCTATTTTATGTTTGAGTTTAGTCCAAAAAGATCCCATTCTTGTATGATCCTTAGATACTATTGCTAAACACGACACTAATGATAGTGTGATGTTTCAATACTGACGATAGTGATGCTTCTACAAATATGTTAACTTACTTTATTAGGATGTATCTCCCTGTCCACAACTGCTCAACTGTATCCCATTATGAACATTATTGGTATCATTTTAGAAAAAAATGCAAGCGATGCTGATTTACACAATCTAACAGGTAACAAAAATGCTGCAAATATGTATTCCTGGCCATATTTCACAAGCTATCAGAGTGATTTCAGACAAATTGCGCTTAAAAATGTAAATCAAGGTAGCTCTACTGGTTTAATCCAGACCAATTATTTTACAGGCAAATAACAGAATCAGTGAATTGTTCAGCCACAGTTAGAAACTGTCTTGTAAATTCATGTTTGCATTTCAATTAGTACTGTTTCCATCTCCTCTACAAAAGTGCTGCTAGAAGAAAACCTATAGACAGAGGCAATGTAAGTGCATATTGTATACCATGAGATTGGTACAGGGTCTAGGACTTCCCATTCAGTCGGGACTGACACTTCCATTTCCTGAGCATAGGGCAGGACAGGCATCGTCTGGCTTTCAGCTGGGGAAAATACATATATATATATATATATACACACACACACATTCCATCCAATCCAGAAAATATAGCTACAGACTCTTTTTCCCACCTCCAAGAAATTACTCTGGAGGGTGTGGGTCATTACTACTTGGGGTAATAGCTGCCCAGCATATAGCTGAAAGCAGAATATCTCCAGTTCCTTTTCATATGTTCTTTATCTAACTCCATTTCTTCTACTAACCACCACATCAGACATGGAAAACTTTGTCTAGGGACGTTTGAGATTGCTTGAATACAAAAACTGCAATTCTTTTTCCTGAAGCACTATTTTAGATTTAAAATACTAACTTAGAAGAGCAAGTTTCTGTTTTGCATTCTAATTATTTAAGAGTCTATGGCTTTGTTTCTGTGACATTTGGATCAAGTATGCTATGCAATTCTTAATATTAATTTTCTTGAACATTCTAGACATTTTTTGTGTTTTAGCGGTTTGTATCTCATGCATGATTAGAGAGATTTAGTTGCTGGGAGGAAATAGTTCAAGCCCTTCTTTTTAAAAATAGGCACACGCAAAAGCACCATTTACACGCGTTTCTTCAAGCAGACCTGGTGAAACATAGTCACAGAGAATGAAGTTGATCCCTGTGTGTAGTGAGAACATAAAGCTTATGCACCACTTAAGTCTTTAAAATAGGGTTTAAGTAGGAGTTAAGCATATTTTTTTCAGGCACTCTTCATGGGGTAAAATTTACCAACAGAAAGCCTGAATAACTTGAGCAGAGGGCAGTGGGGGCCACACAAAAGGAAGGAGTAGGGAATCATGCTTCAACATGGTAACTGTTGGTAAAGGTCAGCTTCCTACTGACAATAAAGTGCACTCGCTGTATTTATCTGGCAGATCCCTGTGACAATGGCTGGTAATCTATGGATAGCTTTTTAGAAGGGTTTGAGCAGCAGCCTTCGCTCAACATTACCATTATTCTCTAAAAAGTTTCTGCATTCAGTGCTCATTTGCTCTGAACAATACAGTAAAGAAGGAACGTTAGGAGCCCATAAAATAATATGCAGTAAAAATATAAAATCCAAAATAAGTTCTTAACAAAATATAAATTCTAATTTTTAAGTTGTGTGGCTGGTAGTGCCTAAAATTTCCTCCAGTGTCAGTGGAGAATTTTCCTTTCAGACAAAAATCATATAATCACTCAGAAGAGATGTAATCATCTGCCCAAAAATATCTGCAGGAACCCACAGAAACCAAACAACAAAACAAGCTAAAAAACCCACAAACTGATCAAACCATATTCTGGTTTAGACACAAATCGGCAATAGTTAGGCTATTTGCCACCATAAGCTAAATGACATGCCTCCTTTGACTTATGCCACAGCTCTTATGCTTTTTTGCTCACGGTTGACTTAAGTCATCTTTAACTTTGAACCCTCAAGCTTTTATCAGTTTGCATCATAACCTTAGTGTTATTCAGGTTTATTTTTTAGCAAGTACATGCACCCACCCACCCACATATACAGACACACATAGACAGAGAAAAATAAGGAAATTTTTATCATTATAGTATTTTGGCAGCATAATGGGAATAGACAGCAACTACTTTGTGTTACAAATTTGAATGTGAAATTTCAGAAAACCTCCTTGCATTAAAAATGAATTAACTGTGTGATTATTAATTGTGCATATTCCAATCCCTTTGTGCTGTACTGCATGTTTCTTGAATCTCATTTGAATCCTTTGGCTAAGTAATGTGTCAAGGGGGGTACTACCCTGAATGCCTGAGTTATTTAAAAAGCAGGACAGCACTTCCAGATTAGAATACCAATGAGTGGGGTTAAAAAGGCTCTACTGTAGTTGGAGGGCAGCTCTCAGTCTGAGTAGTACCTGAAAAGGACCTCTATGGACTAATTTTCAGAATCACATTGTAATGTGGGCTCATGTCAATCATCAGAACAGACAGCTTCATCCCATGATATAAACTAGTTATACATTCAAGAGCTGCCAGAGGATCTTCATTAAAAAGGGACTTAGCATTAAAAGAAGGAGGTTGTTTTATTATAATACTTCAAACACAGTTTTTTGTTTTATATGTTCTCAGAAATCTTTTTTGTTCTTCTTCACAATATCAAAAAAGCACCACAGAAGAAGCAAAAACATTAAATATTCCAATTTTTAATGGGAATCAAGGTAGCTTTCTGGTTTAAGGCATTAAAAATCATATACGTTTTTCTAAATATATTCATGTCTTTGAATAACAAAAAGAAGTCTCTAGATGTAATAGGAGGATGTTTTTAATCTTTTGTGAGAAGGGATTTGCAGAGCTGACTACTCAAGGTACAATATCTACTGGCAAAGTATATCAGTGAGAGCTTTATACATATAAATTTGTATAAAACCTTTGGGCTATCCACAAGCTTCCAGATACCAGTTAGATATTACAATCCATGTCATTAAAATTTAATATGATTGTGTTAAGAAGAAAATATTAACAATATCCATGTAAGTAAATCATTGACACAGTAATCTAGTATTTCAAGAAACCTTAACAGGGGTTTATTAAAAAATAAATAGATAAATGTATCTATTTACCTATATGAGTGTCATTTCAAAGAACCTGATTTAAATATAATTTCACAAGTCATGCAACTTCTTCAAAATAGCTGGGAGTATTTTGATCTAAAATTGTTGTTGCCTACCTACTTCATACTAGGATAAATAGTTTACAGGAATCTAATTGAAATGAGAAGGTGTTCCTTTATGAGGAGAATACAGCGTCCAGTCTAATATGTTTTCTGCTGTGTCTTTTTAAGCTATAGTACTTATATTCTGCATTATTTTCTGTCCTGAGAAAAGATCTCCATTTGTAGCCTTTTTCCTTTTTTTATTCAGCTCGACAATTATCAAAAATAAAACACATTCTTAGCAATAGTAACACTGAGCATTTCATTGTACAGTGTTTTTCATTTTCTATTATTACCTTCACAATTATTAGCTAATTAATTATTAACAAGTTAATGAGTTTTCCTATTGCCCTCATTACCATAATATCTAGCACCTCTCAAACATTTAAGAATTCCACTTCTGAACAGCCTGTGAAGAAGGAAATATTGTCACCCCCATTTTAGAGATGGGAGACTGAGGCAGAAAGGTTCTCACTCCTGTATTCACGTTTTATAACGATGGTAGCATTAAAAGGTAATGGGACTGCTTTTAAAACAAAGTCATTCTAGTCATCATTGGCAAGAAGATTAAGAAACCTAGCACAAAGAGGGTTAAGTAAATTTAACAAGGTTACAGAGAATCCAACTCTTAATTAAAACTGAGACGTTCTTGTCTCCTATTTCTCTGGACAGACTACTAGACTTGCTATATTTATTTTTCATGTAAGTCAGTTATGATGGGTTATAACAGTAACAGTACATGATATGATATATGATATGATAATACAATATATTGCATTTTTCAGTGATTCTCTGCAGACATTTCTCTGGAAGCAGTATCATTAAAAATGAGTTTCAAGAGCTTAGAAAAGCCTCCCGGTGAGTGAGCTCTAGCAAACTCACACAAACCCAGGGATATCTTAATTAGAGTCTTTCTGATGTTTAAAGATAAAACAGACATAACAATCCTTGCTCTTTTGGGTTCTTAAAAGAACTCTTGTGAGGCCACCTTCTCTCTCTCTGCCATGCTCAAGCCTTGAATTACACATAAACACGCACAAAATATCCACCTCAAAAACACTCTACTGAATGAGAGCATGACAATTACTTTGAAGTGCTAGCACCTTTGCTAGCCCCCATCCTTGGAGCAGTTAGCAGTTCAATCTTTGATTCGGCCTTTATCACTGCCTAACACGTAAATGGCATTCCAATCTTAAGTCCAAAGTACACACTTTTGGAAGACTTGTTCAGCATAGTTCAAATCTCTGCATAGAGCTCTTTACAGCACTATCAAAACCAAGAAATTAAGGGAACAATGAAAGCCTGCATTGCTGCAACAGATTATATATAAAGAAATACATGGTGGCAATAAATAGGATTGTAAAGGACTCACATACAAAAATACTCAGTGGTACTGCAATTGCTGCCAATCATCTGTTGGGCATCCATAGCTCCCACTAAACTTGTGGAATTTCCAAAGATACTCTGTACCTCACAAGATCAAGCCTTATATTAACAACATCTCGTACTGAGCATGCTTTATGAGTACTTTCTGAAATGGTACAATAGCTGACAATATCAATCTTGTTTACATTATTTCGATCTACAGAGGGCATTGCGAGATGCCTCAAGTCTCAGAGCATGCAGAATTATAAAAGAAAGCCTCCTGCAGGGCTAGTCCAACTTTCTAACTTTGGTTTTTGGAAAGCTACTATGCATTGTGTAGTTTTGTATTGCTTGCAGGAATTTCCAGAGTTTATTCTAGAAGATACTGCTTATTTATTACAAATTTAATTTTAATTTTTGTTAAACCGTGCAGATGTGTGACAGATTCCCATCAAATTATACATTTAATTACCTTTGGCACCTCATTTGAAGTGCAATATGTTCTGTGCATCTTCTTCCTTTATGCTCATGTTCACCTTGTCCATCTTTCCCCCATTTTCTATATACTGATTATACCAACTTGGAGACTTTAGCATCTTTTAAAATATATAAATCCCTTTGCAGGTGACTTCCAAAGGGGAAGCAGTACTTGTAGTTCAAGATTAAATACTATCCTTTTTAATTTATATTTGGTTTACATTTACATTGTAAAATGTTTATACTGAAGATAAAACTTACAATGCCATCAACCTGTCATCTATGAACCATGTGATGCAGTCCCTCTACTTATGGAAAGAGGTGAGACGCCGGTACACAAGGTAACTATTTTGGAACCAGTGAACAATTCTGGAGACAAAGGAATTAGATAATATCGTTTATGTCACCAGATTATATGAAATAGCTGTCAGTGTCTTAACGTTTTCGGAGTTATATTTAGCAGTTTATATTGGCACCTGCAGTTAAAAGCATGTGGAAAAAAATACATCCTTAAAATAAAAAATATAAGATATGCAATCCATCAAGTCTCGGACTCTGTGTAGAGTGAGCACTTAGTGAGACTTGAATGAAAGGAGATTATCAGAATCATTTGGAAGGGGAATATTGACACTTCCAGTGTCTCTGAGCAAAGGCCTACGTGTTAATAAAACAGCAAAATCCTCAACTGCTCCTCTGTGCAACACTAATTTACCTAAGATTTGACTAAGTTGATGGGTTTCACAGACAGACTAATAGACAGCCACAAACCGCAAGTTCCCTGGAGTGCAGTGATGCCCAGTAAGGAATGCTTTGCTACAGAGACCGAAAGCTTCTTTGAGAGAAATAAAGGCAAAAAGTGAATCCAAAACAACCAAATGAGTTACACGAAACAGCTTGAGGTAAAAAAATTTGGCAGGCCCATTAAGTCCTGGAAGTCTTAGCTAGCCTTTGTTCTGCCCAAAAATGTTTGAGAAAGGGATAAAGACCCTATAACATCCATGCTATAGTAGCAGGCATTAATCAATTTTGCAAGAACACCTATGGCAGCATTAGTAAACTCAGCCACTTTTCACTGCTTACTGCAAATAAAAGCAGCTTTTGTCAAAACAGCCTCTAAGAAAGTGGCAAATTGAGCCATTCCAGAAATGAAGGTTCCAGTTCTCAGGTAGCTGAAAATTCTTAACACCTTTCAACAGCAGCTAAAAATATACATATAACGTTGTATGACTGCTACTTAACAAGTATTTTGTATTGTAGAATATAGAACATTTCCCATTTCATATATGAGATTGAGAGATTGCTGTTAGAATTATTATCTTCATACATGTGCTGGTTTTGGCTGGGGTAGAGTTAATTTTCTTCACAGCAGCTATGGGGCTATGTTTTGGATTTGTGCTGGAAACAGTGTTGATAACACAGGGATGTTTCCGTTACTGCTGAGCAGTGCTCACACAGAGTCAAGGCCTTTTCTGCCTCTCACCCCACCCCACCAGCGAGCAGGCTGGGGGTGCACAAGAAGCTGGGAGGGGACACAGCCGGGACAGCTGACCCCAACTGACCAAAGGGGTATTCCATACCATATGTCGTCATGCTCGGCATGTAAAGCTGGGGGAAGAAGAAAGAAGGGGGGGGATGTTCGGAGTGATGGCGTTTGTCTTCCCAAGTAACCGTTACACGTGATGGAGCCCTGCTTTCCTGGAGATGGCTGAACACCTGCCTGCCGACGGGAAGTAGTGAATGAATTCCTTCTTTTGCTTTGCTTGTGTGCACAGCTTTTGCTTTCCTTATTATTTCCTTATTATGTCTTTATCTCAACTCACGAGTTTTCTCACTTTTACTCTTTCTCACTTCACTCTTCTACCCACCCCACCAGGGGGGAGGGAGTGAGCGGCTGTGCGGGGCTCAGTTGCTGGCTGGCGTTAAACCATGACAATACAACATGAAATTAGCAGAAATAAATAAATATGACTAAACCAGTTATATCCAGTTATATAAAAGCTCTAAAATAAAATATATAGATGCAGAATTGGTCTTAAATTTTTATGTCTGAATTAACTTCAATTTTCATTAAGGAAACAAAACCTCAAATCACTCATCTTCTCAGAAAACCCACTAAAGCTTCCAAAGACACGTGTTTTCTAAACAGTGATAGACACACTTCAGTAGCTGGAAATATCTTAGTTTTTAAGTAAGAAGCCTACTTTGTCTACAAATGGCTTAAAGGTTTTTTGAGAAACATTACGAAATTAATCATCTGAATGAAGCCCATTTAAGAAAAAAAGAAAATTAGGGGAAAAAAGAATGTTTGGTCATATTTTTTACATTGTTGTTCCACTTCACGCTATTTAGGGTGAGTTTCCCCCACACTTCCTCATTTATTCAAATTTAATATGTTTTAGCGTTCTTGATACTATGCTTTACTACTTTGAGCCTATTGAAGCATTTCCACCAAATCCTCTTCTGTATCCTCTTTTGGAAAATCTTTAGAAAAGCTGTGACAGCAAAAGAGGGGGAAAAGCGGGGGGGGGGAGGGGGGAGAGAAGCCAGTCTTGCAGATCTTAGACTATTTTTTTTTTCAAAGGCCTGTAGCCATCACCACACCACAGAACCTCACACAGGTTTTTATTTTTTTCGGAAAATGCTTTAACACCAGGATTTGATGTTTAGTCTCTGCTTCACAGGGATATCTCTTTAAAGGAGACTTTCCTCTCTATCATTAATGTGTAAGTCAGTCAGTCAGGCCTTTTTAATAAGCAATTGAAGAGCCACTGTCTTTAGCACATGAAACTAACAAAAGCCTCATTAGTCAAATGAACAAAGAATAGTTTGAATATCAATGCATTATTTTAGAGGAAAGCCTCCTCCAACAGAATCTCAATGCAATCCTTTTTACTGGAGTTTCTCGTGTCCAAATTTTAATGCTCTGGATCCTACCTATGAAAAATTGATGAGCAAAGAAAGCTGTTAAAAGATGACATCCATTGCATGTCATTTTTGCAATGTGCAACTGCATTCGACAATAATTCAAGAAGTAGAGAGCAGGCCTTTTCTTTTCTTTTTTTTTTTTTTTCTTTTTTTTTAAACTTGTCCAACACAACTTTTTTTCTTTCTGTGTCAGTGATCTGTTGCATAAATAACCTTGCATCAGTTAGCAAGGTTATTTAAATGACCTCTGAGCAGCAGAAGAGGGCATCAAAATTATACAAAATTCAATAAAAATCTCCTGTTCATGTCACAAGCATAGAGTAGAATCTGTATTTGGAATGCCTATAAGCAATTTGGAAAAAAGTCACAAACTTTCCATATAAAGATTTCATGAAACTAAATTCAGAGAGAACAGCAAGTCAGCTCCTTAATTATTTATTAAAATAAAGGAGAAAAATCTGAGCAATTATTCCACAGAGATAGTGCACAATGTGTTCTGTTTATACACTAGAAGGTATCATTTATCCCCTTTTGTCAAGAAATGCTCACAAAACACACTGGAAGTACTATACAGCATAAACATACAGAAGTTTCCCACAGAAACAAAAAATTTTGGTACCACACACCTTTCGTTTCATGCCTCCTAGACTTACCATGCAAATACAGATAACTCAATGATAATATATTTTTTTTTTATTGGAATGGCATAATTAAAAAATCGAGACGGATCCCTCTGTTTCCAGCCAGAGATGTTACAATAATTGATTCTTAGACAATCTTGCGGTAAATCACAGACATATGGTACCTGGCATACCTGTCTATTAAAATCCTGCAGAACATAGTCAGCATGTTTCTCTCAAAACGTAGCACTAGTCTCCAGACGCTATTCTGTCTCAAAACAGCACTGTGAATAATTTCATACTGAAAGTGAGGACAAAAAGCTGCAAATAAATGTAAAATGTAAGGTTGGATAATAATTATAATTAAAAAGTTAACACACTCGGAGGAATGAATGTGTAATAATGATCCATCTAGATGTGTTGTTAGGCGCCAAAATTACACATGCTTTCAACCTCCAAAGTGTGCCTTTAAGGCATATTAGCATAAGTTGAAGAGTTTTGTCTTTATCTTGTGACATGGAACAGCAAAGATTAGTATCTTGCAGGTACAGGACCAAACTAGACGAAATTTGTTGTCCTATCTGACTATTACAGCAAATCCATAGCAAGATGCAGACACAGAGAAAAGAGCAAGGAAAAAAAATCTAAACTGATTCTAAAAACGAATACTAAGAATGGGAAATTACACAGTTCTTTCTTTTGTTAAAGTAACAAAAGTGTTGACTGGAGAACTTTTGGGCAAAACACATTGGAATTAAGGAATGCTTCTGATACAGAATTGCAGAAAAGCCTGCCCTGTAAAGGTCAAGAAAGTATAGCACGAGAGGTGGCTAGAGAACTGGCTTGGATATCTGATACAAAGGTTACTTGTGGGGATGTAGGGAGTTGATAAGTGGGATAATGCCGTGAGCATTAGAATTTACACTGTTGTTTTTTTTTTTTATTGGGGTTGTTTGGTTTTTTTTTCTCCTTTCTGTATTGATGACCTGGCAGAAGAAATGTGAAGAAAGGTGAGACAGTTTTTGCTGACACAAAAATGGGGGGGGAGGAGGGGAAGAGTCAGTCAATACAAAAATGAAGAGCGATATAGGTCAGAAACTCTTAGGACAAACTAGGAGTCTGAATGGGTAAAAGTAAGTTCCAAAAGTCATCATAAAAAGTAAATAAAATAATGAAGGAAGAGATGAGAAACACGAGATCAAAATTAATCTCCTTTGTATAGAATGGCATAGGAATAAGATAAAATACAATGTACCAGCTTTTACAGTATTATATGCATTATTGGTCATATTGTAGTGATTCACCACGGTGAAAAGGCAAAACAAATTCTGAATTGGACAAGCAGCAGACGTCAGTCAAGGAAAGCACTCCATAACGAGCAAGCGATTCAGCCAGTGTGGGATAACACCAGTAAGTCATCACCTCAGTAAAGAAAGAATACTTTAGAGTTTCTGAGCATACAACAAAGGAGAGCAACTTTATATGGTAAGACTGGGATGTGGAAAGCTTGATTATTTATAAAGCTAAGGGAAATTTTGTAGCTTTTTTTGAAAGCAAAGGCGATTAAGAGGAAACTCTATTAAGGTACACACAATCCTGAAGGGAACAGAAAGGAAAGATGCTGCAGGCTATCTGAGCTGGTGTTAAACAGAAGTACAAGGGGTTATGAACTTAAACTGGGGGGAGAATTGGACACTAAAAGAATTTAGGTAGAGCTTTCTTGCACTGTTGCCCTTAGTGGAAAAACCTACCAAGCCCAGACATTGTAATAAGCAGTATACAAAAGGAAATGTTGGACAAGTAGGAAATAAAGTATATTGTGGTGTGACTGTCCATTTAAAGCGCTATGGCAGCTCCATGAGGGTTTTTTGCCCTCAATCTGTCAGAAACTTTCCCACCTTTCCAAAAGTTTTAAGATACTTAGTTCACTTTAGGAAAATAAATAATTAAATAGGCTCAAATGCTTGAATTCCTAGCACGCAATTCAAAAATACAAGCATACAATCCTAATATTGTCACGTCCCATGTAACACAAACCATAGAATAAATTACATTTTATATTAATTTAATTGCTGATGGTAGGTGTCAGGACAGAAAGTACTAGAGACTGGGAACTCCTCATTCTTAGAACAGGTACAGCTCAGGGACCAACAGGTTAAAAAAAAAAAAAAATTAAAATTCTCTTATGTTCATATTCCATGGGGAGAACAGCTTTGAGGTTAAGAATACAACCTCAGTTTCCTTACCCAAACTTTCCTAGGTATCCCAAAACTACCCAAAACTACCAGGACAGTCTCAAGGTCATGCCAATGCTATTGAACTTAGGACGGAGAGAATCTATTCACAAAGGACCAACAAAAACCCAATCAAATACAGGACAGCACCTTTTGATTACTACCAACACACAATTAATTTAAACCAAAGGGAGATTGGTAAATGTTCTAAAGCCAAATATTAGATCCTTCCCTAAGTTTCCTCCCTCCCAAAGATGAACCTTTTTAACATCTCAGTTTTAGCCAAAACTACTTCTGAAATACTTTGTATTTTTGTGTTTTCACAGCCCTTTTCTCCAAAGACTTTTATGGCCATGCCCCCCTCCTCCTCCCTAACACATTTTCTCTAAGATAAAATATTGCATTTGAACTGAAACTAACTGATAGGCCACTTGAAAACAAACTTGGGGTATTTTACAAACAGCTGCTTTTTCTCATTATTTTTCCTTGTATACACCCGCTCTGAGTGGCAGCGCTGTTAACTTGCTTTTCTCTTTGGCCAGTTTGGACAATTTGTTCGCTTCCCCTGAGATGCAAATAGTCAGTGTCCTCCTACGTTGGCAGCTGGGCTTTAATGTGGACTTCACACTTCTCTCCTGCTAATGTTTGCAATATTCCCTTGTCTAAATATCCTCACATAGGCAGTACTGGAGCCTACTGGAAGATATCGAGGTACATAGATCTTTGGGCTAACACAGTACAGCTGCTCTTATGTTCTCACATGTGCCAGGGAATTCCTTTTGTTTTACTACAATATTTCAGAAATCAAACAATTATTATACAAACACATTTTTAACATTGCACTTCATCAACTTCTGACAGCATTACACAGGGATTTAAGTTAATGTGGGTGGATGTGAAAATCAGAGAGCTTGATCTGTTCAGAACATTTTGCAAACAGGACTGACAATTCAGAAACATATTTTCATTTTAGAGCAAAAGCCAGGTTAACAAGAGAAAGCACCCGTCCTTTATGGCCTCTCTTTAAAATAGGACTATTTTATCCTAGAAGACCACTGCCTGAAAAACATCTCTACAATACATACTTTTTTATAATCCTTTTAAAATGAAAATGACCATAAATGACCTTTGTACCCATATTAAGACACATAGCATTCACATACAAATTAAAGCTTTGTAACTGACTTCAGTAAAACTGTTGTTTGTTACAGGTGAAATTAATTGCTGCTAAATACCACATCTCAGGACCACCCACAAAATCATGTGTTTAGAGATTGTTAAGCCTGAGGCTTTACAATTCATATGCTCCAACTTAAAATCGGAAGTTTGAGTTCTTACAGTTGGACATACTTCATTGTTATTACAGTAATGCATTAATTATTTGCTCCTAACGAATGACAGACTGGCAGGTTTGAGATAGTGCAATGCTGAAGAGCACAAGTGACTATATTTTTCTTGAAGACCAGCCACAAAAAAAAAAAAACAACATAAAGTTTTGAAGAGGAAAATACCCTAAACATTTCAAAGCACAGAAAAATGTCTTTGTCTATTATCTCATTAATTTTTTTGAGCAACAAGGCTGTCATGAGGCTACTGAAGAGCCTTCTTCAATCTTCTAGCAGTTTTCCCACATGATCGCAAAATACTTTCGTTTCCTAAGTCAATTTGGTTAAAAACTCACTTTTCTAACAAGTCATTTGGAGAGAGATTTTGTTTTAAAGAAGTGTTTAAAAATACACTATCCAGACAGCATATATTAAGTAATAAAAAAGCACACCACACACAGCTAAACTTAAACCTGGTCTGTTTTATTGTCTGTTTTAAAATAATTTAAAAAATACTTAAAAATTTTAAGGAATTCCTCACAAAGCTGTTCAATTGTAAATGTAATTAACAAACTGGACTAGTCTTTCAATAACTTTGAGCTTTTAACTACCTCCCCTTGAAAAGATATCGCCTGCTTGATGATTCTTTGCACACTCAGTTTCGTACTACCAACAAGAACTTGCTTAAGTAAGAAGGTCTTTCAAAAAAAGAGACATTCGCTAGAAGCTGGACTAAGATCTCAGATTCATTTCACACAGACCACAGCATGGATCTACTTAATGGTTACTTTAGTTCTCTATAGGCAGATTCAAACCTATTCAAAAGGCTTTCATACCTCATTATCATTTATCTAAGCACTCCATTACCATCAAATTTACCTTCACCATATCAAGTAGAGCTCAGAATTAAGAAGGTTTAGATACAAAAAAGCCAAGAGCAGAAAGCTGACACATGCTACACATATTGTAATGAATGACCTACTTTAAAACATGCCTATATGTTAGTTCTACACCATTTTGCTGGTTATTTTCCACAGAAATTTTTGAGTCCTTAATTAAGCAAGGATGGGTTCATTTGCAAGGAAGTTGTAAGATGGCTGGCTGGTGCGTGTTTCTGAAAAACAGAGAGAGCAATAGAGAGCTGTGTGTGACGTACTGAGGCAAATGGAAGAAGGCTCATCTTAAAAAAATGGTCCCTATTGCTGAATTACAGCACTATAGTTCTCTAACGCTTGTATGTGTATAAGTGACAGTTACAGCCTATTAACCTGGGTCAAAAACAAAGCAAAACAAAAAACAACCCAAAAACCCCAACAAAATACCCCCCAAACCAAACATTCTTGAATTTCAGATGTTAAACAAAAATTACTTATCTTCGCAGTTTACAAAAATTTTGGGATAGGTTTTTCTGTCCACTCAGGGCATACCTTCCAACAAACTGGGTGTTGGGTTTCTGAGATTTCATTAATATCAGATTTTTAAATAGGTATCATCTAAACTATTAAATCTAAAAATGATGTAGCAAAGAATGCAGCTTATAGCTTTTTGAGATGTTTTTTCAGACTGATGGGACCATTATGCATTATACAATTGTGCAGCTTGGTTGTACTGCCAGGATGAACTTCCAAAAGCAGTTATAGTTTAAAACTTTACTTTCAAATTTATTTCACAGTTTAGCTTTGACAGGAAGTGTTTTTCTCTATATGAGCTCTCAGACGTCTATGCTGAGCAAACTAGGTGCTTCTTCCTTTCAAGTTAAACCCTTTAGATTACTTTAACACAGTTCTTTGTGGTTTAATTTATCATATGTTCTGGCACCATTTATCACTAAATGCAGAATGATGAAGAAATGGCTCTATTAAAATGGAATAACTACTGAATTAAAAAGCTGTTAAATGAGTTAGAGTGCAGACTCCTGTTAACAATATGTGGGAAGGGTGTTTGGCTGAAATAAATTACTTTCACAGTAATAATTTGAGAAGTGCACCTTTGGAGAAACATGTTCAAAAATTCACATCTTGATTTCCTGACTAAAATCACATTCACCACTAATAATACTCTTAAATTAGCTTTACAGCTAAGGTGAGGAAAAATTTAGTCTCAAATACTTTGGTTCAAAACCAAAATACTCTGTATTTAAAAAACTATGAATGGCAGTTTTAAAAATATACATGCAAAATAAAATAGCTGATTCCAATTAAGATATATTTCTCATGCTCACCCTTAACCTTCTGAAAATACTTTTATAATCTTCCAATGTAGTCTGCCATATAAACTTGTAAATAATATATAGCCCTGTAATTCAGAGTAATCTGCACTGTAACTCTCTGAAAATAGTAAACAGCCAACTACCTAATGAGTCGAGATATACTTTCATTTTATTGATTGCAACAGAAAATGTAGGTAAGAGAAAGTACTGAATAGATATTTAGTAAGTACATATTAATTGACATAAACTGTTTCAGATATAAAAGTACTTTTTTTTTTTTATTCTAAAAGAAATTCAGTTGGACACAACAGCTTATAGCATTTGTTATTAACAAAGTATTTGCAAAAGCCCAGTTCCAAACAAGTATTTAGCATTATAGATCACTGCGTTCTTATTCTTGTGCTTAATCAACACATTTCTTGTGGTTAACAACAGCATTTATTCAACCCTTATTAGGAAATTATTTAGCTCAATAAAAGGAAGTGTCTATCCATTACTCAGGGCCCTCTCCTGCACTGACTGATTTCACTGGAAGCAAAAATAATTTCCCAGAACCCACATGCATCATTTTGCCCCTTTGAAATGACCTCCTAAGGGATATCTTATAGTCACAGAGTGGCATCTTTATGGCTTTAATAGCAAATTTTATTTTATTTCCATGACTTGTTACAAAAAAGCTGCATTCTGACTCAGTTTGTTTTCAGGCTCCACTGTGGCACAGAGTGCAGAAATGCTTATAACACACACCTGTCCACAGATGGTCTTGACAAAGTTGGCAAAGATCACGCACGAGATGACAAAGAGGAGGCATGTCATGATTACGCACTCCCAGGCATTTTAAAAAAGCTAACCATCCTATGCAAATCAGCATCAAACACAAAAAAAAACCACCATAATGGCCAAAATGGCCACTGTATTTAGCACAAGGCAATGGTACTAAATTTACACTAAATTGTACTGTATTTACACTAAAATGGCAGATTATGTTACCCTAATATTAGACAGTCTTATACAACTGACAGTAATTTAATGATTGCAAGAACCACTTGATACTCCTAAAGAAACCCCAAATAGAGGGCCTTTTCACTTCTCCTCAAAAAAAGAAAAAGATTGTTAAGTTTACCTCAAACCATTGTGTACATTATGTATCAGAACTACACAGGCCACAAAGAACACAAAGATTCCTATTTGGTTTTAGGCTTAGGTTGGCAGAAAAACTCATTGTTACCTCTACAGGCTGTGTGATTGCCAGGTCTGTTGTGAAAACCAGGGCAGAACTATATACGTTAACCTTTATACTCGCCCTCCATAGTCATCTGCATATATACCATCTTGCTTCTTTTTGCATGTACAAGAACAGAAGGTGTAAGAATAGTACTGCAGTGACCCACTTTCATACAACCTTCTTTAGCTTTGATATAACATACTGCAAATTTTTTTCCTACACTAACTGAAGGCCCCTCCATGCTTGTATACCTTCATCTCGTACTCTCCTTTGTACACGTGTTACTGTGCACTGTGGTCATCTGGTCTAGCACAGTAGCTAAGTCTGCCCACCCTCGTTCCTTCACTGGCTAACTCTCCATCAATCTGCTTAGGCTGGAATTAATACAGAAGAAAAAAAGATCGTAGTTTCTTTTCAAAGCAGAGTTGAACTTAAAAGGGGTTTTGGGGTTTTGTGGGTTTTTTTGCAGAAAATTGTAAAACTGGCAAGTTAAGAACAAGTGAATGCTGCCTTCAGTCGGAAATTGTATTTAAGATTGAAAGATACATCCCATACAGTATTTTCCAGCATGTTACCGTGGATAAATTGAAGTATGAATTTAATCTCAAGTGTTGGGGTTTTTTTTTTAACCAATAATCTGTAGATAATTTAGCTTAATTTCCTTTATATCTAGTAAGTGGTTGTTGCATAATACATTATAAAATATATCTGATAAAAAAATACTTCTTAGATGTTTTACCACATTTTTATCACAGCATATAAACATCATTTTTTACTTTCCTAGGCTTTTGCCAAATATTGCCTGAATATTTTATGCATGTTTTTTTTTCCCCCTCATACCCTCTTTCTCTCTCTCAACTTTGACAGGTATCTTCCAGTGTAAATAGAAATATAGTAAATCTCAGCCTTTCCTAATCAAAATCACGTATTCTAACTCAAACAAATATATCTTTATTGCTGCTCATTGTATACCACGCAGCATGGCCACTCTCCAAAATGCACAGGAAATTAAAGGGTTTATTACTTGGGAATGTTATTTTAAACAAATACTCGTGAGTCTGTCTGTCCCACTAGTAACTTCAGAACTTGGCAACTGATTATCATCAAATTTAATTTAGAGAGAGAGATTTCAGAGGAATTTAGTTTCCTATTTGTATGATGGGAAAAGGTGGCCGGGCAGAGAAGAAACATCCCCTCAGAGCACAGGTGAGGACAAAGCTGCAGGAGCAGCCAACACGCCTGTCAGCTCCCAAGGCTCCAAGAGAGAGAATTGCCACCCCCAGCTGCACGGTGCACGGCAGCGGGAGCTCATGGCCAGCCCTGAAATACGGACCAGGTCCCAAAAGTTCCAATGCTCAAACAGCCATACAGTAAGCTCTGATGCCCTTCACTTAAAATAAATAATTAAATAAAATAGAATAAAATTGCTGTTCTACCTCTTCTATTTGGCTCTGGAGATTCTTGCAGATTCAAAATGGGAATTTTGATTTAAGGAATAATTATAAAAATTCAAATGCCTGTCATTCATCAACACTGAAACCAGAACTCTTAAATCCTAAACCCCATTTAGCACAAACCCTTAGAATGGAGGAGCTTTTACAAATGCTCTACTGGGCATAATCAAACGTCTTAAGCAGGAATAAAACAGAGTAAGCTACTGAACTGAGGTAGCAGTGAAATGGGAGAATGTCCAGTTTCACAGCAGGTAATTGTTTTAAGTAAAATTCTTTGAAGAGTATATTTTCATTAAAAACAAACAAACAAAAAACCCCACAAGTATTTTACCAACTTTTTTTTTATTTCTCTAAACTTTCCTTTATAAATGTCTCATTTCCTTTAAAATACACATAACACTTCTTCTCACTTAAACTAGTCATTTTTATTTCTTTTCTTCAGAGTTTTCAGTAATTTTTTATTTGGGTTTCTTTTTTCAGAGATTTAGCCATATTTTTTTAATATTTGGGGAAAAAAAAAACAAATCCCAAAGACAGAAACATTTTATTGACAAAGAATCCCAAAGACCCTAACAGCTTTGAATGAACACAGCTTTTTAATAGTTAATATTCCATCCATTTAATATCTCTAATTATTTTCCCTCTGCAGTTTGATGGGTAGTTATAGTCTCGAATAAAAACACTGTGGTAAGGACAACTGCACAGCAAGGTTAAGTGCCTTCTTGTCTTCAGTACCAATAATTACCTTTAAACAAAAAAAAAAGCTGTTTTCAGGTTTGACAGTTAATTTACTAATGAGTATGTGGACCCAATTTATAATAAAGTAATATTGACCAGACATAATCCTGCATTGGTACTCATCTGAATTATTTTATTGTTCAAGTCTCCTATTAAATAAATTGGAAAGGATTAATTTTGCAAGATGGATTGTCAGAGGTTGCTGCATAAACTAGATGCATGTCAGCACTAAATTTAATTATTGATCACAATACAATAGTGCTGAGTATTCCAGTCCCCAAACAGCTTCCAGTAACTATCAGCAGATTCCAAATATAGAAACTGAAGGAAAAAATTTGATTGCAGATGACTACATTTTAAAATAAATAAATAATTCATTAGTACCCAATAAAAATTTAATTTTAAAGTACAATTCAGATCACTCACTAGAACGTATAACAAGTAATCAGAAAATGAAAGTGCCTCCCTTCAATTGACAAACTCTAATGAAGTAGTATAATGTTCTTTTGATTGGGGGATTCCTATGATTCCCCAGTTCTGGAAGAGGAATTATATTTGGAAATGGAAGTTGGTTGGAGCAGAGTTGCAAAACAAATGCAAATATTGCAGAATGTACAGTAGAACACTGTACTTACAGAAACATATCACAGAAAAGAGATGAGGATGCATCTGCGGAAAGAAACCCATTTTCCAGCTCTAATTACGTTCTCTAACTGAAGAAAGCAGTTTAACCGGAGAATCACAGTGCTTTCTAGAAGTAGTCAGTAGTGGATAGTTTTTATTTTCATTTTAGAAAGTTCAGAAGATGCACATAAGAAATGTCTAGCTATTTGAGATTTTGCATCTAGTCCTTAAAATCTCTCAGCACAAAAAAACCAGATACAGCCTAATGAAACACTGTTGAGTACTTTGTGAAGAGTTTTAATTCCAGAGTAATAAGTGATGATCAGAGCTATCTTAGATACAGGAATAAAGAGGTCTAGCGGCAGGAAAAAAAGCAACAGCAGACAATTTTTTTTTTTTTAACACAATGTCAGATAGTAATATAATATTTGGTATCGCCATTGAAAAGTAATTGAAAAGCAATTGAAAAGTAAAATTGAAATTTTACTAGCTTTATTCTATAGAGTTACTGTTTAAATTCATAGACTTTATTAATTTTCATATAAATAATATTAATGAAGCCAGCGTTTTTCTAGCGAAATTTTAACATGCATCCTGACAACATTTCAACTTCCTCTGACCTTTTAAACAATTCTTTCATAATATATTTCTGCTTAGTTTACAGCAAAATTAATTTTCCAAGCCAGCATCAAATATCACATGGTACAGACAGTCTGAGGCCACTTTAACATTATCATCATAAACAGAAACAACTCCAAGCTAATTTGAAGATTATTCCAAAAATAAACAAGTCCTTCCAAAATTAATTTTTTTTTTAAAGCAGCTACAAAGTTTCAACTTTTACTCACTGAAACCCAGGTCAATGTTAACTCATAAATCTGGGCTTCATCCAACACCTACTGAATTCAATAAAATTGCCCCCTTGACTTAACCATGTGCTGGATCATGTCCTTTGTGACAATTATAACACACTTGCCAAATGTTACATCCCCAGACCAGGAGTGTTTTAAATTGAGCATTAAAAGTTTTTATTAAACTTTTGCTATAATCCAAAAGCCCAAACACAGCTTGCCACTAAGCCCTGCTCCTGCAGAGTCTCCCAGGAGCACTAAACTCTTCTGATGAATCTAAAAGAGCGCTTGGCACGCTCCCTGGTTTTAACAAGGTCTGTGACTGCCTTTGGCAGCCATTGAGCACCTTTCCGCATAACCTGCTCTAACACAGCCATGCTAGTTTAGGAGTATTCCACTAACTCAGAGAAATTAATTCCTTAAAAAAAATCTCAAGTTATTACAAACTTCCTTAATATATGCCCTCAAGCCAATTTGAAGCGTAAAAGCAACATTGTACGGGCCTTTACATGCGCAGCCACTTTAATCTGGGGAAAGACATGGGTTCGCAGCCATGCGTCATGACACCGAAGCCTGGATACAAGGTAGATAACATCCTTTTGATTTTCGGGTACTAATAACAGAAGAGTTTCCAGTCCATTCAGTTCCCTTCTCCAGCGACAGAAAGTTGTGGACACACCGGCATTTAAACCAATGTCAGCATTTTAAAAACAAAACAAAACAAAACAAAACACACCCCCCCCCCAAAACCCCCACCCAAACAAACAAACAAAAAACACTAAGAAAAGAACTCAAAACGACACAACAAAAAAACCCCAACCACCTTGAAATTGAGTTACAGAGGATGAAGGCTAGAGGGTTAAGAGAATCTTTTATATATGTCTAGGCATTCAGGAAAAATATTTTGGGTTATAAATTAAATTATTTTCAAATACAGAACATATTTTTTGTCTTCTCTAGAAAGCATCATTTCTCAGGATGGCGAAGTAGTCAGTTGAAATAGATTAAAGTGTCTCTCCTGTCATCTCACCCCTACCATTCCTGTAAAAACCTAAGCACTTACTTAATTTTAAGCATATATGCAGTCTAGAGGGGGGAAAAAAGCACTATCACTTGCTTAAAGATGGTGTGTGAGTCTTTGCTATATTAAAAATAAAGTCTTTTGAAGTCTCAGTAGCATTTTCCAAACACTGTAAAACAACTTTTAGAGAAGCAGTTTTCACCTCAACTCAGTTCACTTAGCGCACATGCAAAGGAAATCTGTTTATGTCACAAGAGATTCACAACACACAAAATAATTATTCACCGACAAGACTAATTTAAACCTCATAGATGAAGCGGGGAACAAAAGGCAGATGTTTTCAGCAGGAACTATATGGAAAAAAAAGTTCACAATCAATATTATTCTTTCATATTACTATTTTAATAATGCCTAAAGGCTGACAAATGTAAGGGAATTGTCATGATAGGTCTGTGTTTACAATTCCCTGAGTCCATCCTACGATACTCTGGCCTAGAAAATCTCCACGGCAGTTGTGCCACCCAGCTCCTTATTACTCTACCTGTTGTCTTCTGATTACATAGATGTCTCTAACACAATAAAAATCTCTGTGGCTTTCCTCCACAGTAGTCCCATCATGGGTGAAAAACCATCTTTTTATTTTTCATCGTCCCAGTAGCTCCTGTGCGATTTGAGCCAGCAGATGAAGGAGCTTTGCCTCGCCACACTTACTGCCTGCCCATTGGGCTACAGCATCAGGAAGGCTGTTGAACTTCTGCCAGTTAGACAAATATTTTTGTTGTTATAGATAAAAACTGGACTACTACTGCCCTCCACAAGCCTGGCTGCCACGTCTAGGAAGCGATGGTGCCATGGGCTGAAGAGTTATAGTGATATCTTTAACCCCCTGCATTAGGGTTGTAGGAAAAAAATGTCTGAATTACAACTCAAGTAATAAGTGTTTAGCAATTAGTGGACAATAATCTACTAATGAACACTTGCCATCTCTCCAGAAAGGGGATTTTAACATTTGTTGAGGTTCTGAGCCTAGTCACTGGCTTAGAGGCATATGGAAAGCACTGCACCACTAAACATGGAAGCAGCCACGGTGTAAACTGGCAAAGAGGGAGCACTGCAGCCAGTACCGCAGTATGTGATGGAGTTCCCACCCTGCCTCAGGCAGTGCTGTGGGAAAGGCGTATCACTGCCTATCGTTAATTGCTAATATGGAAGGTTATCAACCCTTTCTTCCCCCAATAAATACAGATTTGAATCCACAGCTAATATGTATCATAAATCAGATTATACAAGCAATTTCATGAAGGTTATTCAAAAACTTAAAGCAGAATACAGTTACTTCTGATTTAAAAAAAAAAAAAGAAGTATGTATATGAGAAGCTTCCTTTCACAAATGTCAAAATGATGGGAGATAACATTTATAATGCTTTAATTTGTAAATGCCAAATCTAAATTTGCAAATTTGTTAATTTGTAAAAACTGTAAAATAGCAGCAGTTGTATAGATCAGATAAAAACAAAAAGGCACTTAATGTAATAAAATATCTGTTCAAAATCAGTTTCACATCACGAGAATTTACTTTTACTTTAGATTCAAGTCTTATTTTCAACTCAGAAAGAAATAGCCGGATTTAAACTGCCTTTTCCCTACAAGTCACCCAGAAATGCATACTATTAATGTGTTTGTAAAAATAATAGTTATTGCTTGTAAATATCCTGTAAACATTTTAGTCTGCCCAACCATGAAAAGCAAGAACTTCAAATATTTTCACATAAAATTAAATGGTCAAAATTTCAACCCATACAGCTCAAACCTGAAAGCCAGTGTTGACTTTTATCATTGCTCTCACTCGAAACAAAGCACCTTTAAGGAAAAAAAGAACGAAAGTGGTAACTTTCACCTTTACCATAATCAAGGGCGCCAAATGAATGGCTTTGCAGGGGCTCCAAGACTGGTAAAATTGGCCTTACCAAGTTTTTTATTCTCTATACCTCTTTGTTTTTCTCTTCAAATATGAACAAACTAAAAAATCCTACATGGAGGAAAATGATGAAATCCACCCAGAGAGAGTCATGGAGAGCAGCTTAGAGTTAAATAATGGAACAGCTTTGTGGTTACCATTCACACAGCTCTCGGAGTCGGGGCTATCAGGCAATGAAGTAGAATAATGAAGCTACTCCTTCAGATAAGAGATCGGCTTTATAAATGTGATCTTTTGTACAGCAGCTGTAGGAGAACTGTACACTTGAAAATAAGCTTGTCATATCTCTGAGAGTAGGTGAAGTGGTTCAGGTTTGTGTATGCTTATGAGTTGCTGGGAACATTAGTAATTTTATAGAAATAAAAACAGAACAAAGAAATTCTTTAGGAGAAAAAGCTTTCCAGTGCATACAAGCTGGTGGCTGAATACATACATACATGGTCAGCAGCTAGTTATATGCATGTGACTTGGAGAACAGGGCTGACAACCTTCATTTCCAAAAGCACAGGGCATCTTTTTGCTTACATGGTAGAAACATTCCTTCTATAACAGCAGCATAGGGGTATATGCTTTTTCCAAGCTAGCACTAGGCTAACAGGGCAATACCTAATGAAATACATAAATAGATCTGACATCCTGTCCACGAGGGACCACTGGGCAGTAGCAAACACAGAAAATATCACATTATGTGCTCAAACACTTTGTGTATATGCAGCATGCAGACATTTGCCAAGTGGTAATACTAGAATGATATTTGCACGCATACTGAGCAATATGTTTTTATTTCCAGTTGTGCCATATAAATAAATTCCTAAGAAATAGTGAGAAACAGTTCTTGAAATTTTTGATGTGGATTAATACATAACTTTAAAATCTTGTCACGCAAAGTCTACTGCACAACTGTTCATTTCTTTTTTTCAGAGCAGGGAGTATTTGTTTTCTGGTTTGGTTGGCTATTTTTGCTAGTTTAAAAAAATGACTCTGCACTACCCCAGTTTCGGATACATGCTTTTTGCTTTTCTTATAAGACAACTCCAGTTCTTTTATTGCTATTAACCACAAAAACCAAATTATTGAAACAAACTTTTACATTATTATATATATTACATTACAATTTTCTTCTACCATTTCTACCACTGCCAGTGGAGTAAGTTCATCACAGTGATTCTCAGTTCACAGATTTAATATTCAATTTTAGAATAAGAAGGTTTTGCTTCTTCAGTCACCACAACTCTGAAATCGATGTTGATATTGCAGGTAGAAGCCACGTGAACAGCAAAGCCACAAGCACTGTCTACACATAAGGTGGCAGGGAGGCTAGAAGGAGCAGCAGCAGAAGTGTGTGATATGGGTAGGGGATTCTAAAAAAGCTTTAAGAAACTAGGTATACAATAATCAAATTTGCAGACACAAAGAGGAGAATGTTATGGATCAAGTTTAAAAATCAGGAGGCTTCAGAGATGGAAAAAGAACTGGTAGTTGGAAAAACACACTACATTACTGCATGGGAAGAATAGATGTGGTCCAGGGACTGGGCATTAGACAGATTTAAGGAGACACAGATCATGTGCCTGTTACTCTACCATTGACTTGCTGACTGATTTTAGAAAAAAACAGTCCATTCTTATGTGTGCTCATTTCCTTCTCTTGTTCACCTCACCTATTTGGATAATAAATTCTCCATGACAAAGATTGCCTTTTCATGAGTATTTGTGCAGAACCTAGCACAGTGAGATATCAGTATCTTCACAGAGACTCTGAAGTAGAACTATAATATAAATAATACAAAATAATAACATGAACTATGCCAAAAAATTTACATTTCCTATTATATTTTTTATTATTGCCTAAGAGTCCTGAAATGTTTTGTGAACAAGTAAATTTTAGATCTTAATGCAATAAATAAGATCTACTCCACTGCATAAACAAATTTTAATTTCTATCACAAAACAAATACAGAGTATGTTTTATACAGTTAAGGAACAATTTCAAAGGCTCCCTTTGACTTTCAGTGGAAGACTAGTGTGCATCTCTTGTGTCTCTAAAAACGTTCTGTATCTAGTTTTGAAGAGACAGAGAAACCATGGCTGAAGAAAACAACTGTAAAAACACCTCTACAATACTGCTGCCTTTTCTGTTATTTCAGTGCTTCACCACGCTCTCCAATATTTTCATCATGTACTTCATAAAGCAACAAAACCTCAGAAGTAACTACAGTCACTGAATAATTATAAGATCAATGCACCATTCAGCAATTCTGAGAACACAGTCAAATGACCTTGCAGAACGGATCTCTGCTAGCACAGAGCAAGTGCAGTGCCAGGGAAAAAAAGAAAAATAAATAAATAAAAGAGGAGGAAAAAAAAGCCAGCCAAAAAAAGGCATGCCAAATCTGAGTGAATTCCCTGCGTATTCTGAGTTAGTGCTCTGAGTTAGTGCTAACCAGGGGGAGCAGAAGAAGGGAGGAACAAAACTAGGTAGTGGGATCTACAGTCCCTATCTTTTCTACCTTACTTTCTACTGCAAAGTTTCATCAAACTGGATTCATCCAGATTGCCACCCTTTTCCTCTTCTCCTCATCACCACCTCTTTTTTCTTTGGATTTCCTCTCTTGTCCTCCCAAATATTCTCTTTTTCTTCATTCTCCTCACCTTGATTGGCCATCCTTTTGGTTTTTTACCCCCCCCTCCCCCCCATCCTTTTAGGACACTTAACCCATAACCTTTTTCCTTACTGTTCTCTGCTCTTTCATGGTCCCTTTCAAAGTGAGCTGAAGCTGCTGCATCACTGATGAACGATGGCAAGGTTGCCTCTTTCCCTCTTATTCAAAGAAGCACTCACAGCAATGAGGGGGAAGGAGGCAAGAAAAAAAAAAAGCGTGCAGATACAAGGACAGCTGTGAGGACTGAAACTGATATGTGGAGGCTAAAGGGAAACAAGAGAAGGTAGAGCTGGCAAGAGAAGGAATTTGGGCCAAGCCAAAGGGATTTAGAGAAAAGATCAAGAAAAGAGAGCTAAAACCAAAAGGATAGCTCACAAACATCCCCTTACTCACATTCATGTCAGAGGAAAATGTATAGGAATTGAAATCAAACCAGAAAAACTACTCTCATTCTAGGCAAAAAACCAAAAAACAAAAAAAAAAAACCATGAAGAAAAACTAGCCCAATGACCAGAAAGAGAATAGAAAGAACAGTGAGAAAAAAAGACATGACACAAAATACTGGGAGTGAAAAAAAGACATTATTAAACAACTGAGCAAGAGTAAATAATAAAGAACATTTTTTTAAAACTATTAAAAGGTGCAAGTACTATTTTCCCACCTTTATCTCTCTATTATTTTTTCCATCTTAAGGCCAAAGAAGGAGAAAGGAAGGAGTACAACAAGGAACCTGGAGACAGATGTGGGAGCAGTCTTCTCTCACATCTGTGACCACTATCCTGACTTGTAGCAAAGACTTTTCTCTGTTAATGACCCATATGGTCACTACATGGGCAGGGGTTGATGGGCACAGATGAATTGGAAAGACAAGACTCTGAATGTGTTGATAAGGAGTTTTTTCTTTTTAATTTTGAAAAATAGCCGCCATTGTTAATGTTTGTAGTTTAGTAGTTCCTTAGGCATCACTGCAGCATCCATCAAATTATCACATCTTTTGTTAACAAAAGCAATTTTCAGAAATAACTGGAAAACAAAATTTGTTTTTGCATTAAGCAGCTTTTTCTAGCTCTGAAACTTGACACATAAGTTTGTTTTAAAGGTTAACCATATTTTAATTAATACTTGATATTAAACCTGAAAGGAAAGGGGAAGCAACAGTCTCTCTCTCCACATATCAGTGGAAATGGTGACATAAAACCAGAAAGCAACCTGCCCTCAAAATAGAACATGTTATAGCAGGAAGAAGTTGATAGAAAGCTGTTTTCTTACCCCGATAGAACTTTCAGGATTTCTTTTTTTCCATATCAGACTGTTTCTGATTCCCAAATCAGAAATATAAACCCCACTTTTTTCATAAAAAGCAACAAAATGAATCAGATTTACCTACTTGAAGTATTCCTTGTTTTAACAATCTGAAATATCTAGCTTGGTTTTGCTTTTTTGCTATAACTAGTTTGTCTTTTTAAACAATATATCATTTTAACCCAAGCTGAAATTTTTCTTGACAAAATAAGACATTTTCTCTCCACAAAAATGAGAATGAAAAATTAAAATTGATCCTTTGTCACAAATCTGAGTTCAGCAAAATACCATTTCCCAACAAATTTTAAATACAATTTTTGACCAAGAATCCTCTTTCTTGATTGCTACTTCATCTCATGTGAAAATGTCCAACAGTTATTAACTAGAGAGTAGATGAACGTGCTCTGAGAAGGAGTGTCACACACTTCAGCACACAAGAGCTTATCCTGCTAACAAGTCAGTTTACCTGTCTGCTAAGGGAGAGTGTTTGCAGATCAGCTCCTGCACTTAGGTGCCTGCAGAACACCTACATTCCTTCATACCGCAAAAAAATGCTTCTGTTCCCAAAGGCTGCAGTGATGCAATCCTGGCATTAACTTAAACTCTACCTTACACACAAGCAGTTCAGTATATTTCAACTCTACATAACATAGTTTTAACAAATTCGTAACATATCATTCATTTTCTGTGGAGACTCTGTATTCTCTAGCCTGTCTTTCATATTCTCTTCCCCCATCTTTGCTGCATTCCATTCGTTCAGTTCATCTTTTTACGTTTACTATATGTGAGAAATATTCAAACAAGGGAAAAATAAAGACAGTTTTAGCAAAGATTTCTATTCTTTACATAATGTTCTGAAAGGTTCCACATGACAATGCTGGCAGATGTTGATGCATGCAAAGTTTTAGCTAAGCCAATGATTGACAGGTACACCATTATTTCTGCAATCTGGACTGACTGTTACACGGAGTAAATGCTAATCCTTATCCGTTCAGTTGTTTCTTCACATTATTCATTTTTTCCCCTCCAGTGTAGGAATGACTTGTTTGTTGCACTCCTAATCCTGTGCCTTTGTGCCAACAGACACAAGACTGCAATGAACACATCTGGACAACTATTCTCTGATGAGACAACGGAAATGATAGCCATTGTAGCAAATGCCCATAGTAAAAGCCATGATATGTGACTCATGGGGAACCAAAGAACAATTCTCCTACCTTCAATTAATTGAGCTATACCTAGAGATTTTGTGTGCTTATGTAGGTATCTCATTTTATCAAGAGTGCTTTGCATGCAGAAAATATGCCTCACAATATAAACCTATACTCTAGCCTGTTTTAAATTAGGTCCTCTACGATATGCATGCTCAGGAGATGGAAGACTTTTTCTGGGTTTAATTGGATGTTAGCTTCTGAGCATTCCAAGGAGTGAATTGTGGGGGGCTTTGATGCCATGGCACATAAGGTTGGATTAGCAATAAGAAGAGAGGATATTCTGAGTAAGCTATCCAAGAAATGCATTTGCAGCAAGAAAATTACCTTGGGACAACAAAAAGCAAATCTGGAAGGGGTTTTGATTTGAGAATATTTTTCATCTTAAGTTCTGCCCTGAACAAGTCATTTTGTGTAGCACAACAGAGAGAAAGCTAAGTTTAACAAGTTGTATGAGTTTAACCAATTTACAGAAGGTAAAAGCTGTGACAAGAAATTCTTACACTAAATGTTGTCAGGACCTTCATGCAAAAGTCAGAGACATGCATTATAGCCATTATCAAACAAACAGACAAAAAAACGTGGTGAGCAGATGACAACCTCATTTCATTCTTTGTTTCTAAATTTCGGTACTCCTCTGAAAAGGGTGAGCTGGACTGACAACAGGTCATGGACCTGGGCAGTTTGCACCTCCCACTGTTACTCTTTGGAGCTTGGGTTTCTCGTGTTTTGTTTTACAGGTAAGGAAAAAAGTAACAAATTCAACAGACTGGAAACAAAACTATGAAGACATCATTTCTTGTGGTATTCTGGTCCAATCATTGTAACTGCAGCTCTAAGGAAAATCTATCCTTTTTATCCACCACATAGAGAGCCCAAATTTTCAATTATTTTAATGAATCAAATATTTTATGTTTTCACTATACTTTATGACAATTATCTATCCTACAGAACATTATAGAATAACGGCCAAAAGACAAACACATTGCACCTTGGTGGGTCCTCATCTGCTCAAAAGGAAATAGAGGCTATTCCAACCTCTGTCAGACTTGATTTAA
The DNA here is from genome assembly GCF_964195595.1 of Calonectris borealis. Lineage (NCBI taxonomy): Eukaryota > Metazoa > Chordata > Aves > Procellariiformes > Procellariidae > Calonectris > Calonectris borealis. The sequence goes on from NC_134317.1 coordinate 20,681,484, forward strand.
ACATACAATGTCTATGAGGTCAAGAGATATTGTAAAAGGAAATCAATGGCAGATTGCCAAAGAGTATTTGCAATATTAGGAGATGCATCCACGCACCAGTAATTTAAACATTACAATCTTAAAGATAAAGTTCATTTGCTCACTAAACCATAAGAAAAATATCAGTACATATTTCTGAATGAAAATATTTCCAGTAAAAATGTTGATGAGTTACTCTGTGACGCTCCTTTACAGATTCTGATTTTGCTCCTTGATCCAAGAACATGCTATTTGCACACCGATAAAGTAAGGTTTGATGTTTACGGTAGTATACCAGTTAACAGGTTACAAAATAAGATAAACTGTATCACCTCTTTTGATGTGTTTTGAAGTACCTCTTCAAAACAGAATATTTGGCTGTGTCTAGAAATAATTAATACAACAAACTGAACAACTTTGCAGGGAGTATATTTAGCACGTATGATTATATTTTCTCCCAGAGCATGAACCTGGTAAGTTGTAGATTCAGCACATAGCTAAAATTTTGAGACTAATTCAGCAAAAAAGTTCCCACCATAGTATGTACGAAAATCATGTAAACCTCAGATAAACAGATTGTCTTCAAAATGAGATGATCTAGGCAGCGTTCCAGAGCATAATTGTAGTGCCATGAACCTGAAGTGGCCCTGAAGAGAGAGATTCTTTGACCAGCAGTTAAATTTGTAACAATCCTTTGAGAAACTTTGATTTGGCGGGGTAAGAAAGGAGAGCAGCCACATGGCAGATGGCAAGTTTAGATGACAGCAAAGCAAATTTCTACTAATGCTGGGTGACAGCATACTTTAAGATTTAAAAGATAAAGGATCTTTATAATCAAAACCTGCATTGTACATATCTGCCAGGTGTCATGGGGTTTGATAGTTGGCATTATTAGAGTAGGTATCATCAATCCAGCAGCTGGATTAGAAGCTGGGACCAACATTTGCAGCAGCCCAAACTGTGGTGTTGGCTTGCCCCTGAAACCCATGTGGTTGTTACAGTTCTTGTTTCTCCTATCTTTAAAATTAATCCCGACAGTAAGCAAACTGGTGGTTAAAGAAAAAATTTTTCCCCCTAAAAGAGCCCTGAAATGGTTGCCTAAAGATGGGTGTCTTTCAATAGATATGTCCTCTAGAACAAATTTTCTAGCAAAGTTCTGTGAAATAGAAACAAAAGCAACTCTGTATGATCAGTGACCATCTGGAGTTGCCAAGGAACAAGGCAATCCATGACTGCTATGAAAAGCCATCACAGTTATGCTCATCTTGGTGGCACCATGGCCCAAGCAAAGGGATGCCTATATACTTGTGGAATACGTCGCTGACATCTAACCCATCAATATTTCTATAGCTTTGAAATAAATGAAGGTTAGTTTGAAAGCTTTCAGACGTTCTTAATGGGGAGGCTTATCTGCTCTGGAATGATGTCTCCCGGGCTTTTAAGTGAGCCAATACCTGCTAAATATTTCATAGTCCAAATCTCTGTTAAAGGAGGAATAGAGCCAGGTACCTCTTTACCACGTTTCTGAATTTCTCAGGTGTTGGTTCAAGGTTGTGAAATGGACTCCCCTAGAAACCACAAACTGTTACAAGCCATGTCATCCTCTTTCCCAAGGAAAAGCCCCATTTCTTCACCTTTGTGTTCTTAATATGAAAGCATAGCAACCTGTACAGCTGGTGACAAACTGTATTTGATACTACCATTCTTAGTAGTTTCCTAACTACTAGCTGTGATTTAGCTAACTAAAAGCTGCAAGAGGGGTGTGTCAATTCTTGCAATTCGCCATCTTTATTGGACAAAAATCTCTGTTTTATTTTTTGCACTGCCAGTAAAGCAAGGAACCACAGGTAATACATCTAAACCTTTTCATCAACATCAGATACACTGTCCAATTGCCAGGCAAAAGACAGAGGATGGTCAAGGTCTGCCATAGGCCTTCATCATAAGAAAGTGCTATTTGCCAGGGTTTTTTCTGCAGAATATGCGAAGCTTGAGAGCTTCCCTTCTATAGGGAACTTTATGTCAATGCCCAGAGCACCTGCAGATGGAGAAAGAGGACATTTCCTGCTGAAGATGGTGATGGAGTCACCTGTGCTATTTTATGTGACGCCCATTAAACACTTCTGCCTCGCAGTGCTTCTGCATGACTGTCAACCAGTCACTAACATAATCCCACTGCACATTCTGTGTTACTCATCCCTGGATTTTGAGTCCAGGGAAGGAAATCAGATTTCAAACGAAGTTTAAAGTATGATGTGGAAAAAACAGAGTCCCCAGCATGAGCCTTATGGTGCATACCAACAGTCCCCTTAATTCCTCACAGCTCTTAACCTTTTGGTACCCCACTTTGAACTTCTGTAAAACTGGGATGCTGACCTGCTTCGTGGGTGGGTGATTATAACACTGAATTAATATTTGTAAATTACTGCAATACATTTGAATGAAAAATGCAGAACTGTAAAGAATGATGATTATGATGAACCTTCAATTCTTTTTTAAGTTGGTCCATCTGTCATTATAAAACATCTTGAAGTAGGCTATTATTCAAAAAACTTAAGATTTGTTGAGTAACACTAGTTATCAAGACAGACCACTGTTTTAACTTAGCAAGTAGCTAAAGAAAAAAAACTTCACTTATACTTTACAGCCCTTTTCTATTTATATGACTTTTATACCATGGTAAATGGTACAGCTGTTCTGTAAGATACCCCTGTATTGTTATATAGAAGAACTTCAGATTTAACCTGACCTACTCAGAATGGATATCTACACTATAGTATGTTATGAGACCTTTGTGATACTTCTTTGATAATTTTTTGCAAACCTCCATTAGAAACATGGAAAAGCTACTTCAAGAGTGCACACTTACAGCTTACTGTTTACCTATACACTCATAAGATCAAAACCCCTGGTCTTACTGTTTTTGTTAACAAGGAGCACTAAAAGTCCTCCCACATACTGAGTTTTGGTTTCCATTTTACAATCTGAGATGACAGACGGCACAAAAATGATGAGAAAACTGTGGGGAGGCTTCCAGAAGATTGATTCTCTCATCAGCTGATTCTTTTCTAGTTAGTCTTTTATTGACTACAAAGGTATAGCCAATGCAGAAAAGGAAAACCAGACTGCCCTGTTTAATCCTGAGGGCATTGGCAAAAGGTGATCACTTTTTGAGAAAACAGAGGCCTACAAGGAAATCAGCACACTGTATGAGCCGTTAAGCTGATTTAAACACACAGGGGATGCCTGGGGTTGAGCTCAAGATCTCTGAGGTGTGAGATGAGAATGAAACCATTGCACAGACTAATATTACTGAGCTTTAGTAGCAGGTGGTATAGTTGATCAGTCAGGAACCTGTCATTTGGAGAATAGGCCAATAGATCTGAGAGACATGAAAAATCCTTCTTTTTTTTCCCCCCTCTTCCTCACCAAGAATAAAAATATTGCGATTTTGAACTTTAGCAATTACCAGCTAAAACTTTTCACAGTTTATGCAGTTATAAGTAATAGGGCAGAACCAAAATATAATTACAGAGCACACACTGGCAGAATGTACAAAAAAAAAATTTAAAATGGCATTATAAGCATTTGTATCCATGATTGCAATAACACTGTCTGCAATTCTGACACATCGGATTCCAACAGAAACCATGATCAGATCACAGAAAAAGAAATGCACATAGGAATATATGATGCCACAAGCACAGCGATATTTAATTTGTATTAAAATCTATGCTTTATCATCTGAACACATACCGTAGTACCTATATTGTGTGCATGCTTGGAAGCTGTTCATAGCAACTTTAGGGAACTTGCAATGGTTTCTGGTATGTGCTTCTCCAGCAAACAAGAGTCACCATTGAAAGGATGAAAGTTAATGCCTGCATGTTTCTAGGATTAACAGATTTTGCCTATAACACAAAATTTTCACCAGATTTTCCGTATATATTGCATTATTCAGAACTCAATTTTCCTGCCCCTTTTCCCATTTTATCTTAACTCTCCTCCAAATTTTCAGATAAAAACCTATTACTGTTAATTGGTAAGAAATATAAAAGTGTCAAACCTAAGCAAGGCAGACAAAAAAATCTTTCACGTTCCATAGGCCCAAATTTCAGGTGTCATCTTGCACAAACACATCCGTAGATGCACTTCTGATAAATGAACAACTTGTTCATGGTTTAGCTGGTTTTAAAATTTCAGCATACAGTGTACATCATTGGTGTCTCTTAACAACAACTGGCTGACGCTAATAACCAAAATATTTGCAAGTTTTTTGAAGCTCATATTTCAAAGTCCAGCATCTATAGATATTAGGAGAACGTGTATAATTTGTGACTAATTAATCTTAACATTCAAAAGTACAACACCACAAATCAAACAGGTAATATGTGCATAAAATCTAAGGTTAAATATTTCAAATACATTTTTTTTTTCCTGGGGACACATAATTCAAATTCTCTCAAATAAAACAAATGTGGACACTAGACAGACATCTGGTACACCAGGTACAAATGCACGATAATTTCACATTCATTTTTAACTCAGTGAGTTAGTGTGGCTGAGATAAGTTGCATGCAAGGCAGATTATCCCATGAGAGAAAGCTGCCCTCTAGACTGCATTTAACAGAGTACATCAGTGACTCTATCTTCCAATTTTGAAGAATGTGGCACAGCTTTCCTGTATGATATTGTGGAATATTGTAATTCTACATGATAGAGGTCACCATACAGCATCTACACTCACCAACTGAATTGGCTGCATGACAGAACTTTTCAGACAAGTTTTTTCACCAGAAAATTTCATATACCGTCAGATTTCTCTCACTATCGTTGTACGTCATGTTGCCTAATTTCACAATCAAAAATGAAAGCACAGTCACTTACCATAACTTCAGTTAGCTTATTAAATTCGCTACTACTTTTTCAACTAAAACTACACACTTTTTATTCTGAACTGAATTTTGACTGCATGCATAACGGGTATTAGCTTAAGGTCTTCATACAGAGAGAACCACATCTTCAATCTTTCTCTTAAGTAAAGTGCCAAGCACACTGCCAGGCTGAGAGAAATACATTTATTTTAAATTACTATTAGCACAAAAATAAACAGCATTTACCATAATTCTACCACACATTTGACTGATAGTAAAAACCTTCACTCTTATGAAAATAGAATAAAACTCACAAACTGAGATAGTAAGAACTACCAGAGAGAGCACCCATGTTCTGAGTCTATCTCCAAAGCTGTTGGTTTTTTGGGTCTTAGAGTCAGCAGTAAAGCACTTTTTAGATGACATTTATGGAATCACTGATTTCTGGGAGGATGTTAGGGTGGAGCCCTAACTAGATAACATTTTGCATGTGTTATATCAGTGCATCATACTACTAAGTGCTTCAAATAAACTGAAAAACAGAACGCATTACACAATGTGTCATTACCAACTTGCTATAAGAAGGATTCATATGAAACTACATGTCATCAATATGCTGTTTCCCAAAAATAATTTGTGGGTACATATGTCAGAAAATGACTGAAGATTTCTCTTTTCATACATTTAAATCTGAATCAAGCAAACTGCAGAAATTTACATTGACAAAGGCATAGGATTAGCTGACTCTTGTATTTTTTTTCCATCTCGTTGCTTCAAAATTAGCTCAAATGCCCATATATTTGGACTCTGTATATGATGCAATAACTAGCTTGGTGCCAATATATAGCTTTTTAGGCATGGATAGGGAACGTTTTCTGAGAACAATATTAGAAACACAGACTCTTCAAAAGATAAGGCATATATAACTTAATTGCTTTCTAGCTATTATCTTCCTTAGAAGATGCAATTGTTTTTTTATACCATCCAGGCAAAACCATACCTGAAGCCTTCCAAAAGAACGAAGGTCTTATGAAATCCACAGAGGTGACAGATAAACTGCAGAAGCGTATCAGACAGGTATAACCAAGCACATGTACCCAAAATACATTGGTAAATCCCTGTGATATCTTCATACCAACACAAAATAATTTGGTTTTGAGAGTGGAAAACTGTGATGAGACAACCAATGCAACTTCTATCACTGCTCTCCTTAACTTTGCCCCAGCTGAAAGTTGTCTTCCAATTGATTACTTTTTTTTTCCCTATAGTTGATACTATGCTAGCATGTTTACAATGAGCCTCATATAGTGATCAACCACCTAAGTAAACTTGTGAAGGAAGAGGATGCATATAAGTGTTACTTCACTGAAGAACAGGCTGCTGATCCATTTTGGTACACTAGGTGCTATGCCAACTTCTTTCTTTGTGGTGCATGTAGTTTGCATTTGTTACAGCCAGTAACTGCAGAATTTGTGTTTTTATCTCATATCTTCACCGCTAGAGATTCCTGTTCAGTCACTGATAGGCAGCTCAGGATAACATCCCTCTGAGTAGTATTGTAGAATAAACTATACAAAAAGCAGGTAGATTACATTTCAGAAGCAGAAAGTAGTCCTTCACTATCAGACAGAGCAGGAGAAACCTACCCTCTTCCTTTAAGATTTTTCCTTAACCACCAACCATTTTCTTCTAACTCCCTCCCCACAAAGATTAATTTACAGCAATTCTGTGTTTGCAGATTCTGCCATTAGAGATAGTACATAACTTGTGCACATATATCTGATGGCAAACCTATATCTGCACAAACTCGGGTTATTAAAGCGAAGTTACTTCCATTTCCACTGCTGCATTTTGGGCTTCCCATTCACCCATCCCTTGGCACACAGTGCCCTTTTTTAAAAGATTAAGAAAAACCCTTCCTGATCATTGCTCAGTCCTCAGAACAGAGGTGTCAGAACAAAATTCTCCACACCCTAACCTTGATCTTAGTGTATGTTTTATCCTACCCCTTCATGACAATGACACCAACATTAAAAGAGAACAAAAAAGGAGCAGTAGCAGCAAGAACGTTGAAGAGCTTAATGATATAAAGATTGTTAAAAGAGACAAAACAGACCACTTTTTTTTTCCAGGAAATATGACAAATATTTCAGCAGGTTTAAGATGTTAACTTCATTTTATAACATTAAAGATGACGACAAAATACACATCTTCAACAATGATAACAATACACACACACTTATACATATAAAGTACTTATATTCTGGTAAAGCAAGATTTACTCCTAAAACAGTAAACTCCATGTTAACTTTGCTCCTCCTTCCAACACAAACTTGTGAAAACAGGTGAATGCCACATCCTTTTCTTGTCTTTGTACAAGAACAATATATCAATTTTGAGGCCCAGAATAACCCGTAATTATTTATACCTTTTTTTATCCTTCAAGATATTCCATGTTTTGGCTGGTCAGTGATGACCCCTCCTTGCCACAGCACAAGTTGCTGAGGCTGTGAAAGCATGCAAGAGTAACCAGCCAATGACATTATAGAACAATGAGAAGGTCAAAGTTGCATTGCATATTGTTGTCCTTCCTCAAGCACTGCGCACAGCATCCAAAGGGGAAAAATTAACCCTTTACTCATGCTCCCTAATCATATTTCTTATTACTCAAGTAAAATAGAGCAGGATATCCCACTAAGCCAGAGCAAGCAAAGTAGGATAAAATTCTCTGGAAAAGGAGGTTATAATTAAGGGTATTGCTTGCCCCCTCATTCTGCCTTTTGTGTCAAAAAAAAAAGAAAAAAGTTGCTAGTGAGGAGGACATGGAAGTGTCTTTTGTTATCCAAAGAAACGAACTACAGTTTTCATCCCACTAGGGGTTTCCACAGTAAATGGAGCTTTTCTTTCTTTCAGCCTTATTTTAACAGTTCTCAGACTGGCAAGCTGTTATAAGTATCAAGTTATGTTCTGTTGGAAACACACCAAGGAAAAAAGTCCTATATTCATCCCTCAAGACAAAAAGAATTAATTTTAACGTAAAAGCAAAAAAAGATGCAAGTAGGGAAAACATCAAATACTGATTTTCAATACAGGCATAGCAAGAACTTATAAAAATGCAGTGCTTAATATATTTTCATATTCACACATATGCATATAGAAATACATAAATATATGCTTATGTTTGTGTATATATCATAGGTTCAAATAAAGTGATTGCTGTGCTTTTCTACTTAAATTCCAGGCATCTGATATTAGTTTCTTAAGTTAACGAGCCTGCACCTTATCTTACTGCCCATATTGTATATGTTTTGCAAGCTGCCAGCTGTGCATCAGAGCTGCCTCATGATGTTCATGTTTGCTTATAGGCAAAAAAAATTGAACACGTATTTCTTAAGAACCCTGAAATTTACAAAGTAATGAAAGAAATGCCCCTTATTTTCTGGTATCTTTGCTACTGTCGTGGTTTAACCCCAGCCAGCAACTAAGACCACACAGCCATTCACTCACTCCCCCGCAGTGGGATGGGGGAGAGAATCAGAAGAGTGAAAGTGAGAAAACTCGTGGGTTGAGATAAAGACAGTTTAATAGGCAAAGCAAAAGCCACACGCGCAAGCAAAGCAAACCAAGGAATTCATTCACTACTTCCCATCGGCAGGCAGGTGTTCAGCCATCTCCAGGAAAGCAGGGCTCCATCACACGTAACGGTTACTTGGGAAGACAAACGCCATCACTCCGAACGTCCCCCTCCTGCCTTCTTCTTCCCCCAGCTTTACATGCTGAGCATGACGACATATGGTATGGAATACCCCTTTGGTCAGTTGGGGTCAGCTGTCCCAGCTGTGTCCCCTCTCAGCTTCTTGTGCACCCCCAGCCTGCTCGCTAGTGGGGTGGGGTGAGAGGCAGAAAAGGCCTTGACTCTGTGTGAGCACTGCTCAGCAGTAACGGAAACATCCCTGTGTTATCAACACTGTTTTCAGCACAAATCCAAAACATAGCCCCAGACTAGCTGCTATGAAGAAAATTAACTCAATCCCAGCCAAAACCAGCACAGTACTTATTCTATTTTCATTGTAAATTTTTTTTTAATAAAAGAAAAATAGCCAGAATTATCTATATTTTCATTGGAGGGGAAAAAAAAAAATTAGACTCTCAGATTTACAGGCCTGATGCAAAGATTCCTTCCCCCATGATATAAGCAAAACCGATTCAGGCCGGGCAGCTGCTGGCTGGTAGGGCACTACAGCCAAGGAAGTAATTCCACCTGAGAGCACCCCAGTTGAATGGAGAAGCCAACCAAGGACAGTGGGAGCCAGAAAAGGAGGAATGAAGAGACATAAAACATCCCCCAGAGAAATGTCTTTTGTCAATTCTCCTTAAGTTAGCTCTTTCATATTTTTCCCCACTTCCATGATCTGCATGATTTTTTTTTTTTCCTCATTTACAACAGTATCAGGAAGAAAGCACAAAAGCAGCTATTTGCATAGCTTTAAAATGACACCATTCTTGTACTGTTAACAGGATTTACACATTCAGAGGCTTTCCCACCCAGCTAAATGGAAACTTTTGGTTCATTTCATATTTGAATCAACAGGAGCTCTCCATTTCCATCCAGATTTCTATTTGAGCGAGAGAGTTCAATAATCACTTCCACTTCACAAAATTTTACTTGCCTGGGGAGCAACATATTTCATTTTTGATAGAAAAATAAAATAACACAAGTGTTCTATTATTATAAATTGTCATGGCACAGAATGAGTAAGTGGGGTTTATGTACAGTCTATATGTTTTAGTAATAGTTTTATACGTGAATTGTTTATTTCAAAATTTGGATAGGTTAAACAGAGAATTGAAAGAAATCACCAAGAACTTGTCGAGGATATTAGTAGTATGGTCAAATGCTCCGAGATAGAAAAAGCAATAAATTTGTGAGCCATCTTTCAAAAAAACCAGAGCTAGTTAGTATTTATAATAAATAAATAAAACCTATATGCCAGTTACTCATCTGGAAGAATGCTACCACTGCTCCAATTGCAGAAGGTGTTAGGTGTTTTGCTTTAGTTGTATTGGGGGAAAGAAAGATTCATTAGAAATAAAGGCAAGAGGATAATTAGGTAAAGAAAAAATGCACTTGCCCTTTGTGCCCTAACTTTGTTTCCTACCCACATATCTGCCGTTGATTTCCAGTAAGAAGAAAATGGAGAAGTCTGGTCTTTTTTTGTTTTCATTGCTCTGAACATACTAACTAAGGATCAGGAGACCCACCACTGACTTTAGTGTTTGGATTAGGCCATAAATGCAGTATTTAGTTTCTCATAGCTTTAGCTGTGATATGCAGAATGAGAAAGAGATAATGGGATACCCTTGCTTTTGCATTAAGTCCCCCTTGATGCCTGCAATCTCATGAGTAAGCTGATTGTCCTTTATGTATTACAATTCTTAGAGAAAAGCAGAAAATATATATTAATTAGCTGGTGCCTATCGGATAAGCTTTTCTGAATGAGCATCCATACTCCCTGCTGAGGCATGCAATCTAGACAGATTAGAAAGAGGCAGTAATCAGTGTAGGCTGGCCTAGTTCCAGAGCTAGGTGACATGGCCAAAACACAGTAAAACAAAACTACCAAGTTAACCTCACAGTAATTTTAGCAACATTAAAGAGTCTTCAGCAGAGGTGCACTGACACTAAGTGGAGATGATTGAATTTTAATTTCTTTCTTTAATCAAATATATCTAAATTCATCATCCCTGAATAGCAAAACATATCAATAGTCAACTAGAAGATCATGCACAAAAGACAAAAGATCACACTCCTCAAAGTCTGAGAGGCTTTATGCATACTTGTGCTACATTCTTCAATCTTCAAAGGAGGTCATTCATATAAATTCAGTAAAGACAGTAATGTGTGAATCTGATGCTACCCTGACCCCTCTTCCACCTTCGAAAGCAACTCTAAAAGCTTCAACAGTAAAATTCAAGCAAAAAGGCACCTCCACTGCTGCCAAACAGACAGATAGCCTATGCCTGAACTCAATTTACAAAACAGAGACATCACTGTATGTTAGTCACTTTAATAGATTCAAGTTTATTTTCAGAACATACATCTACCTTCAACAAACTGCAAAGCACAAACAGAATGAAAATGCTGACAGAGACAGTGACCTATAAGTAAAACAGACAACTGCAAGAACAAAATTAACAAATCATCATAATTATTTTATTTTCATAGCAAACGAGGAGGTTTTCCTTCAGAATTTGCCACGGCAGGAACAACAATTACGCTTGTAAATCTACTAATCCAGAAGTCAAAAAATATATTGGACCTGTTCATGCACAATAGATTGCAGAAACCTGTCAAGAGCGCTGATATAGTCACCCTCAGGTCTAATCCCATTATATCGGATGAAACACTACAAGCATTCATACAAGACAAACCCTACCCAAGAAACATCAAGAAAAACCTATAGTACCATAGGTGTCTGGCCTTAAGCGTTGCTAGAACACTAACAAGCTGCAAGCCATCTATGAATCTAGAAATGGCAGTAAATAGCATTGCTTTCAGTTTATGAGCTGGTAAGCCTGTTTCATAGAGCACTTCACAGTGACTGACAGTTAAAACATTGGATCATCCAGTAGTGCTTGTGCTACATGCCAAGAGCCATGGGGCCATGAAGACTGACGAAACTAAAACACACCAAAAAAAAAGTTATGACAAATGTTCATCTGATGTAGCCACTTTTAGAGAAGATAAGCAAGACTTGGAGAAATAGTTCTAAGCCATAAGCATCGCTAGAAGGGAGCATACAACAAAAGGTAAATGTTTCTGGCTGGTTACTAAAACTGTGGAAACAGTAGCAACAATCGCTTGTTGGTGCTAAACAACCCCCTCTCCCCCTCAAAACATTTCAAAAGTCTCAGGCTGCTATTTTTGCTACTTTCTTGGGATTGATTTTTCTTCTTTTTTCTTGTAATTAATTGCAAGTTAAATTCAAGGTACAGAATATTTTCAGAGAAAATCTTTTTGGTGCTTCTCTGTGCCATAGAAGAATTTGTTTGACATATTCTAATGTGCTTAATTCTGAAGGTAGTTACCTAATATTCTTTGCAACAATTTCTTGAGTGGAACACCACAAACACCTCTTTAAGAATAAAGAGGGGAATTTAGAAACATCACTTCTACTCTCCCTACTGACAAGCAAGGTGCAAAAGGATAGAATGGTGAGTCACATTTCCTTCCATTCACTCAATAAATCAAATGCAGAGATGAAAACACACAAAAGATATTAAGACTAAACTTGAAAGAGTTATTGATGAAAATATCTCCAGAAAATGGAGACGAAGCAAGTGCTCTACATTATTGCAAATGGATGCTAGCAGCAAACTTGGCTAAGACTATTTTTATCAGTGCTATGTATAAACTGTACTGGAACAAGATAGAATAAAAAATGGAATACTAAAAAGAATAAAAGATCTATATAAGACTTAATTATTTTAATTCCTGTTATATCCAGTCTTCCAAAGAAACTCAAGGAAGAATGACTCTGAACTGAGTTTATATTCTCTTACTTAAAGCTAATTACCAGTTTGGTATTGGCACATCATGATTTTAAGATTTACACATGTAAATTTTAAAGGACAACATCCCCCAGTGGCCTGCATATTCTTTAAGGAGGATATTAACTTCTACACAAAGGTCTGGTAAAAGCTTTTTCTCCCATTTTGGTCCACCAAGTCAGGCATAAATACAGAACAAACTTCATGCGGACTTGCTGCATAGATATAAATTTCCCCTATAGAATCTATGTCTATCTAGCATTTAGCTGAACACCATTTCTTTTTCATTTTTCTTATTTCCACAGATTAGAAGAAATCGCTTTAGAAAAAACTAGGAAGAGGCAGAAAGAAAGATATCGGTAAGAGAAAATTCCAGCCTGAATGTGCTGAAATCTTAGAAATCAAGTTCTACTAAATTAGAATGAGCCCTAAGGCATGAGAGGTGAAACAGTTTATTCCACTAAATCCAGGATGACAGGAAAAGAATCATGAGGATAGACAAGATGAGTAGAATCATTTTTCTGTTGGAGCACAGCACAGCACAGATGAAATGATTTCTTTAAAGGACTTTTTTTTTTTAACATTGTAAGTTTCTTCTTAAAAGTGCTGGTTTTGCTTGGAAATGTATCCTTTCCTCTAGATTAACCAAGCTTCTCTAAATTAAGCCTTCAATGTACTGATATCTTGGGAAAAAAAGGCTTTTCATGTTCCCCATCAGCAACAACACAAGATAAGCCACAAGATCTCCCATCTGTACCAAGTCCTCTCCTGTTTCTTTGAATTGCCAAGCTGTTTTCCTTACTTATAAGATGAGGATGCAAATCCTCAGAGCACAATACTTCAAGAATGCAGAATATATAAATTTTGGCATTTGATTGGGAACGTGTCTTCAGGAAAGAAGAATAAAACTGTCACCATTACATAAGGCTCACTCGTGCTTTTAACATGTAGAAGGCAACAGGAGACTGGTTTAGAACAAGTCCTTTGTTGCTATATAGTATCATGGAAATTTTGAAGGTGGAGAAAAACAGTTTCTTTTGTTCCCAATCCTAAATCTAGAATTTTTAGGAAAAACTGAAGACCTCCTTCCCAAAATTAAATTTCACTATTTATTTAAGAATGTATACTATACAATTTAGCTGGCTCACATAAAGTACTGTTAGGGATATTTATTAACTAAATAACTGCAAATTATTTACATTTTAACACCGATGTAGTTATGTATGAAGGGAATAGCATTGCGCCGCATTCAAGATCCTAAAGAGCCTGAGGGGAAAATTGGACCATTAATAGAAAGCTTTCTTGTCATGTAAACCAACAGGAAAGCCAGCTACATGTAGCTCAGAAGCAGTACTTGCACTTGACTTCTACAAAAGTGGAAAAATTGTGCATCCCTCAAAAAAAGGAGAAGTTCATACCCATCTCTATTCCTCAAAATGCAGTTAATATAGTACACTGTAAAGGATGAGCAATATACATGGATACCAAATCCAGATTTTTACAGAAACTCTAGATTTTTTTAAATAGAGCCTTACTAGATGTAAACAAAAGTGAACATCTTGTGAAAGTCAATAATTCAAAATTTTCAGTTTGACTGAATTGCATCCAAATACCTGTAGACCGGCATATGCACACCCAGGTATTCTATATGCAGGAATTATTAAGGCCTAGGACTACATCTTTCAAAATGTAGACTACTATATTTGTGTGATGTGTTGCACATTACTGAAATCCAAGAGAAATACTTTAAATAACACTTTAAATACTCTTTCACTGATTATTTGGAGATTAAATTACTGCTTACAGAAGGAGTTGCTTGATTCTTCCTAAAACCCTTTTCAGAGAGGAGGAAGAGGGGAGGCAAAAAGGTAGAACATTTTTTCATGAAAAATCCTCATTTTTCTTGTACCCTAATATTTCTAGTAATGGATCACATCAGCAGTCCAGTAGTATTTCTACAGTAAGAAAGAGCGAGCATGATTTTCTGCTCTTGACAAGCTCCCCCTTAAACATGCCTCTTAGATGTGATGCCCTATGTCACCGCCTAGCTCTGTGCAGCCTCTGTTTCCATGGCTGCTTTTAAAGGTTTTAAAGCCTCCTTTTCACCTGGAAATGTAAATTGGGAAACCCTATCAGGAGGATTGCATAGTAAGTATTTTTAATCAAAAACTGAATTTTAGGGGATATGTTTATAGCAAGCTTCCCTTAATACAACCCACAAAAATTGCAAGCACATCAGTTTTGCACACATAAAAACTGCATTTGTGTGAATAAACAGGCCAATCTGCAAACGTTAACTTGACCAGTCATCTGGTTTGTGTGTACAAATGCAGATTTGCTCTGTGTGTAATGCCTGAGCTAGCAAATTTCCATCCAGAAGTATAGAAACATCAGTTCTGTAGTCAGATTGTTGAGTAAAAGCAAAAACATTTCAAAACCAGTCTTTAACATTAAAGAACGAAAAATTCCCACAAAAAATGACATAAGGTTCAATAGGATTTGTCAGTTCAACAATACCCTATTGTGAACTCATATCTTCCAGAACTGTCAGAAATTAGGATCTTAAGCAAGGCTTGAAACGAACACATTCAAGAGTAGAAAACAAGTGAAAATAAATAATGCTGCACAAGATTGTCTATCCTGTTGGTTGAAAAACGTCATTGAACTCTGATATGTTTAATGGATAACCGGTTTGTAGCACAGGGCGTAGCATAAATTTACAGACTATGGTATGAATCCAGCCCTGAAATCGTTATGCCTGTGGAATACCAAAGTAGAAGAAAACCTGAATTTGTTTCCAGCCCTGAGCTGAAACGAAGAAGACTTATGATCCAGAAGTGGTATTTTGTGAGTGGTTTTCTAGATAGCTTTTAGAGGGCTGGTACAGACCTGCGAGGCCCTGTTTGGCTTGTGACACAGTTACATCCTGAGGATCCCAAGCTTAAGCAGCTGCACTAATTACACCTGTGAAAACATAGCACTGAGAGACAGCTTATCACGCACTGGCTTCCACAGTGCCTTCAAGCACCCGCTCTCCAGCCTGAGCTCTTTTCAACATCTAAACCAAACCAACGGGGCTAGATCATCGCAGCGCTCATCCGTTAGTAATAATACGTGCGTCACACATACATCCAGCGCCCATGTGCTGATGCATGAACAGGTACCCAGCAAAAAAAACTGAAAAACACCACCACAAAACACATTGCATATAAGAGTGAGATACAATCGTGTAAGATTTCTTTAAGTCTCCAAAGAGTCTCTGAACCCTGGACCTACACCAAAATGTATCATCTTCTGACCCTAATTGTCACAGTGATAAGCTGCGTGGGCAATAGCAGCAGTTTGAGTTTGTCCCGAGTCATACAGCATCAGTTGGAGGGATTGGTTCTTGAGGAGACCTGCAGTTAAAAAGCTGATGGAGCTTTTCATGCTCTCACTGAGCATCAACTGTTCAAACGCCGTCAAAGGATGCACTCCTGCGTCTCGTGGCATTTGGCCAAAAGCAGCAGGGTTCTCAATCAGCAGCAATGAGAGAGAGTAAACTTTTCTCCAACATGGGCACTGATGTCAAAAACCAGCCAGTCCTCTAGGATAAGACAGATAATTTCAGTGGCATATGTCTCAGCTAATTCTGATCTTTCAAACACCGGCTAAAGTTATGGGGCAATAGCTGTGGAAATCTAACCTCTCAAGGACACATGCATAGGGAAACAGATGGCTTGCAACAGACTGTTTAATCCCAAATCAAATAACAGAATCAGCACTTCAGAACGACTGCTTATATAGACACTTCTGTTAGACAGTGTGGCCTACAGACAAGCAGCTTATGCAACAAGACACCCAGAAAAGCTTATATGATATATTAACAAAATCTAGAAGTTCAACATCTTAAAAAGCAATTTTCCAAAAGTATGCTGTAGTTATAAACAAATAATCTGGTCTTTTCTGGACAAATTACTTCATTTTATTAATTAACTTTTGTTAGTATAAATAATACTTTAAAATATGTAAGAAATACTTATTTTATTTACTCCTACCTCCTCCATAAAGAGCTATTAAGCCTCAAAACTTGTCATTTTTATCATCTTCTGAAACCAGTAAAAATCAGCTGATGGAAAGTGATCAAAGAACAAACCAAAACAAAAAAATGGGTTTTCTTAACATTTAAAAGAATTTCACATCACAATATGGCACAGAAAGCACAGAGCATAACAATAGCTCAAGAAGCTATATACTCTTGAGAAAACGTACTTTTGAGAAAAACAACAGCTTCACTACCACGTGAAACTCAGCATCTCTGACATTACTGAATGTAATCTTATGAACATACCAAGAGAATTAGCTGCTTGCTCACATGAATATTGGAGGGAAAAAAAGTGTTCATTTTACATCTTAGTATTTGATATTCATGTTGAAATGTTTAAAAATATTTTATTTATTTGACTACTGAAATAATGATGAAATCCTCAAAGACCCCAGGTCACCCGCCTGCTGTATAACTGCTCACCAGTGAAGCCAGCTCGCCCTAGGAGGTGCAAGTACCCCTCCAGCAGCACACGATTGCACTAGGCTCTGCACCTGCCTTTACCCAATGCACCTTCAGTTCTAAATCCTCACCATTATGAGGAGTATCTCATACTTTAAATATTACCACTCTTACCACAACTCATATCTTCTAAAACATGAAGTCAGCTTGTTGCCTAGTAGAAAGCCTAAGAAACTAAGAAACCTTTTAAAAGCTGGCCTATAGAACCAAAACCTGCATTATGTTGTTGTGAATTTCAACTTGTTTGGTGTTGAGCACAATGAAGGAATGGATCTTATCCCCAGAACCCTATACCTTCAATTTAAGAGGCAGGGAGCTGCTTTGTTTATCTCACGATCAAGCCAATAATTTATTGTGTTAGAATTCAATGAAGGCCCAATGTAGAAGTGTGTGAGATCCACAGTCTAGGATGACTTTTTAGTCAACAGGAAGATGTAATCTAAATATCTTTAAAACAGTTTAGTGCACAAGGAATCCTGTGATTGGCAGCCACCAAGCAAACTGAATCCCACATCCTTCTAAATAAGCACTGAACCAATTTGTCCAGCTGCAGTGATTCCATGATAGCAACAAACTATTGTAGCATACCGTGTATAAAATGGACATCCATTCATAATTTTTGGAGATTGTATCATTACTGGCAAGAAGAAGGTCTAATTCCTGAATTGTGAAAATATTTTATTGATCTAAAAGTCCCCTTTTAAGGGTTACATTTTCTTTTTCCAGTTCCTTCCTGCAAACTATTGCATGGTGTTACTGAGTCATCTCAAAAGCAGGAACACTTCAGCAGTGAACAAGTCATATATAAATAATGTAGATCAATAATTTTCAACGTGTGGTCTGCAGACTCTTTGGGTTCACACAAGCTTGTTATGAAAAGGAAGCCTACTGCAGTAAGTTAACATTTGCTGCACAGAGATGCATGCCTCCACTGAAAAGTACTTAGAGATCCACAAATCAAAAAGGTTATAAGCCACTGATGTAAGTAATCTGTAAGCAGTTTTAATGCTTTGTAGATTATAAATGCCATTTCCATTTGCTATTTAAACAAAATGTAGAGATTTAGGGCCTCGCTAATTTATACAATGGAAATATCGAAAATTCAGAGTATGATTGTACCAAACTGCCAACTGAGGAAACATCAAGTGATTTAGCCAAATAATGTTTTGATGAAGTAAAAACCTAAAATTTTGCACTTGTTCTAGTTTTGCATAGCCCTTCATAGCTTAGCTCCCTTGATATATTAGTTTTTCATTCTTGTTACTGACAAACAAAAGCAGCAGAGCAAAAAAAGATAGTTCAGTACAGCTAGGAAAAAGATATTATCTTTGAAGAAATCAGTAGAATTAAACTTTGACAAAAAGCATACAGAATCAGTGAGCCTGTTAAATATAGACAACACTGACAAATAAACAGTCTATATTTGTTTGAAGAGCTTATGTGTTCCCCCCCTCCCGGTACTATTGAAAGGATGTCCTTATCTCAAGTACTTTTCACATATCAGAGAAGTGGTAAATTTCACAAAGCCTGCACTAATGTTTTGCATTTCCATTCCAAGTGAAATGCACTTCAGTAAGTAAACATGAGCGTTCAATAAAACTGTTGCTAGAGACAATAGGAAAAAAAAAAGTGTTTCAAAATACATTGATAAGTAAATTGTTCTAAAAGCATTCGATAATACCGTGAAACACTGAAGAGCCGAGTCACTCAAAGTTGAGAATAGGATTAGTACAATTTTTAGTACTCAGGTTTGGGTTTTGTTTTTGTTTATTTTTTTCCCAAATCCTCATTGTGCTTGACAAATATAAAACAAGATATTTCTATTATAATATTTTATAATTCTGTAGATTCTTAAGTGCATCAATTGAAAATAATCACACTCCTCTTAAGGACTGAGAGCATACTAAACAGCATGCACATATTCTTTTTCAAATGTTTCACACAGTTGGGGTGCGTGGGGTGGAGGGGGCAGGGGCGTGACTTGCTTAAGAAATGTTTTGCATGATTTTGCAAGCCCTGAAATTCATAGTGGGTTGGGTTTGAGCACCTCAGGATTTCTATTCTCGGAACTTATTAGAAATTCATAGACAAAGTAACTTCTCTTACTGGAGTACAGCACAGGGGGTCACCACCAAGAACCATGGTCTCCATATTCTTGTCACTAATTTAAAAATATGTCATGACTTCGCAAATGGTGTATGCACATGCCTGACTTCACATGCTACCAGATAGTCTCACTGGAGTCAGCAAGGCCATCTACAGTGAGTTAAAAGCAAGCAAGTTTTTAAGGCTTGGTGCTGTAAAGACCTACATATTCTCTAAGATGATGCAAATAAAGAAACAAACAAGGTGAAGAGTGTTAATTCATTCATTAGAATCTTAATTTATCCCTAACCTAATTCTACCCTTTCTTCACCAAGATTTATCTGCCAAATCTGCCAAAATTTTTACACAATGAATATTTGTAAATGAAATGAGTTTAAAAGCTCTGCATAATCTTTCCATGCCGATATACTTACATGAATCTTTTGAGATAGCAATTGTTTTACATAAAGTTTACAAAAATTGGAAGTGGAATTGTGACAGAGCTTCTCATGGCAGAGTGTCTCACCAGAGACAAAAAACAACATGGGCTGGTTCAGTATTGGTGTGTTATCTTCTGGAACAAGCATTTAGATCCCGGGTCTCATTTCTAATCCATCCCTCTGAATGGGACTGTTATCCTTGACCTTTTCAGTGTAGAATTCCTGATAAATTATAAATGTGGTGGGTAGGCAGGAAAAAAGAGCCCTTCAACTAAGATCAATTTTAAACATATTAAAAAAAAAAAACCAAACACCCAAGGAGATGACAAATGCAGTTCGCTGAGCACCAACCCATGTTGTTCTCTCAAATAGTCATGTTCCGCATCACATTTCTGCATGCTGCCCCAGCTATTGCTTCTGAGACGCCGCCATATTAAGCCCTTGGCAAAATGATGCATTGCAGTGGTCTATATTTGTATCTCATTAGCAAGGTCCTCAACTATAATAATCCTGGTTAATCAAAGATAATAAAAACAAGATGTAATGTGTGTCCTGGGGTAGAGAGAATTCGAGCAGGGCACCATTGTTTCACACTATCTTAAAAACCAGTGGTCAGATGCCCTCAATCAAGGCAGAGGTCAGTCTTCCAGCAAGTTTTTTTTCATCTTGTCTCTCAAATTTTTCATTTCTTCTGTCTCCTCGATTTAAAGTTTGAGCCAGTTCTTTTTCATCCTTTTACCTATTTCTTCCAGACAATCTACATTTTGACAGACTAACTTATTGAGTGTAATCAGTTATATGTTTATCAAAGAAAACCTTCTAAATACACCAGCCAGTAATCTACACTATGGTCTGCCAGTCAGATTCACAGTCCCAAAAATCACTTTAATCAGATTTTTCCGTTTCTCTTCAGCGCTGCCATCAAATTACGTTTGAATGGACTCTGCTGGTCATATGGACTAAGTTGAGCCATATGTAAGAAGCAAGAATAAGATAATTTGTCTAATATCACTCTTCCAGCTAAAGAAGGGGTACATTTGAAAATGGTCCAGCAACCCACAACTGCTTATTCCATAAAAAGCTTAAAAGTGTTTGCAAATAACAACAAAATGCTAATAGTTACTCTTATTTTACCAAATCAATGAGACCCTCGCCAACCTAGGCTGATTATAAATGCATCCAAATTATAGCTTGTCCCCTTGTTTCTTAGGGCTGAGTAACCAGGGGAAACGGCTTGAGGAACACTTAACACAAAAATCTATGGACTGAGATACTTTATCCAAGATTTCTCATCCTACAAATGCTTCTGTAACGTTCAATAAAAATCTACTTTCTACAAAAGTTCCTTTCAAATCTCTTCTTATATATCACTGAACTTTGGTTCTTTTAAAGGATGGTCGGCAAAATTCTCTATGGCCATACCATTTATGACTGTGGCATAATTTCTGTCATTCAGCCTATTCTAGATTGTTTCAATAAATTTACTTTCTGCATTGACAAAGCTGACTGCTGTGTACTCTTCTCAGGTATCTGGAACTATGGGTGCTGTAGACTTTCAGCTTCCTCAGAAATTACATTCTCATTCTTCAGCCCGTGCCATAGTAACGTTTTTTGTTTGCTTTTTACTGTAAACAAGTGGTTTTTTACTTCCTTTTTTTTTTTTAAACTGCCAAAAATAATCATGAAAATTTTATCATAAAGCTCTAGTTACTGTTATGTCTTAAGATAGAAGGAAAAAAAATATTTTCTGGCTCTCTTTATCTGTTTAAATAGCAACGTATTTTGGGGGGCAGAAAGATAATAGGTATAACACAGGAATGCTTGGCATTCAGGTTGCTTGTTTTTCTAAAATTGTTTACTCAGTGCTTCTCCCCTACCCCTTGGGTATAGTTCTTGCAAAGACATAGAGATTTATATTCACTCTCTTTTCCAGTGCAACTTTTGGAAAGCTAACATGTACAGTATGCACTAAGAGCAACTTCTAAGCTGCAGGCAGAATAAAAAAAATTCAAAAAGTAAATGTACCTTTGCAGAAAAATTTTGAGTGGATTTAAGTTACAACAATAAACAATAAATAATAAAGTCTTTCTGAAAGCTAGAGAAGCACATGTGTCCTCTTCATTGATTTTATCACTTCATCACAGAAAACAAATCTGTGTCAACATGAGTGGCAAGTCTCTGAGGTAAAAAATGTACAAGTCAAGGCCATAAAAGCAGACCACATGCTTAGGAATTTGTCTATTGTAACCATAATGAGGTGGCCTGCTGTCTCTAAGGAGACAATTCATGATACAGCATATGCCCAGAGAGAAGTGAAAGACTATTTTATGAATCTGATACAGTCATCTGTAAGTCAATGAAGATTCAATTTCTTAAAGAGACAGAGAGGAAGAAAGCATTCATGTGAAGAGCAGAGCCACGAATAACTTGTTTATATGTAACTAGATATTGCCCTGCAACAATACTATAACCTACTGGAATCAGCACAGCTACTCATGTAAGTAAAGATTAATCATGTAGTCCTTCAAGAGGAGGCCTTTGATGCATAACATGATCTACCTTATTTACATAAATAGCATTTTTCAGCACTCTATTAATCTTGACAGTACTTCAGAGGGGTTGCCAGTAATAAAACCCATTTTCTGGAACGTACTGAGGAATAAAAAGGCAAAGTAATTTCTCCATGTTTATACTGTGCTTTACTACTCTCCTACAGTACAAAACTCACTTTGGGTGACCAAGCTATGCTATGACCACTGTACAAAGCATATAGCATTAAAATGCAAAGGAAGCTACAGCCTCAAAACCACTGAAAATTAGGGTATCTGTGACTGCTGGTGAAAGTATTATTTACAGAAGTCTGCTCCGAGAGGTGTAAGCTGCCCCATTTCACCACAACAATTGCTAATAATGAAGAAAAAAATTCTTTATGGAGAAGTGCCAACCATCTGATATGACATTTCATGTGTTTAATGGGGTGGGAGGGGGACAAAGAACTGAATGTGGTGTTTTAACAAACCTTTTACTTTGGAAACAGGAGAATAGGAAGGGAAGAAGAGTCGATTTAAGAAAGTAAGAACTGCAGGACCAAGAATGGAAAAGTGTGGGGTGTTTGAATGTCCTATGGGAAGGGAACACATAGTAGAAAATAACATAGTTTCTTATTTTTTGATCTTCCACAGACAAAAGAGACTCTCTTTTAAAAAAGACAGGCAATGCTGAAAGGATTTTTTAATCATTATTTTTCCTACAGGAAGTTATGCAGTAATGAAACAAGTTTTGTACACACATTTGGAGATTTTGTTTCAAATCCTGTGAATGGAATTCATGGGTATAAGAGGACTCTCCCAGAAGTTTACATAAACTATCCAATATGTTTAGTCAGCCCCCTACTTTCTTTTTTCTCCCCATTGGTAGTGTGTTACATGAAACAACATCTCGGATTCTTCAGTAGTCATTCATGTAAGCACATTTAGTCATAAAGGTTATTTCCAAATGCTTTCTCTCACATATGCAGTTGAGAGAAGCAATACCAATATCCACTGAGTAGTTGATTATGGATTTATAGCCTATAAATGTGAGGGCATATGGTGAGACTCCAAAATGGATATCAAATGTTCACACAGCCTCACACAGATCATGAAGTGAAGTGTAAAATAGGACACAAGTGACTTGGATACAGTCATTTAGCATCTGCTCCAGCTGTATTAATTCAGGTTGGACATTACACAGTAGCATGATACAGACACAAACAAGCAACTGCACACATAAGACAGCTTGATTATGTCCTAGTCAAAAATGAACTATCATACAGGAGACCTGGGTTACCAGACAGACATCCCCTCTCCATTATGCTAGGTGGAACAAAAACGTGTCTTTTAAACCTATCGCTCCTGAACATTATCCATAGTCATCTATCTTTACTTCCTTACAAGTAGAAGAAAAGCTGTTTTCTAGGCATCGCACCTATATACTATATAACAGTAACTCAACGTACTTGCTGTTGAGAGATACAATTGCTCATAAAATGTAAATCAACGCAAAGCCAAGAGGAGGTACCCAAAACCCCTGAAGTTTACTTCACTTCACCTAGACGCCAAAACTTTCTTTGACAAGCATGATCACTTTTTTGGAAAAGGATGCATTGACAGCATATCCAATTCAAAGATCTAGAGCCTTCACATTAGAAACAATCACCACTCCAAATATAAAGGGAAGGGGAGGGAGATGCTGCTTTCTAATGCAGTTTTACCTTAAAGCTCATTACAAAAAAACTAGAAGCAAAGGAAAGAATTGATTACACGAAGCAAAGGTAGCAGCATCAGTACGGTTCTTGGCAGAGAGTGGACAGTAATCATTAACATAATTTACATGAACTGTCTGGGGGTAAGTCAGAATTTCCGTAGCTTACAAAACTGGATGGCACACAATAATGCTAAACAGAAGTGCTGATTCTTGAGGGGTTGTGGGGAGCATTTAGTATGCTGCATGTTTGTTCACATTAGTCTCTGTAGTCCAAGCAGATGGATGTCAGTCTGTCTCTCTCTCTCACACACACCCCCACATTAGCAAGGCAGAAAAAAGAATTTTTTAATTTAGTGCTGCAAGTTTACTCCTGCCACCTGTTTTTACCATTACCAATTAAAATTGATTGTTTTCATATCACAGGTAGTTAATAATTTGGTTGCTTTGGATCTACTCTCTCAAATCATCTAAACTTGGGGACCGAGGTATTCGTCAAATCAAAATGAGTATCAACAAAATGCAGAGCAAGAATTCAGGGGACTCCAAAATGCAGGACCAGTATTGCTAGGCTTGACTGAAAAAACCCTCTTTGTCTTGCAATAGCCAGTTTTTTTTGCTTTCCTTCTCCAGCCTCTTTTCATCTCCTGTTCTTTTGTTTCACTGTTCTCCAATTTTCTCCTTTTTGTTTCTATTCTCTTATTTTTTGAATAGTTATGTGTTCTCACTTTGTAGTTCCCACTCCTGTTTCTTCATCAGCACAAGTTAAATGGTTCCATTTTTCAGCACTAAATGGGCTGATACAAAGTCAATTCAGGGTGTTGTCACAATTTAAGGGATTAGTAACAAAGCAAACAAGCGAAGACTGGTTACGAGTGCTGCTCCCTAGCCCCGTGGATATGTGGTAGCCCCTTGTGAACATCACCATCAGCTTTAAAACCCAAAAAGTGATTATTAATCTAAATCACAAGAACACATTTTCACTGTTGAAAGAAATGCTGTCATCTTCACCTATTTTTGTCCATCTGCTCTCCATGTTCTTCTGAATATTGGCCCAACTGCAGATACAGAAAACACCATCTTCTGCAGAATCCACATATAAGGTAATGGATTCATAATTCTTTGCCTATGACCTAATAAGTAGAACTCAATTCTCAGCTGTCTCCAGCCTTTAACAAAGGCTTTCAAAGAGCCATCAGAACAAAATAACTGAAATTTAGGTCTGAGGGACCAATCCAAACAGGGTTTCATTGAATATTAATGAAAACAGTAAATACTTTTCCAATAAGAATTCATAATATCAGTAGATTTTCTAGTATCTTACAGGTTGTTCTTGAATATTTGAGAAACTGAAGTATATTAATGAAAAACTTTGAATTGCAGAAGTTTCATGACTCTTATCACTAATTAAATTTTATTCTATTAAATAATGTAATTTGCTACTTATTTGTTATACTGATGTTCAAACATTTCAAACTAGCCCATTACAGAGCAGAACAGGTATCACATTACTTCAATGAACAATCATGCAATATGAAAAATAGCATAAGACTGATGTGAACAATTTACAAAAAAAAGCACACATTGAAATTTGTTCACAGTCATTTTTTTCCTACTCTCCAGTCCATCTGCAAATACCGTGTTTATTAATTTATTTATTGCATACTTTTAGAATATTTCTATTATGCTTCTATAAACTTAATCATCTTGATTAATAGATTAACATTTAACTATGTAAAGCAATTTTTCCCTCCACACAGAAATTTTATTGAAAGACGAGTAGAGTTGGAGTGCCGTGGATTTTACATTACAAAATGATGAAGAAATTGGAAGCTTCAATGTTGTTTGCTTAGAAGTGCATCTTCATTATATTCCATATTGTTAAGAGCAAGTTCTGCTTGCAAATTAAGCTTCATCCTTGGTTGTCTGATTGCTTTTGCTCGTGGATGCGTACCAATTTGTATATTATAAAGAATCTTCTATTGATTCTATAAAGTTGACAATTTGCCTAATGGAGGGTGAGAATAATTTGTGACTGTGACTTCCCTTCCTTTCCAAAGTGTGCCTCTACAGAATTTGCAGATGACGTATGATCAGTGCACATTAGGTTCAGAATGAAAACATTTGTCAGCCAGATATCTAATGACCCATTTTGCAGTGAATAGATGTTCGAAATCTGCCAATTTTCATGGGTATTTTAATTACAGCTTTGATGGGTATGGTTTAGTTCACCTCATATATTTACCTAACAGGTACAAAAGGCTTGAAGTCTTTTTTACTCTCATGTTCACCTTGCAAAGCTTAAATTTGTGGAAGCTAATCAAACATATTTCCTTTCCAATGGGACTGAGAACTAGAGGTTAGAGGCAGAACTTCAATACCTAAAAGTTGAAATACTAGACCAAATTAAATACCTAAAACCCAAAGAACTGGATTAAATGCAGATTAAAGATGGTTTAGCAATTTTTCTTTCACCTGTTTAGAAAGGCAGACTCACTTGTCAGTCACATGATGGAAGTATAAGCCTGCACCCATTCAGTTTTCAGCACTACTGAGTACTGTTAAAACCCCCACACTTCTCTAGTTCTGGTGACTTTTTTCCCCACATATTGTCATACATGAAGAGGACTTAAAATGGATTCAACACTACAGTAGAAGTTCCTGTTTTGGATGCAATTTATTAATATCTGAAAACAGCAGGCTGAAAAAAATTCTTTTCAGAGAGGTAAGAAGGCAATTCACAGCCCTCACCCCATCTTTAAATTGAGCACAATTAAGCTACTATGTTGCTTAAGCAAATTTAAAATCTCAGCATTTAATTTGTTTAATTATCTATGAAGCATCTTCACAAAGATTCAACCATTTGTGTTTCTCTGCCTTACAGAAAACGTTTCAAAAATGGAAACACAGAGGCAGAGATTTCATGTTGTGTTAGATGCTGTCAAAGAGGTCTCTTTTTCTCTTCCTTTCTCTGTTGTTTCCAGCCATCCTTCTCTGCATTCTCCTTTGTTTGCTAAAGTAGCTTACTGACTGTAATAAAGGGAGCCCAAGTGTCAGCTTGAGACGGCCATGAAAACTAACATCCACATAAACCATTTTTTCCACTTTTGTTAAGCTTCTTATCAAAAGAACTCACTCTCTCTCTTTCACTCTCTCTCGTCTTCTGTCCTTTTTAGGATATCTTTCTAATTTTATTGAGACTCCTCTGTTAAGGTACAGCACTATAGTTCAGTAACTATAGGAAAGTGAACCCAAACGAGCCAGCTTGAGACTACCACAAACCATTTTCACTTCTTATGTTAACATTTCATCTCAAAGGACTCTTTTCTCTCTCTGTCAGTTGCAAGGCATCTCTTTGTCTCTATTGTGCTTACTGTGCTAAGGTGCCTCATTGACTGGAGTGAAGTGAACTCAAGCATGCCAACTTGAAGCTGGCACACATTTTTTAATTTGGTTGAAGTTAAGGGACAGCAACACTCCTCTCTCCCCCACCCCATGCCTACTCTACTGAGGTAACTCTAAGATATATTTGCTGTAGTAATGTTTTCCATATTATAATTTGACAGAATTTAACAGATCATAACCCTGCAGGTCATTCAAGGATATTTCTTTTATTTCTCACCACCTTGTAGAGAACCTGGGGTACTGAAGTAAAGTGAATACCAAATTGCCAAACACACATGGCTCCATACCTGCCAAGTAGCTTAACAGTAAGGCCTGCTTTTAAGAGAAATACCTCTGAAAATAAGAGACCCAAATATTTTTCCTCTTTTGCTGGGAAAAAAATCCACCCAAAAATCCCACTTTAGCCTGTGAAGTTTCATGTCAACAGAAATAATCGGTATACATTTCTAAGATAAGTCCTAATCACTGTGGTCTGACCTTTTTATAATATCCCTCATTCCCTTGAAGATTTACTTTTAGTGACAATCTAATGATTAAATATAAAATAACTAAGATGAAATGAATTATGTCAACCAAGCTCTTATCCCTGAGTGGAAAGATGCAAGTCTAAAGACGAGGACCAAAACTGACTAGACTACAAATTCCCAGGACAAAGTTTAAGTCGGCTGCTGTCGACACTTACAACAATCCTCCAGTACCCAAACGTTTCAGTGGAATAACAACACATAAGAAGGAATCCAGTATGCAATATTTGCCATCTTTTTTTTTTGTTTGCTTTCAGTGATGTCCTTAACCTACTTTCTATGTCTTTCACAATTTCTGACAACATTCAGTTAGCTCAATTTAACATTTTTCTCACTCTTCTGTACTGTTAAAATAAGTCATTCAGTTTTGAATTGGAAAACAAGAAGGGAAATTTTTGATAACACTGGGTGTATCCTTCAGTTTGTTGTAGCCAAAACCCTACACATTGCTGGCAAGAAAGATCTATGAGTCTTAATTCCAAACTGCAGCAAAAAGCAGCTTGTTTATTTTTGCACAAGTCTGAGATTAGCAATGAAATTACTCTATGACAAAACTGAGCTGCAAAATTAAAAACCAATAACATTACTCAGAAAAACCTGTGCTACCTGTTTTCCTTTTTTCTTCTTTTTTTTTTTCTTCTCCCTCTCCCCCCCTCCCCCCCCCCCCCCCCCCTTTTTTTCTTTTTAAATGTCTGTAGATCACACTAGAATTTCAGGAACATGCATAATGTTGACAACCACCACTGCAAGTAACAAATGATCATAAAAACTTGCCAATTAATTGTGAACACAGCAGAAATTTGGTGTTTTGCAAGCTTTCATACACAGTTTGTCTCCAATTTAAAACAAACAAACAAAAAAAAAACCAAACAAAAAAATGCACATTTTTAAAAACCCCTTGGCTTTTAGAGAAAATATTATGATTTCAGGGCACAAAAGTCAATACCGCTTCTTGTCCACTATACCCAAAAGCAGCATTGAGTACAGAAGTTATTTCATTTTTAAGTCATTACCAGTAAAACCCTTAATCTTTGTTGCTACACTAGGGGACTTTCCTTATATCCTGCTCCTGAATATACCACCGTGCAATGGTGCTAGATTCACTGAACATCACCCCAAGAGAACAGCATTAAAAAGGTAGGTCCTTCTATATCAAAAGGGCTTTGTTTTTCCATAGCACATTTGGGATTCATTCTATTTGTCTTCTAGTTTCTAAAGCTTTAGAGATCAGTCAAGTCTACATTTTTAGGTTTTACTCTCCTACCATTAAAAAAAGAAAATGAAAGCTGGTTGTTCACATATAATCCCGTTCCTACAGAAATTGAGGCTTTCAGAAATAATAAAAAAAAATCCTCCCCTGCCTGCGCCCCCCCAAAAAAATTTTTTAAAAAAAACCCAAATATTGTGAGATCTGTGAAACAGAAGATCGGAAGAAAGGATGGAAGTCAGCCACATCTATGAACAACAATATAGCAGCGCATTTCCACAGCTAGGAGATGGAAAATATGCAAATTACCCTAAAGGAAAAGAATCAGGAGACAGATGTAAGTTTAGAGCACCGAATCTAACAATTAATAAAGGAGAAGGGAGTAAATATATCTTTCAGAAAGCTTGATTTTCTCTTCACGCTCTAATTGAAAACACTCTTTGCTACACCAGTGCTTATTAACAAAACCGAGAACTACAATTTCCTGAATAGTCAAGGCCAGGAACACACACAAAAAAGCAAATAAACACCAGAAAACCCACAGCCAGCCATGACCAAGTAGTGAATGACGACAGGGCTGGTGGTTATTTTCTAGAAAACCTAACATGATCCAGGTACATAAAAACATAGCACAGAGTTTCAAGAACCTAGCTACTGTTGCCAACAACCACTTGCAAATAGTAAATGAACTGTAAAAAACCCACATCACCTGATTGTAAACAGTTGTTTTATATCAATAATTCATAAAGTTTAATAATCATTTTAAGTCTTTAATTCTCATATGACAACCAAAGTACCCAAAGTCACTAGTCTTCAGGAAATTCTTAAGAAAATAAGGAAAAAAGCATCACAATTCCTGTTAAGTCCATGGGCATTCTGCCATTGTTCTTGGCAGAATTACCTTTTAATTACTGTTTTGAGGGACTTTTAGAAGCAGAGACAGGCGTTTTCTGATTTTGGAGTAAAGGAATATTTACCTCGCATTGCGCCAGCAAAAAAGCCAAGTTTCACAAGCTGTGACAGGTAAATCAACTATGAATATTCCTTGTGACAAAGCAAATCAGTCTTCTGGGTGAAATGATTGGATGTGTTCTTTAAGTAATATCTTGCATAGATTCATACGACACAAGAAGATTTCCGAGAACTTTTTGAGCTCCCTTCCCTCTTAGAATTAGTTAATAATCATTTACTATTTACCTGCAGGAAACTAAATAAAATGTTAAAATGCTCTAAGCCTCCAAACCTGTCTCTAGCAAACAGCAAAATAAATACAACTGGCCAATTTCAATCAGATTTCTTTGGCAATTTTTCAAAGACAGGAAGACACAAATACTCTGCCAAGCCTCATGTGTCTCTGTGAATATTCTGTAAACAAAAGCACTTCAGCGCATCCCCGATCAAAGTCATACCAGCTGTTGTTCTTCCTGCACTTATTCTCTGTAGTGAAAGGGAAGACAAAAATCATACCGCCAGGACAAGAAAGGAAAAAAAAAAAAAAAAAGGAAAAAAAAGGCAAAACAACACACATCAGGGAAAAGGGATATTAATGGCTATTTCAAGAAAGAAAAGTTTGCTTTTCAGCAGGCATTTTGATACCCTCATAAAGAAGGGCCATGATGATGATGATGGTGCCATAAAAAATAAAACTGTATCAAGCTAGGAGTTTCATTTCTTTTTGACTCGTGCAATTTTACCAGATTTGTGTAAAGTTCACAGCGCTTCAAGAAACAACAGAAAGACACATTAACTCTGCAGTAGTTCATAGAAACTTTCTATGAGATAGGAAATGTATTCATGTTGAAAATATTGAGTCACTAAGCCCTCAGACTGCATTCCAAAAGTCTACCAGAAACATTTCAATCAAGAGTGCGAGTATGTGACAGCCAGGCCATTTGGGCTAAAAAGCATTGTGCAGAATTATGTTGGCGAATCTAGTGCCCTCTAAATGACCTCATATTATGGCCATGGTATTAAGTCATAGAGAAACCTGTAAGTAAGATGAATAATTTTTTTTTTCTCCCCTTAAAAAAAAAAAAAAAAAAAAAAGGAAAGGGAAAACTCTCAAGTTCCCAGTAAGAATGCTAAATTACCCCCTCTCCCAATGGAATGCTTCACTTTCATTTCCAAGTAGCAGTAAGCCTATTGACCCCCATGGTGTTATCCTTTTCACTGCTCTTGCAGTACTTTCTTTAATCTCTTGGATCAAAGATTGGTCAATAAAAATCATCTCTGCTTTTGTGGGGAGCAAACAAACTGCACCGAGTCCTATGATAATTGTAAATCTTCACTAAAATCCCTGAGAATAAAAAAAAAAAACAACACACACACACACGTATATGTTGGCATTAACTTTGCAACTGGAAATGTTTGTGTTCTTTTTGTTCTGTATTAAATATTCTGAATTATTTTATTTTGAATCAGTTGTTACTGTTTTATAGTATTTCATACTCACTGCATTTTTTAATTAAGTAATTTTAGGCCTTGAAAAACTAAATTATATTTACACTCCATTATACAATATTTCTAATCAATCAGTTTAAGTCCTAATTATAGAAAAACTTCTGGGTCCTCCACAAAGGTTAAAAGATTGGACAGTATTTTAACAACAGAAATATTTTTTGAGACAGTTTTCAACAGCCTCCAGACTATATGGCATCCAAGGGCTTTGTGTTACACCTTAGGTATCAAATCTAATGAGAATTTGAGCTGGAAAAAGAAGAAAAAGAAAATAAAAACAAAGACCCCAACAGAATTTTTTGCTGGAAAAAAATCATCCAGAGGTATTATCTCCCTACTACTTTAACTTATAACCTAACTTATTTTTTAATTCTCTTTCAACTTTAACCTATGTCTCCTGTGTGCAGCACCCATATCCTGACCTTATTCTTCCAGAGTATTTCTAATATCCATCAGCTTCCTTGTCATCTAAACAGAAAACAAGTGATTTCTGTTTAGCAGAAACTCCTTGAAGTCATTCGTAATCACTGATCACTGCATCTTTATCTACTCTGGACTCCCTGATGAATGCAGAGCATTTCCCTCCTCCTGAGTCTCAAGAAAAACACAGTCTGTGAATGGTCCTGGTGATCCAGCTGTGGCACAGGTAGAACTTTGAATGTTTCCACCAGGTCCCCCATCCCAAGACATAGCGCTTGAAAGACTTGACATTACCTACATCATGCCTTGTAGACAATCTCTTGCTATTGCATTTTTGTTGTCATCCCCAAACTGCCCTCTTACTTCACCCGTGAGCTATTCAAAACTCACATTGCTACCAGGAAGTCTCCACATTTTACCCACTGTATTCACCTGGCCCTCAGACAGTTTGTTTGTAAAGCTGCTAACAGATTCTCAGTCAAGCACTCTTCACTAGTAACTCCAGTAAAAAAAACAATGCATCTATGTTCCCAGAACATTTTAGTCATAATAAGAGAGAAATTCCAGCATGCTGGGCTACACCTTCTCAGAGCAGAGATCCCAGACTTAGACCTTGATTTCAGGGAGACTTAAGCCAGGTCTTAACTGTGCTATAAATCATGTCCTTGTTTAGCAGCAATTTCCTACTTTATTTTAGAGCTCTATGCCATTTTTTGGCTCACATTGAAAATAGATCAGAAGATTCAACAGTGAAGGGGAACGTTTTCATGTTTGTTCTATGTGGTGCCTTGTATGCACTCAGGACTGATGTAAAATAACACATGAGGCTAAATACCATCCATAAATACTGAACTATAATTATTCTTGCAAGGTCAAAAGTTATTCTACTAGTGCGCTAATTTGAAAAAACAGAACTTCACTTCCAAATACAGATCCCTCAATTCAAGATGCCAAGGCTGAGAGAACAGCTTGTGTCCGCACATCATACCCCTGCATTAAGGATCATAGAGATGCACTCTGCAAATCAGGTTTGGCCCTTTGGTTCCCAGGGATAGCCAAAGGTGCTCGGAGCTTAGGTGAATCCAGATTAGCCTAAAACATAAAGGGCAATCTTGCATTTGCTGCACGAACAAATTCCCCATGATTTTATTTAAAACTTTGAGCATGCAAGCAATATGCAGCTAGGTTTCTTGCACAAACCCTGAACAGTTTCCCCCCCCCGCCCCATCAAGGGAAAACATTTTGTCACTTGGAAAACAGATGAAAAAAGTAATTTCTAAGCACCTAGGAATTAATAGGTTGCTACTGAAAAAACAACCTTTTGTTCTAAGATGCAGAAAGGGAGCCTGCTGGATGTTTCCACAATAGTGTCAGTGATATTAGTGCACAGAGAAGCTAACAAAAGGCAGCCATGCTGTCGCTGCAGCACTAGAAATGGAGCAAAATACAGTAAGGTGAGGGGAAAAAAAGCAGAACAAGCTAATTTCAAGATCAATTTCAAAAACAGATTTAAAATAGGAAAATAGAAGTTGATACTTTTATGACGGGCTAAGCTGACACTGATTTAGTTACATAGTTATAGTAAGCTCAGGAAAAAATTTCTTTGTTTAGGACTTCATCATGATTCAAAAATAGTACATAATTTATATTTTTTCCAAATCTCAATGCATCTGACACATATATCACACACAGCACAAAGCATAGACAAACACATATCTATTGATATATTCTTACTGTTACACCATTTATAAGATTCCCCATACATCATAATAGCAAGTCATTTAAAATATCATGGTTTGATTTTGTTTTTTAAATAAAACACTCAGATACTAAAAATGGAATACTTCGTATAGAAAATAGGTTGTTATTCTCTAAAATTGCCTCTAATGTTAGCTGAATATTAATAAAATCCATAAACCATTAGTACATTATAGCTGCTTTGTTCTGAATTAGATAGACCTTTTATGTTTATTCCTCAGTGAAAATGCATAAAAAAATGAAATCCTCTCTAATTGTGCTCTCTGAAGATAGCTGGTAAAATCATTTCTAGCAGCAATAAATCAATTGTAGTATTAAAATGACCTGCCAGGTGCATCTTCTGGGTATCAGACTAATTAAGGGAATGTATTAATTGCAACTATTCATCAACACCACCAATGTTGTTAGGTAACGCTTACAATGAATCTTTTCACCATATTATCCAGAAATGAAACTGCAGTTTGACCAAATATAAGGGATTGAACAAAAAATATTTTAAAAAACTATGCACAGCTTTCTTCATTATATCACTTTGATCCCAATTCTTTGCTAGTAAATCAACCAAATGCAAGAAGATATAATTATATGTGTATATGTAATTTATATATATACATATCTCTATCTCAGTAGAGAGTTTTACCAAGTTTCAGAGACTGATGTGGGTTTTTTTTCCCCTCCTCCAAAATCTAATTCTGATATACATTCATATGCATTTTCTGTAGCTATGTGCCAAATGTGACCAAATTTGGATCATACAAGCCTTTCCTGGAAAGACGGTTTACCTCTGAAAGTATTTTTACTGGTATCTTCATTATTTTTCCACCAGGATTTCTTTATCACTTTAATCTATACATTCTTATAAATGCAGATAACATAATTCCAGTCTGCTGTTTTGTATGGGTTGCTGGTTCCCCCAGTGTTATTTTCCCTGCTAAAAATAAAAGCTGTTCTTCAAAACTTCTGATATGTTTTATCACCACCTTCTACAAGCAAAAATTCTGGATTGCACAATAACTTCATACATGTCAGACAAAACGCTGGAAGTTGCAGGATGCAGTAAAACTCCTACCATACTAATTTCTCTGCCATGCTTTTTAGTTTAGAAGAAGATTAGGAAAGGGATATGATGATAGGCTAACAGAGGGGAAAACACATACATGTCCGAGTTCAATTAGCAAAATACACAGAGAACAGTAAATACACAGACCAAATCTAAAAGACACGAGGACAAAATTTGGCCCACCATATCAAAGTTCACATTCCTCTCCCCAGTGTGCTGTAAACACTCATATGTAGGAAACTGGTTCTTGTTGACTCACTCTATCTACACCTTTTAGGTATTTCTAAGTCACCCTGGTATCTAAGCGCTAAAAATAGTTAGATATAACTATGGCTTTTCCATTGCCACCCCCATGACCATCACCATCATTCTCTGTCCCAGGTGAACCACAGATTAAGTAGCACCTTAGATACATAGAAGGTCATTCTTGTGCCCAGACAAAAATTTACCTTCTCTTCTGGTTGTATATCCATAGATGGGTAGTGAGATAGTGAAACTGGTCATACTTCACACATTTGGTCATTTGGCTAAAAACCAGTGCATGCACACTTACAGTACAACAAGAACATCTTGGTTTTATTCAAAAAAGGAGGGGCTGGGGGAGACTTCACAACCCTGTGGCTCCTGCTTGTGCTTTTGCAAAATTACTCGAGTCCTACTTCTGCAGAAAACCCAGATAATTTTGTACCATGTCCTGAAGGCCACGGTACTAGAAACGGGTAATCAAAGCTAGGAAGCGAGATCCAGAAATATCAGCATTACAGTGCAGGTGCTCTGGTAGCAGATTCCCAGATGACTTTAACCCAAGTGCCCAGTGCCAGGCAGAGAGCGCAGCAGGTACTGGGGCTCACGGCAGCCAGCCTGTTCAGCACCCACAGCCACGCACAGCACGGTCAGGACACTTCTTTTCACACACAGCTCTGCAAATTCGCTGCAGCCCTGACCTCCAACACTGCTTACTGTGGTTTTGAATGTTTCTTGAACAGCTACTGCCAGAATTGTCAAAATGAATGAAATTGAGAGAAAATAGACCCACAGTGAAAAACACTTGATTCATTTTTATTTATGACTCAAAATAAGAATATACACCTTCCTACTTTTAAAGTGTCAAATAAAGTAGTTTTAGAATGATGTAGATGATTCACAATCAGCGATGAATTTTAAAGCCAGCCACCTGTCTCCAGCTTGTGTCAATACGTCTGAAGAAATGCTCTTGATCGCCTTTGGTATTCAAAGAGTTAGAAATAGAAGTTCACAAGTAAGATATTGTTCCTGTCTTTCCCTTCACTACCCAGACTGCTTTCTGATCTTCCTTTTGTCCTCAATCCGTTCCTTATCCCTTTCACCTCTCTTTCTCGCTCACTCCGTCCCCTTGATCCATCAGACACAGCCAAGCTATCTGACACCTATGCCTTAAAGTAATTTTGGACAGAAGCAAAATGCCCTAGAATCCTTAGTAATCCTCCTCAGATCCATGTACTGAGCCCCGGTTTGGCTCTTTTATAGCCACAAACAGTCTTTCAGCTAGCTAGCCTGGAAACTGAAAGCTCTTTCAGTAACAGGAGGAGGACAACAAGTCCTGAAAGAAAATGAGTCTGCTCAGGAAGGAGGAGAGGAAAAAAAAAAAAAAATCTTTTTCAGTGTTAATATTATTAAGCATTAATATAAGCTAGAACGAACAAACCAATCAATAAATGAAAGTTAAAGAACTCTAACTATAGGAGGTGGGTTCATGGGGGCAGGATCTGTCCTTTCCTTGCAGTGGTATACACTCCATGTCCTGGTACAAGACAATGGTTTATAAACACAGGTGGTTTTGTGAATTATTGAAACAGCTACAATGTTCTGTAAGCCTGTAGAAAAATCTCTTTCACGCCTTATCATTCCCTATTGAGTCAAAGTGTAGTTTTTGATATACCAGAGTGGGATTTTTCTTTGTCTTTTTCCACTACAACTAAATCAAAAACCATATGGAATTTGGAGAGGTAAATAAAAAATAAAACACAAAAATCAAAAGACTATTGCCAAAACCCTGTGGATCATACTAAAGTCAGAGTTAAATTACCTTTCATGACTAAGCAAGAATCCAGAAAAACTGAAAAGACTACTTGTACGACACTGAGTTACAGCTCTGCTCTCCCCTAGGCTCACACTCCTCTGGTACAAAAGGTAGATTTCAGTGACAGGCTGCAGGTCCTAAAGCTATCTCAGCTTTGAGAGGAAGAAATATTTGACAAACTTACACTTCTCAATGTGGGAATGTAACAGATCCTTCTCTTTGTAGTCTAATATGAGGCCTTCTTGCCTCTCCACTTTCTAATCTTTTCATGGAATCATTTATGTTGGAAAAGACCCTTCATGAGCCAACCCTTCCCAGCTAAACAACACAGTTGGATACATCCAGGGAACATAATATGTGATGAAAAGCAATGAAGGATTATCTTTAAATTATGAGTACTGAAAGAATGTGGGGATTTTTGGAAGGGGGGGATGAAGGAGGAAAGAGAAGGAAGAGGAGGAAACTGAGTAGCCAGAAGCTGCTTCTTTCCACCAAGGCTCATCAGACTTTGCAAGTAACAGAACATGGAGACAGATACCATGCACGGACTATCTTAGGGGTAAGGGCTTAATTCTTCCTCAGCTCTGCCTTGTTGTTCCCATGGTAAATCCCCAGGGACAATGGATGTCAGAAGACTTGCATCAGGCTTACTCTAGCATAATGAGAAGCAGAACCTGGCATCAAGTTGTAGCAAATACAGTCAGATGAACTAATTCCCAACATGTCTATCTGCTGATGACATGTCGTGGTTTAACCCCAGCCAGCAACTGAGCACCACACATCCGCTCACTCACTTCCCGCTGGTGGGATGGGGGAGAGAATCGGAAGAGTGAAAGTGAGAAAACCCGTGGGTTGAGATAAAGACAGTTTAATAGGTAAAGCAAAAGCCGCGTACGCAAGCAAAGCAAACCAAGGAATTCATTCACTACTTCCCATCGGCAGGCAGGTGTTCAGCCATCTCCAGGAAAGCAGGGCTCCATCACACGTAACAGTTACTTGGGAAGACAAACGCCATCACTCTGAACGTCCCCCTTTTGCCTTCTTCTTCCCCCAGCTTTATATGCTGAGCATGACGTCATATGGTATGGAATACCCCTTTGGTCAGTTGGATCAGCTGTCCTGACTATGTTCCCTCCCAGCTTCTTGTGCACCTGGCCGAGCATGGGAAGCTGAAAAGTCCTTGACTAGAATAAACACTACTTAGCAACAACTAAAACATCAGTGTGTTATCAACATTATTCTCATACTAAATCCAAAACACAGCATTATACCAACTACTAGGAAGAAAATTAACTCTATCCCAGCTGAAACCAGGACATGACATTAGATTAGATTTTTGCAAGTTAAAAACAGCAGCTCACCCATTCTCTGCAATTTAAGTGATCAGCCATTTCTAAATCTTGGTATTTCTCTGCAACAAAACAAAGAAAAAAAAATACTGTACGTGACTTCTTTTTAAGAAGGAAAAAAAAAAATCACTGAATGAAGTGGAACATACCTGTTTCTAAGAGCTATGATACAGACATGACCAGCCCCTCTCCTTCCCCCAAAGAAGCAATTTACAACAGTGAGAGGATGTAAGTCAGGGGATCAAACACAAAAGAAG
Organism: Calonectris borealis; assembly: GCF_964195595.1. Taxonomy (NCBI): domain Eukaryota; kingdom Metazoa; phylum Chordata; class Aves; order Procellariiformes; family Procellariidae; genus Calonectris; species Calonectris borealis. The sequence goes on from NC_134317.1 coordinate 20,719,736, forward strand.
TTTAAAAGCAGGTTTTGGCTGCAGCAGTGATGCAACCTAATGGGGGCAAGAACAACTTAATGCCACACAAATCCATTTTTCTGGTAGAGCCATAAGGCTCTGAGGCAGCCTGACAGCTGATTCCACATCTCTGGGATGTCAGTAGGCAATGCTCTTTAGAAAAGCACAGCCCAGACTTAAGAAGTTTTACTCACTCTTACTTCCTCATGATGAGTTGCAGTATGTGCCACATCAAGAGGCAAAGACTTTCAGCATTGCCATGTCCAGTGCTCCTAGCAACAAGCTCTTGAAACAGACTGGGTTTTTTTTCTGAAAATCCTGCTTCTGAGCGCTGCTTTTGCTTACAAAAAATTGAAAAAAACTGGTATTATAAGCTTAGCAATTAAAGTTAAATAAAAACACACTACCACAAAATCATGATCACAAAAGTCATGAGATTAGACAAGTTCATGATTTTAGAAATAACTGATTTTTGACTGCTTTAGTCTGGCAATAACAGCTATTTAAGAACCTAACATGAGGTAGATAATTTTCTGTTCATATCTGTATGTTCCCCCATAATTAATGGAAAAAGTTTAGGAAGAAGAGTGTATATGAGTTTCTGTTTTGCTTTATTTTTCCAAAACAGGCATTGTCAAGCAGAAACTTGACCTTAACTTTTGTGGATGGCTGACTTCAAAACATATTTGCTTAGTCTGCTTTAGACTAGTCATTAGCTTATTTCTCCAGTACTATAGTAACAAGGTAAAATTTTTAGTCACAACCACTCTAGACATCTGCCGATATAAATGGCACATAGGTACTTCATTTCCAAGGATCGGTGCTGTGCAATAGGCCAAAAATCAGGTATCCCTGTTTTAGCTCTTGCCTACAATCTAGTCAGTCAAGATACAAGTACGAAGACATTAAAATATCCATAGTCTTTTGCATGCACTAATATTCTCTATATTCTGTTTTCTTAAAAAGGGATTATAAACTTTGTCCACAACAGCAGCAGATCCACTACAAAACAACAACAAAATCCATACCGATAATCTGCATTTTCTCCGATTGTATTGGTACACCGGCTTCCAGCCATTAGCAATAACTGACTTTACTAGTTTCTCTCTCTACCTCAGTTAGAAAAGAAAAAAAGCTTTTTTTTTTCTCTAAAACCTATCTATTGATTCTAAAAGCATCTCCTCCTTACCATGTTTGTTCCAATAGACTGTTGTTCTCTTTACTCCACTATTCTTCTCCTATACAGTTATAATTTAAAAGGAGTCATTGCTTTCTTCTAAGTTTTATATGGATTTTTGTCTTTTACTTATGGCAGTGGTTTATGCTTAATATAGTTGTAGAATATACCACATTTCGCCCTATTTTCACATTTTCATTTTGTGGCTGCTCTTTGTTCTGAAAAGTGTCATCCTTCACAGCAATTTTTTAAACAAATGCATGAAATCTAACAAAGTTTTAATTCATTAACAAATGCAATTGACAGATATATCATATAATACAGGTATAAGACAACTGTCAATGTGCAAAAAAAATCTGTTGCTAATAATGAACCATTATTTAATGCTATTACATAGCTGAAAAATTCTAAACAAACATTTTATTTAAGCATATTTAATATGGCTGGACCTCTTTTAGCAAAACAATGATCTGTCTTCCATTGCATGTGTAGCTATGAAAAACAATTGTTCAGGATTTCAGCGGCCTTGCCCAGTGCACAAGTCAAGTTGATTTTTGTTGAATCAGGGTCTTAGTTCTAAATTATACCAATTTTTCTTTTCATACTTCAGATTTCCTCTCTTAAAAAAAAAGGGCGGGGGAGGGGAGAAGGCAGTTTGTTTACCTGTTCAGAATCACTGGAATAGTAGAACCTCTGTCAGTGAATAAAAAAAAAAAAAGGGGGGGGGGGGGGTGAGATCTACTTTTATTAGAAATTTCCAGTAGAGTTACTCTGGTTAAAAGTCATTAGCCTTAAAAAATAAAATGGAATTGCATAATTTCCATAATGAAAAATAATAAGCCAACTATTAGTTTAGCAGCATAGTTACTTCCATATGCTAGAAAATATTTACAGCATCATCCTGTACTGTTAGTTTTCACTGCTATGATAACAGAAAATTATCTGTGAGGGTCATGATACAAATTCATTCATATTGTTTTTCACTTTGGAGAAAAGTACATCAGAATAATCACATCAGACAACTAAGAGTTTCTATAATGACAAGTGTCATTTTGAAATATTCTGGGCCACAGAAGCTGAAAAATTACGGTAATTTTGAATGGTCTTTATTTTTTTATTAAACCCTAAAAGACTGTGTTTGTATTTCCCGATTCCTATAAAAATAGCTTTTTATCATGAAAAAAAATAATATTTTGCTAAAGGAAATGCTTACAACAATAATGGTATTAATCCATTTTAGAAACTTAACTTTACCCAGTATGTTTTATTACTAAAACAATATATTGCCACTGAAGTAAATTGTTATTCTCTCGGTTCTTTTTAGTTGAAATGGCACTGTCATTAAAAATCTAGCTTCTACGTTAACTAGAGATACCACATCACTAGAGCTATCACTTCATGTAAGTTGTATGTACACTTATATCCACACATTTCATTCAAACTACAACTAAACATAAATACATTTGTATTCTTGCCTTTAGTCCTTTTCATCCTCATTTTCCTCAGTAGTCTAAACAATCAAGAATTGCACATTTCATCTGCTGCCAGTACCTCAATAATTATGATGGAGCTATAAAAGAAATGATACACTCCATGGATGATTAAATCAGCCTAAACATTCTACTCTCATGATTCATTGTGGCATGAATGAAGACACCATATTCTTAGCCTTATATCTGTCCTGCTAATTTTCCTTAGCTTCATTATTTTTTTTTTGCCTGGTATCTTTGACCCTTCTTTTGCTTCTCCCCATCATCTGTCTCTCTCTTTTTTCTTCTAATTAGGCCACTTCTTTTTTTCTGTCCTTCTTGCTCCAGGTATACTTCTGTCCCTGCTCTCACCTCTTTTCCACATTATCTCTTTCTAAGCACAATACCAATGCCACATTTTTTTCTCTTTCTGATTTGTGAAAGTCTTTCTTTCCTCTGTCCCTGCCCAGGCTTCCTACCCCCTGCCTAAGCTTTTCCTTTCTCCTCTATTATGAGGTATGGTCTGTCTTATATTTCCAGCTCTAAAGTTCACTGAGCTTTTGGGAAGAGAAAACTACAGCTGTGGTGAAACAACATAGGTTTGTCCAAAACTACTGCTAGCAATTCTATCCAGTTACCAGCTTTGTTTGTTCTCAAGTAATAGTATAATTGCCCTAATTACTGGAAATTTAGAAATTAAATAAAATAAAAAATACCAACCCACCGAGACAAATCTCTTGGGGAAATGCACTTACAGAAATTCTTTTGCCAGAAGTTTCACAGACTGCCTATGTTGTGTGGTTGCTTTTTAGAGGATTGTAACACAGTAAAGCTCAACAGAAATTGCTAGACTTAAAGCATCTCTACTAACAACAAAACTGCACTAACATAATCCAGGTGACGAGCTAGTTCTTAAAGTATATAGTTGTATAGTTATAACCCTCGTGTAATATACACCCTCTACATCTATTCAGTTCTGCTTTTCTGACACCTAATATTTCAAATCAAGAAGAATTTTATTATATATTTTGTTTGCAGTACTACATAAAGTGTAAGACGACTAAGGAAAGCGATGATCAAATCGGCAGTCACTTGCAAAGACCTTTGATAAAAGCACACTGAGGAAGAGATGCTGTTATAGTATATTGAGTCTCATACTTCGGCTTGAAGTATGCTGCCTTGAGGCTGTTGTAACATTATCAGTACTTATATTCTTTTGTAAACCAAAATTACCCACCCACAATGCTCCTTATAAAACAAACTCTTTTTCAAGATAACTCTTGAAACTAAACGTAGGCACTGCTATAAATCTTTCCTGATTTGGGTCCTACATTTTAATTTTCTTGTAGCCTTCTCATTTATATTTTATAAAGACATTCCTATTTTAGTCCCATATTTAGAATATTATCTCCTATCTATACATCTTTTCAGAAGGAACAGCCATCGTTGCAGTACCCTCTACTGCCTTATATCTTGCTAAAAAACAAAAGGACAGGGAGATTCTTCTGGAAAATTAAGTAATCATAAATTACTATTAGATTAATGGATTCTTTTAAATGTTGCCTTAAGCTTTCTTTTTGTTTTGCCTAAGGGAAGAAGTCAGAAATAGGCCTTTGCAAAATAATCTGTGAAGTCAAACAGAGTTTTGTTTGATTAATAACTTCACAATTTAGTATCTTTTCCTTCTTTTCTTGACTAAAAATATATTACTGGGCAATATTTCCAAAGCTAGCTATTCATATATCCAAACAGAAGCGGCCAGTTCTCAGAACTATTAAACACCTAAAGAAATCTTAACAATCACATGGAATACATTGAAAAGAGGCTAGCAGTTCCTAAGGCATAAAAGGCTTATTTGGGCATCTAATTTTAGGCATCCAATATCAGAAGTTTTGAGGTGTAGAAATTATGGTAAACTTTACAGGGAAAACATACCTGTGCATAAATATATTAATGACTGCACAGAAACAATTACAGTCAATTTATGGTCTGCCACTTTTCATATTCAGTAGAAACATACTTGAAAGCAATTCAAAAGAGCTAAATGGCAAAATGTGAGAAAGAATGAAGAATCCAGCCTATACTAAAAGATGGTATAAACCAGCATAGCGCTACTGAAGAAACAATATCTGACACACAAATTCTGGAAGGACTTTATTAAAGACTGAGAAGCAAATACATAGGATATTTGACTGCTTCTGTATGCTACAGTGGATGAAGTTTTGCATTCATCCATAAATTAGAAGCAGAATTTGAAATTTTACATTGCAGTAGTCTAGTTGATGCAATTCTACATCCCACCTTAGGAAAACTGTTAGCACAAGCTCTAAAAAAAATTATATTCCATTCACTGCCCCTATATATTTTAGTCACTTTAAGATAGTGCTGTGATAAGAGGAAAAAAAAGCATTAGCACTAGCATTTCAGCAAAACTATTTTATTCTGAAAAGTTCTGCAGAAATTACACTATGCCAGTGATATTTAATTGTAACATAAAAATTAAACACCATTTACTTGATATAAAATTAGGATAGTATGTAAATTAAGTAAGTTTCAATTCATGTCTTCTTACTCACATCTGTGGCAGTTTAAATAGTTTTAGTGTCATTAATTGTTATAAAAGTGCAAGATTTGCTGTATGCTTGCCACTTAGGACCAAAGGCACAAAAGTCTAATTGAACTAAGTAATTAGTAATTTGTCATTTCCTATTGTCAGCAATTACTTTCCATTAGAAATCCTCACTGAAAATTCTAATTTGAAGTGAGGTTTGCATTTTATTGCTGTCCATCCAAATTAGTTTAAAATTGACAGCTACATTTTCATTTAAAAATTTAAAGATATTAAATATGTTTGAAGACATTGAGGCATATTCTACCCCATATGTAGTTGTGATAACATATCTGGACTCAAAATAATGAGAAGAAAAATCCAAAATACTTCTTTCTTTTCTTCAGTTACGAAGTATGTACCAGCATTACATAGTAGGCCACATCACACTCTTACTCATGCGAATAGTCCCCTTAATTGGCAATTTAAATGGGTAACACAAACAGAGTATGACACACAAAATTATATAAGGATTCATTGGATTTCTTATTCACTTTCACACAGGGAAACAGAAAGAGGTATTGAAATTGTAGATGTAACAGGAATGGAACTGTGCATTTTCATGCGTTGTCCTAGAGGCTTTTCCTTGTGGTTTTACTACAAGAGCTATTTTTCTTTTATTATTTTTCAGACTTGTTAAAGCAATCAGTACTGTTCAGTTGCAAATGCTCGGCATGCAGCATGAGGCAATACTTGGGAAGGCAGGAGTGTTGCAGGTTCCTCAGAAATGCACAGGGCTGATTAGCCGTGAGGAGGTAGGGATTTATAATTAAGACGTGTCAACCCGATATGTACCATCGTTTCAGGGCTCATAACATGGAACTGCCTAGCAAGCAGCAACTTGGTGCCTTGTAAAATGCTTCTGCTGCCCAGTCCAACCCAGTCCTGAAACTAGGGGACAACTGGATGTCCCAAGGGGCAACGTGGTTCAACTTTACTCTGTTGGCAGAAAGGCAAAAATAATAATGATATAAATTCAGCAGAGTCCCTGAGCTCTTTTGCAAGCAAGTTACAAATCTGAAAGCAAAGAGCGTGGGGTTTTATTGGTTTTAATGCAAAAAATGATCAAACCCTGAAATAAGATCATGCTTAGTGCCAGTTGAAAAAACGTTCTAATGGTAAAGCTAACAGTTTAGCAGAGGTTCATACTAAAAGTGTTCAGAAGACACCAGCTGGATATCAGTTGCTATCCACTTGTAAGTAAGCCTCTCATAAAAACACATACAGAAGATAAAAGGTATATGATAAGTTTTCACCATAAAATGGAGGGAGGGAATTTGATGTATAAAGAGTTGGCCAAGCGTATAGTGATATTTTAGTGTATTAATTTGCAGAATTAGAAAACTATGAAGACTAGAAGATAACAGAATTGCACAATTGTATGTCTAATAACGGAACAGTTAGAGGAAGTATCAAGCACATTTGCACCTCAACTGCACTTCTATGGTATACTATCTTTCTTTTTCTTAATTTATGTGATACGATAATTAACCTTTAAATCTAGCAATGGTGATGAATTTCTCTTAAATAGTTATTCTACATTCATATTTCCTGAAAGCAGACATCTTTCATTGAAACTCTCTGATAACTAGTTAATACACATCACAGATCACTAGCACTCTATATTAAGCGCACATTAATTACTGTTAATTTAGAACATAATTCCTATGAAGAAACATATCCATGTGCTTACAAAAAGCTCATCACAATTAATGCTATTAAAAAGAAAAGTGAAGAATTCTAATGATTCAGCACCAATAAATAACAGGCATTGTCCACAATACTTTTATAGCTGAAGTAGGCTGTACCAGGGAATCTCTCAAACAGACATTATCATAGGTCTCTTTCCTTAAACTGATTTAGGCTACATTCACTAGGAATAGATTTGTACCCTCTTCAGGGGAAAGAAGAAGAAGAAGAAGAAAAAAAAAAAAGAAGGGGTACAAATGAAAACAGAAGGGGAAACAGAAGGACTCTCAACACAAGTCCACTAGACTGGCAGAAACTTTGCTCCAAACCCCCACCACCTTTCTCTGCAATCAGTTTTACTTCATACTGTATAGATAGGAGCTGATTATGATTAGATGTTTGATATGTATTAAAGAAAACACTGATCTCCAAATGCATAGACTGCTTCCTAATTATGTGTTTCCTAATTCCATGGGGTATTCAAAGCTAGGGTTTGGAGGTATTTTCAGAATAATAAAGATAGTAGGTATATTGCAAACCATTATTCTGCCATTTCTGCAGCTATGTTTAATTGCCAATAAGGTACTGAACAAAACAGAGAATTAAATTAAAAGTTCAATAAACGCTGATCAATATTCTTGTAAATACCAAGTCTATAAAATGATCTTCTCTTTAAATGTAGTTATACTACAGGTACCATGTAGATGATCCGCATTTGAATTTCATGTGTTGCTTGAAAGTCTAGTTAAATTTCTTTCCAGTAAAAACATCTTGAATCTAAGAATGCTGTCAAAAAAGATTATAAACCTGCCTTTATTCTTAAACTGTTGCTGTCTTCTGATTTCACATTAGCTCACAATCACCTGAATAAAGAAGTCATCTTTTAACATGTAAATAAATCATCAGCTTCAGTTACTTTACCACTAGCTGTTTGTCATTCAGAAAAATAATGGTTAATCAATGACTAATCAATGAAGATGTGTAACGTATTAGTTTGCAGTCCTTCATCATCCTATTTTCCTCAATTGCCTGGGGGTTTGTGTTCAGTACTTACAGAATCGATTACAATTGTGAGTGATCATTCAGCTCATGTTGAGAGCTGTCAGCTGTGCTTTCTGCTAGGAGTTTTTACCCTCCTGTTTAATACAAGATGCTAATATTTAGCTGCATCTGACAAGCTAGATACCGCAGTAGAAAATTTTATAAGAAGTGCTTAAGTAACTAATTGCAACACTACATGTCACTTGATGAAACTAAACTTTTCCTGACTTCATAATAATCATAAGCATTACTGGCTTGCCGTGGAAAATTAAAGGAAAATAGCTGTCTGCTTGAGTCTGATCATGCCTGCAGGGAAGGTCTAAGAAAGGCAACTGACAATGATGCCTTTGTGCATAACTGCAGGGGGAAAACAGATAATTCTTCAATTTTCATATAAACCGACGTTCTTCACCATATGACATTCACGTGTGCGCTCAATTTCCTACCAGAGCCACTAGAAAAGTTGGACCCGCAGACTTTTAATATATAACAACATAAATGAGTTTCAAAGGTTTCTATAACAAAAGTAATGTTTCACTGCTTGACAAGACTGTTTGCTTTGAAGCAGATTTAAGCTTGTCACCAACATAAGGAGAAAAGATTGGCTGTTGTTCACACACACACACCAAATATATTACTACCAATGTATAGGTTTATTCACTTTAATTATTGTTTTCATACTTCTCTTAGAAAATGCATGTCAGTGGTAGTCATAGGGTGTGATGGTGGAAACTAATAATTGTTAATGTATTTCATTAAATATTTAGAACTGAGCACTATTGATTAAAACGGCAATGTGTAAGTGCTCATTTCTAGTAGTTTTAGCTCCAACAGCTCCCTCTTGTGATTGAAATATCAAAGCTCCATTGCCCAAACTGAGCTACATTTGGATGTCATGCTAAGCTTACCGGCACTCTTTCCAAAGCCAATATTAAGAAAAAGAGGGAGAGAGAAGTGCCTTACCAGAAAATCATGCTAATACATCTTTTTAACTTAAAACATTGCAATGTAATTCAATAATCAAGGTTAATATCCAAATTTAATCTAGAAAAGTAAAAAGAGTCATTTCTCCATTAATTTAAGGAATATAACTCACCTAAGAATTATTTTAATATTGTAGGGTTTTGTTCAGTTGCCGTATTTTTAGCTGTTGTGATAGACAGAGAGAATAGCAGTAGATTTTAGGAAACAAGCACTTTCCCACCACAGAGACTAAAAGTTGCACTGAAACCCATGGTACTGAAAATAATCAGTGCCTGGTTTTTACATAGTGCACAGAAACAGTCCAAATACATCCTCTAATTCAAAACAATAAGTGACCCATTAAAAATAGCTACAAACAATTACCTTGCTATAGAGAAGAGCATTCCCAGCATTAAATCCTATTTTATTTCTATGGTTTTGTCCCTCACTGGAAATAAAATTACCTTTTATAAAAGAATAGATATTCAGAACTTTTTTGTTTTATATACAGACAGATTGATATAAACCACCAATTTCTAACATGATCAGAGACACTGCTAGTGTATTTAGTATTACTGCGTACAGCAAAAATAAAACCAATTAACTAATGGTTACAAGACTAGTACTAGACAGATAAAAATATAAGGCCTACAAATGGTCTACATGTGTAGCAATGATCTCCCTACAATCAAATAACAAGCAAATATTGTAAAAGACTAAACTTCACGTAGCTATGTAGTCACATTATCCACTGCAGTTGTAAAAGCATGACAACAATCATTATATTTAGCCTCCATTTTGGAAGAAACTGGTGTTTTAATTTAAGATCGCTTGGCTAACCTGGCCCCAAGGATCTGAATAAAATTCTTACCAGTAGCTTAGTTGTTTTTCCCCTAAAGCTTCCTATAGTACACAGAAATATTTGGACATGGTCAATTCATCTTAACAACATCTTGAACACCTACCTCAGCCCTTCAGAATGACAATACAAATAATTGCTCTAAAAATCACAAAGTAAAGGAAACAACACTTTAAATCATGGATGACATTTTTAGTGCAAACTCCTATTGTTTCTCATTTCTTAAGTTCCTGCCACAGGCTCAAAGAACACAAATAGGCAAAACAGATCCATTCCCTCTTAGTTACTCAGTGTCCACAGAACAGCCGTATTTTGCTAGACCAGTTAAGACAAGAACAAAATACTTGTCTGCTTATATCAAGTTCATGCTCTGAATTACCTTGCTTTGTCAGCTGACACTTTTTCTTTTGGTCTGGAAGGCCCCAGCTCATGGTAATACTATTATCAATCACAGCCAGAGTATGGTGACTATGTATGACTAAAATCTTCTCATTTATGACTTTGCAAGCCAGTCTGTGTTCTGACATTTCATGAAAATGCATTTCTAACATACTTTTCTTGAGTGAAATTACTAATCTTTGTGTTTAAAATGAAACTTTTACACCAAAACATCTAATCAATCATATTACATAAGAACGAAAAAAGCACTAATCAATCCAAACAATTGATAAGAAAAGTCTTATGAACTATTATGATTCCTGATGCACAGAACATTTTTCTTTTTTTTTTTTCCTTCTTTCCCCTCCCTCCTTTTTTTTTTTTAAAGATATAATCATTAAAACAATGACAAATGAAAGACTCGGAAAAGGTTATGACTTGACAAAGTAACATTTTTAAAACTTGGACACCAATCAAATTGATATAAGCACCAGTGATGCAACACTTTCTGACACTAAAGTCTTTACCACTGTCTAAAATATATAGAATAGCCTATTGTGATTGCTTAATGTCAACTTTTGTTCATAAGCTCTTTCATAAAAGTGAAACAGGGAAAAATGATTTAAAGCAGTTCAATTTGTCTATTTACCTTAATCTTTAACTATTCCCATATGTCTTAGCTACATGATGTATGACTCTCCATAAACCAATTTTTCAAAGATATACAAGACAGAAAAAAGTCAGGCTCCTAACCTTTTATGCACTGAACTTTCGTAGACAGCTGGCAAAACAAAACACTTCTAGGCTTCAGAAAAAGCTGAAAGGTTATTTTGCTCTCTTGTTTTTACGAAACATTTGCATCTGTTAAATAAGATACAGTTAAAATATTTCATCATGGCAAACAATCTCAAGGGAGATAGGTCTTTTTAAAAATTTGAATTAAACTAAAAAGTTGATGGTTGCTATTTTAATAGAACAATTAGACTTCCATTTGGGAAGCAAACACTAGAGTTGTGTGTTCTTTTCTGAAAACCAGCCTGTGACACCGTACAAATCCTGACATTAAAAATTGCAAGTGGTGTAATCTCACTTTATGGTCATATGCAAAACTCAAGGTACTTAGTCTAATGACTGTTTTTCTAAACATTTAGTTTAGCAAGACATTCACTAGCAATTTAGAAAATAAGAAACAGGCTGCAGAATAAAAGTGTCTGACTTACCTAGAACGGTCAGTAGACTGGATCAAGGCAGAGATGTATTAATCAGCAGGAAGTATTTGTTCCATCCAAGAAGTTGCAGCATAGAATCCATTTGGGCATTGGGAGTAAGCAGGGTAGCAGGTAGAAGTAGGTATTAAGAAACTTACTATTCCCACTCTAAAAAAAATTAAAAACAAAAACAGAGAATAAAAGTATGCATAGAGGGAAATGGGTTTAATTTTCTTTTATACAATAAAAAACATTTATAATCCTGTGTACTGTGGTAAACCAATTAAGAAATATAGTCTTCAATTTATGTTAAAAAATGTCATTTGTATTTTTTGTTTCAATTTGAAATATATTTAAATAAACTTCTACATTAAAGGACAGAATTGTGAACTTCATAACTCAAGACAGCTTCTCGTATCAACAGGAGCTAAAGCTTTTCAGTAAGTTTAGCAACATACATATTGTCTATAATTTGGTATCGTTATGCATTTCAAAAATACTGGTGTCAGAGACAGACCAGGTAGAGATATCTGACAATGGAGGCGGGGGCTGTGTGTAAATTCACAAAGACTGTATTTTCAGAAACCTCACTGTCATAAAATCTGTTTGTGCTTAAACAAAACAAGAAGGTACATATATAGAAAGAGGAGAGGGGGGAAAAAAAAACCCACACCTCTTAAACTTACAACTTTAGAGAAAGAAAAATAGTTTTAATCCAGAATATATATTTTTATATATATTTTGAATCCTAGGATTAAAATGACTGTTTTTTAAACATCAAGTAAGGTTGAGAAACTGACTGCAGATCATGTATACAATGTAGGGTCAATGCTGTATTGAATTTCTAGACCATTTTCAGACTACCTTCTGGCAATGGAAGCATTTTGACCACTGACACTCCCTATGGGTATATCTGACTATCCTGGTACAATGCACCATTCCCCATTATTGAATCTACAACAAACTGCTGTAGGTTATTCATTGATTGAGTGTTTAAGTGTATTCTTTGGGAGCAAATGGAGAACGAAATCTGTAAACAATCACACACACAAAATCAGCAGAATTCTTCACTCGGAGATGGTTTTCAATTTCAGCACTTAATTATCTGTATTCTTTGATTAAAAACTCTGTCACTTTAAATAAAGATGCACAGAAATTTTGCTTTTAAAAGATACACCAAGCTACAACGTGGACCTGCACATTTTATCTCAAAAAAAAATTAAGCCATCATTGGCCAATATGACTACATAGGGACATAAGGTTTAAGCACATCTGCCATACTTTATGCTAACATCTTTATCTAGATCAATTATAATATGCACTATCACTGTTAAATAACCAATATAGATGCAGACTGCAGCTCTATAATATTCCTAATGGAGGTTAGAACAGATATTAAGAGCTACATTTTCATAAGCTTAAGCAGTAATTCTGTGTGCTTGTACGCCTGTACATATCTTCAATCAAGCTGTATTTTGATATCACAGGAAAATATTCCTTTTTCCACTTTAACCAGTGCAAACCCCTCTTTCTTTCTCATATATGTATTTGTTCATTTGTACAGTTTGTCTGCCACTATGCATTTACAGCTATTGCCTGAATGAGCGGTTCATACAGTACTAGGGAGCTAAAAATAAGACATTTGAAGCTTACTTCATTATAATTTCCACCTTTGATTTAACAAAAAAATAAGAAAAGGGGTCATCCTGAGAATATATACAAATTATATGATTTCAGCTTGAGAAATCTGTATTTGTGTGTGTCACTGCAGTACAAAAGCATAATAGAAAGTTTACATTTCTTAGAGTTAAATCTTTGTTAATTTTATCATAAATCTACAATGGAGCTTTATTATTCCCTCCCATTCTCACTGAAAAACGGTAACTACAATATCATTACTTCCTATTTCAAAATAGCACCCAAATGCCAGGGATACAGGAGTCTTCATCATGTGAAGTCCTTTCCATACATGTAGCAAAGATTTGACTGTGCTCCAAAGAGCTCAAAGATGAGTAGTTTGGAGCAAAACACACAACAGCAACAACATGTTGAAAATAACTTTTTTGCTCTATGAACTGAACTTCAAACTACATTATGATTCTGTTACATGGAAGTGTTGAAGAAGGAGGAGAACCTGCAGCTCTGTGCACAAAGACATTGCGATGTAAGTTGAGCATAGACTAGGTTAAAAAAAAAAAAAGTAGAGTGTCTGATAACCTATATACCTATGTCTATAAACCACCTAGGTATGCATATTCACAGACAAGAAAATATTAGGGTCCAGCACAGCAAGACTCCACAGGTATCATAATTCCAGCATTTTAATTGCACATGCACTGCAGACAACACTCCCCTGTGCCTGCTGGCACCCAGACACATGTGTGGCTGTGTTCAGACTGCAGGTTAGAGTGAGGTCTTCAGCAGGGTCCCCTTGGAGAGAAACTTAAGTTCACAGTCAATCCAGAAGGATTCAGTTTAGACAATCAGGGAGTAAGACTGCAAGTTGCACCATGAAGAGCATCTGTTCTGCAACTCAGACACTCCCAATAGGCGCTTTTGAGTGGACGCTCAAGTGTGTTATTAAATTGTGGTAAGGTATTAATTTCCTCTGCTGTCTGACAAGGTTCAAATCCATACCTCCCTACCTCCCCAGGGGGCAGCTCAGCCATCTGCCAGTAACCCCAGCCTATGCTTTCCCTTCCACTTCAGTGGAATCATGCACACATACTCGATGGGCTACTCTGGGACTGGGCAGATTCATGTTTGGAAATCCAACAGTACCAGCCTCTAGATGCTTGCCTAATTCCATAGATGTCCAAAGCTGTGCCCAGGAATGGGATTCAGTTGCATCCCATTACAAGTACTTTTGTAGGAATCCTAGAGTGTTTTGTCTGGTCTCCAGCTGCCACTTCAGAAACATGCAGGTTTCCCATAGTACATCTTCGGGCTGTGTGCAGATATGCTTTTATGAAGGAGATCTCATGCACTTTGTATGAAACAGTTAATGGGTAAAACACAAATAGTCACTGGAGCAAGAAGCAGAGCGCACATTTCCCATTCCCAGCCAGAAGTCCTGCTTGTTTCCCTTCAGGCCAACACATCTTTTCTGCAAAGAAGGAGGGGAAGAGCAGCCTAGATATAGTATTAATGAGGCCTCTTGCTGAAAAAGGAGATATGGGTTTGAATCTGATATAGGTTCAAGTCTCTGCCAGTCTGACCGATGCTCCTTCTGCTGAACACCTCATACCAGTGGACAGAAATTCCTTTCAGGAAAGGAATATCCTGGTTTGCTTTTTATAAAGAAACAGCACCAAGGATCAAATACCAAGAGAACACTTAAGGTTATAAATATCACAGAGATAGATGTTCAAGCTCTGAAAAATTAATGCAGTGCTTCAATACTGCTTGTAATCATGATTTCTTATTGACTAATTTAGATGGTCGCCTTGTAAGTGTCTTTGCATAAAAGAGATCAGTAAATCTGATGGTTTATGCTATCAGTAAATCTCTATCAGTCAGAGAAGCCAAAGTAGAGGTTTCGTGTCACAAATGAGGCCCCTAAATGTCAGGTCTTGATACATCCAGTGTCACAACAGCTGTACTGTGACCCTTTAGGGTCATGTATACCTGCAGATCCAAACACACAACTAACTGTGTAGGCTATATGGAGGACTTGGAAGCACTTTAAACCTCACTTTGAATCTCTTGTGGCTGACTAACTTCATGTTAGTTCTGTTATGTCATAGGGCTTCCTTTGGAAACCTTTGGAGATGAGGGCTTATGTCATCATGGGAATTTTCATAATACTTCAAAGCAAAGCAATCACAAAAACAGATACAAAGACAAGAAAAGTAAAAGTTCGGGGGGGTTGTTTGGTTGGGTTTTTTATAATCAGTAAAGTTCTATGGCACTGGTAACTATGCTTTCTTTGTAAGCTCATCTTGTAACCTCATCTTGGGTAAATCTAGTAACAGCAGTATTTAAAAAAAAAAAGTCACTGGAGTTTTGTATTCTTGTATTTTAGTTGGTAGATGAAGAAGAGAAAAAGGATTTTCTTCCTCTGCATACTAAACATGTACAACAAAGCAAATTATCTTCATAAAGATTTTTTCCTTGGGGACAGTTCTCTGCACATACCTATCTTTAAATTATATTAACATGGAAAAACTAGGGCATTCAGCACCTTTCTGCACAAAAATCTATTGTTCTATTTCCCATCCTGAGGAAGACATCAAGAATGCATGTAACCACCTTGTCACTGTTCCAATTTAAGTGTGGTCAGAACTTGTGTTGTAAACTCCCAAAAGTGGGGCTCAGTCACTTGACAGCAGGCGTTTCACTCCTCAAGTCAAGTTTGTTGATGAAAGAAATTGGCTCTGCTGCAATATTCATTTCAAAGTTGTTTTGTTTTAAACATAGGCATCACCTTATGTGCAATTACATCAAGAGGGCCGCATGACAGAAGTCTGAGCCCATTTGGGTGAGCAAGTTGATACCCGGCAGGGATGCAGCACTTGCCATTAAGGCTATGCTGGGAAGAACTCACAATCAGGAAGTCACAAGGCTTGAGACTGCACACACTACATTAGCTCTGCTCCCTGATGTGTATGTATTACAACACAGTCTTGAAATATATGGTCACTTTCTTTTTCAGTCATAATATCTACTTGCTACAGGTAAATGCATGTAGCGTCCTATGTTACATATTCCAGGTGGAGAAAGTCTTCTAGAACATCCACAATGTACACATACAATAAGGAATATAATTCTAGAATATAGCAAACCAAGTGCAAACAACTGTTTTATTCTTTCATTCTGCCAAATGGCTAGTTACCTGCTCCCACCTTTTTTTTTGCACCTAAGGGAGTCCTCACTGACGGCTGAAAAGAAATTTGTACCGTGGTTGCTACTTATGTCCATAAGCTTACCACAGGGGAGAAAAACTTACATCTTTAGGGCGTACCACTGCCACTGCTAAAAATGTTACTAGGATCATCCCAGGTTTTACCAAGCATGTGTTAGTAGGCACTATTTTAGGAACTATGGGGTAAAGGAAAAAGAGATTAAGTTTACTTTTCACAAATAGTCATAGTCGAGAGGGAGAACAATTATTATTTTGCTTTCCTTTTTTGGGATGAGAAGAATGCATGATACACAGAAAACTCTCTGAAGATTATTTGGGCAGGGGTCCGGCTTGACTCCCTAGTACCTGGAAGTTACCCCCCACCTTCTCTTTCTCATCAAGGAATGCTTCTTATGTTCCAATTATCATGACTCAGAAATTTACCTGTTCTGTAAAATTCTGTAGTAAGAAAGGCTAAAGGAACAAATTTTTTAATAATGTGGTGTTACTGCTTCTAGTATGAAACTTAAGGGGGAATGGCAGAAGCAGGCAGGGCAACTTGCAAGAATCCTGGTGAATCATAGAATCATTTAGGTTAGAAAAGACCCTTAAGATCATCGAGTCCAACTGTCAACCTAACACTACCAAGTCCACCACTAAAAATGGTGATATATGAATAGTCTGGTTCTCTGCCTGGACAACTGTTAAAGTCTCACATTTAGGAGATAAGACCTGAGAATTAAGTAAAAGTAAGAATAATCTCAGAGTTCTATACCAGGAAATTTAAAGAGCAAAACACCTTAGAAACAGCTTTTTGAAACGATTGAGCTCTGATCCACCCAAACCCCAATATGAACAATTTCCTTGTTAGGAAACTATTTGAAGAGGAAAAAAAAGTAACAGTTAAAAGGAAAGATTTCTATATTTTTGAAATGTTATTACTTGCAATTAGTAGAATTTCTGGGTACAAAATAGTCTCTTAATCTAAGACTCCCTTCTACATTAAAGGTTTGTTGTTCTCACACCTTGACAGATTCAAAATAGAAGCAATACAAGCATATATCTTATATCTTTAAGTGTTATGTGGTACTAAAGGAGAAAAGTAATTTTAGAAGCTAGACTATGACACCTGACTGCAATAAAGTCTCTTCTGAAGGTGCTACATTTCATTTGTATAGAGTATAAATGAGGTGAGTGCATTTTTTTTTACATCACAGTTCAGAAAATAACTGTTGATCTAGAACAGCTGGAAAAAATTAGTTATTGACACATCAGTTTAGAAAAGGCTTAATACAGAAGGACAAGGAAAGGGTTGCATGTTTAACATTAGCATAACAGAGTGACACTTATTGCAAATTTAATTACCTAATATGCATATTTGAAAGTTGTCTGAAAATGATCACTGATGACTTATTGTAGTTACTGAAAAATTAGCAGCTCCAACTGCTAAGCATGCTACAGGCTGGCAGAGGCAATGCTTGCTGCTGTCAGAACGAAGGGAGAAGCTGGTGGGAACGTAGGCACATTTTGGTTAGCTAAGGTAGGATTATTGCTAAAGTATCTGGTGCAGATGATGGGTAAATAGTCAGTTCAGATGATGGATAACAGCTAGGAATAGTATTCTGGTAGACCCTGAAGAACTTTCTCTTCATCCTTCTTCTAATAATTCTGCTACTTCCAAGTTAGAAAGAAAAAGCCAAGTATGTCTAACATGGTGGTGAATCCAGAAGAGAAAAATAAGGCCATCTGATTGCTGCTCACAAAACTGACCCTTTACTAACCTATGAGAAACTAGTCAAAATAAACAGACTTTGCCCATAGCCAGCTGAATGCATGAGGTGAGCAGGGATGTCTGTGATTGATAAAACATACAGCACTTGGAAGCCCTGGAGCAGAGACACTAATCCATGAAATACAAACCTGAAGAAGAAAAAAAAAAAGCCTCCCAGAACAGACTGCAAGCTCCTCCCAAGGAGGAGAGCTGTATAAATTTTATCCCATGCCTTTTGACGAGAAACAGCTTTGACGATGGCATATCTACATTGTTGTCAAAGAGGT
This sequence comes from Calonectris borealis, assembly GCF_964195595.1. Classification (NCBI taxonomy): domain Eukaryota; kingdom Metazoa; phylum Chordata; class Aves; order Procellariiformes; family Procellariidae; genus Calonectris; species Calonectris borealis. The sequence goes on from NC_134317.1 coordinate 20,738,029, forward strand.
ACGTGCCACATAAGCACCACCAGCCACCAAATTAGCCTGGTCAAGGCTAAAAGGCAACATAAATCTCAGCAAGAGCTATTTTAGTCTCCCTCAAAAATACTTGGAGTACTTCTGCATTGATGTCAGCTAAAAATCACTGAAAATTAAACATAAATGTGAAATTATATACATGCTACTAAGCAACAGAAGTCAAGTTTAATTACATTTGGCTGCTTGGTTCAAACATTGCTTCCAGATATCAGATAACACAATTCAGAAATCAGGACGTTTAGATTGTGATTATATTTGCCCCATATAAATAGTTGCAAAGACTTCACTAGGACTATTTAAATGGAAGCGTGATTGCTGTTACAATAATTCATTCTTACCTATTGTTTTCACTACCAAAATAATCTCCAAATGCCAAGGCATAAGACAACGCCCACAGTCATACAACAGGGTTGTCTTGCCCTCCTTTTCATTGACTAGGATATGTGTTTATCTGTATTAGGATTACAGAAATGAAGAAGGATTGCATAACACAATCTTACCTTGCCTTGTTTTTTTCCAACTGTAGCATAAATAACATCATGTCCTCTGTTACACAGAGGCTGGGCATAGAGAAGAACCCATTTAAGAGTTTTCCTTCATTCAGAAAAATAAATTGGGGCCCTTTCTTTCCCACCACTCTCCAGTAAAAGGGAGCCCAGATGGGAAGAATGGTAAATTTGCAAATTAGATTAAAAATGTGTTTGATTTCTTAGGGATCCAAGCTAGACACTGTCACTTAGAAGAAAAAAAATTGCTTATGAGTGATTTACTGCACAGCAGGACTTTGGTTGTGGTTACTTGCAACCTGCTCCCTGACAGCTACTCATCCATTCTGTGCTCAGCGAGTCTCAGAGCAGAAGGAAACGCTGTCCTGAACACTTGCTGTTAAAATTAAACTGTTCTTAACAAAACGAGTGGACATCAAGCATCCAGCCCTATTAAAACATACACAAGAGTCACTTGGCTCCTTCAAATGCTGTTTAAAGTACACTGGATTTCTGATCAACAGAAGATTGTTTTTCTTCATACAGGCACAACTGCAAAGGGAGCATTTGTTTGAAATTGATCTCCCCAGTGCAAGTTTTAATGTGGTGTTAAACTCGGCCATTTAAACCAGAACCAGTGAAATAAAACTCTGATGACTCTTAAAGAATTTAAGATTAATGCAGGAGGAAATTACCTTGCCTAGTCATGCCTACTTTTATTAGTACCCTGCAGTCGCGTTTCATTTTGGATGTGGCAAAAGTATGATTTGAAAGTCAAGAAGGCAACTTCTTGCATTTTGTATTTGATTACTGAACACAGAACAATGCTAAAGCTGCATTTCCAAAGTTTGTGGTGTTCTGTTTTGCAAGTTTTACTTAACAAAACTGCAATCATAGCAGCAAGAAATTATGTCTTCGCGTGATCATGCTGAGAAGTGACATGTGCATTTTTGCGTACGTATGTCCAGTAATCGTTATACCAGCATTGCAGAATTCAACAATTTGCTTTTTCTTATTTTTAGATTTTTTTTTTAATACGGTGAAAGAGATACAGTCTTCAAACATTTAAGTAGGTTCCACTGATTACATGGTGCACAAACTTTGAGATTATTCCTTGTGTGCTACTTTCAATTTTTATTGTAGTATGTGGTTTTAAGGAGAGAGCTAGTTTCAGCTTATGGTGAAGTTGGTTTTATTTATAAGGCTACAGTGTACAGGGAATTCATTAGCAAAACAGCAAAACAAACTAGACCAACTGGGTTAGAGAAGTTCTAAAACATTTATCAAGTTCTTCAGATGAACTGTACTCCCCTTGGCACATCCCAGCACATCATGTAGACTTCTCCCCAAATCTCTGCTCATGAGAGCTACACAGCTATACTCTTGTGCAAGTGTTTCAGTGCCTAATCATTAGCTACATAGCTCAAAAGATATTCAATATATGAATTAATTTAATTTTAAATTGAGATGCCTTTCTGCTGTTTACTTAGGCCTGCCTTTAAAGGCAAAGCTGAACCGAATGAAGCAATTTTTTCACTTCCCTGACACTCTTACCCTTTTCCTACTCACAAAAGTAAACCTCCAGAAAATGCCTTATCAAAATATACATATACAAAATAGCAACAGACTGGTGGAAGGCAGTACACTGGTGAGAAACACTGAAGGACAACAATTTTTATTTTAGCATTGGTGAATGCATACAAGAATGCCATTTGGTGCTTTGTAATTATATTTTGATGGTTGTTCACATGACCAAGAACCGGAGGAAACAGATCAAGTAGCAGTATTAGATTTCTAAATATTTCCTAAATATTCTTTTCTATCTTTTCTGGCAAGGGAAAAGAAGCAGGGGGGGACGGGACACCAAGGGAAAACAAAAAGGAGAGAAACTTTACAGAGAAGAGTAGCAAACATTCTTAAAAGTACTTTGAACTCTTCATAAAGAAACATGAGACAAATATTAAAAAAAAAAAATCTTCTGAGGTATGAAATGCTTTCATCATGAAAGAAGCTATTACATGCTGAGATTCAAACTTCAATTATGAATTACGCAGAGCTCCTTTTAGCTATTTGTGTGCGTGCAAGTGTTTAGCACAAGGTCGACAGCTCTATAGAGAGCTAAGCAAATGGTGACTGCCCGAGTCTATGCTTAAACCTGTCTGGTCCACACTGAAGGTCTTTATAGCACTCAGCATCACCAGACAGTATTTTTGGGAAAAAAATGAAGAGTAGATTTTTCCATTTGAAAACAGCAAACATTTTTAGGAAGGCAGAATGTAATTACTGAAGCTGGAATTTGGCCAGGTCATTGGCATTAACTTTCCTCATCTTGCAAAAAAGAGTGCCATGAAGTCTTTAATGACCACAGGTGGTCAGGACCTTGAATTTGCATCTTGTCTGAAAGATCTGAAGTTATGCAAGTATACATGGAAAAAGAAAGTCTCAAGCTGTCAAAAGGGTAATTCTTCTAGTTAAATTTAAATGTCAAAAAAGATCTAAAAATCTGATCCCTGAATCCCTGAACTCAGTGAGCACTTTTCATTAAGTCACTAAAAGGAATAAACAAAAACAAATTTTAGAAGTTTTAATCTTACATCCCAGAAATTTTACATGCCTTCATTGCAGATTGGACCTTCATCTGAAGAAAGGAAGCAAGAACACCAGCAATTTATTAAATCCAGAATCTAGAGGTGGGGGGAAGAAACAGAGGGAGCTGGGGCGAGGGAAGAGAGAGAGAGAGCACTGCAACACTTGAGCATATACTATGAGGGCCAAGGAGGAAGGTGGTTGATAATACTGACAATAATTTATTTTTATATTCAGAGCCACTCATTTGGAGGCAGGGGGAGGGAGAAGCTGTGGGATTTTTCAGTTGCTTCATTCAACAGATCACAAGGTGTAACTGAGCATGACACATTATTACAATGTCCAGTCAACCTCCAAAAGGTAAACCAACCCAGCCTGCTAACCAATGGGCACTTGCCTCAGGGTTAGGAGAAGGAACTCAAACTCTTGGAAACAGATTTTGAAACAAGAGTAACTGATCCTTAGCCTTTTTTTCCCACCTCACCTGGAAGACCGATATGCATAGTCATGCATACAGTATTCACTGATATGCACCATTTTCTAGTACACCAGACTCCTGAGCCCAAAAAGGCCATTAGATCAGTAACTAGCATTCAGACTTTAGCAAGGGATCTGTCACACCAGAAGTGCCTGAAAGCATTAGAGGTATAAAGTAGTTTGTCATCACAAGCCACACTACTCATCCTATTTGTGCTGGAGAAGACAACAGTCAGTAGTTCCAGGTCACTCCATGACAGTCATTACCTCTTGCTCCCACTAAGAGAGGGGACTGAATATACACTTCACTTGAGTCTTCACCTCAAGAAGCAGCTGTCACACTCCAAAGCAATTCCTGTCCCCAAACTCTGGCAGCAGTAGGGACAAGAAAGTTTTCTACCCCACAGCTCCCTTTGGGATTAGCCCTTCCTCTCCCTGTAATAAGAGCCAGCACTGTCTATCTTCTCAGCAGTACAGGAAGGTGCCAGAGCTCATGTTTACAAAGAGAATCTAGGAGTGGAGGTAAGCAGGAGCCTCGTGCAAAAATAATTAATACACATTCTGAGGAAATGATGAGGGATGGATTCAGATATCATTTAATCCTGAGAGGATGAAAGTAAAGAAGAAATCAACCTGTTCCCCCAACAACTGTATCCATCTCAGGGTCTCAAAAACAGCCCTTCTCCCCTACTCTTCCTCAAAACCTGTCCCTACCATCGCTGAAATTATTTAAATTCTGCTTACACCACAAAGAAGTCTTACATCAGCTGAACATCTAGTAGCATCAGTCTTCAGTAGGACTTAAAAATTGTGTACAGTTAAATATACAGCTTTATTATGGAAAGCTTTCAGAAACATTTGCTGCAATTCTCCATTTGCCTAATTTCAACTTTTTACTAATATTGAAGACTCCCCTTCTCTCTTGCTGCTTGCTCTTAAGCCCTTGCCATGTTTAATATTTCATTTGCATAGCCAAACTATATGTGACTACAAGAGATTACTTTTTTTTTTAACTCATCTTCAAAAGTCAGTTCCTCCCACACACATATCCCCAACAAGATTTTTTTCTTTATCCAGACCCCTCTTGATTTGTAGGTGACTAGGATTGAATGGCAAGAATGGCTAGATTTTATCACTACTTTGGCCTGAGTAATTAGATAATTCCTAGGTTCTTGAAGATAAGAACCTTTATTCTTTATTTTTCTTTCTGAGGATTTCTGGTCATTTTTTCTTAGCAGCTCTCAGGGTTATTACACAGAATATAATCCCATCTCTTTGAACAGAGTAGGAAGAAATTGGACAAGGAAAGTTTATTTCTTTGTAGTGGAAGACTTTCTAGTCACACCTAAACAAAAAAATTTGTCCCTGTTTAGCTGATACAAACAGGCTATGCTGTTGCTTCTGTAGGTTTGGGTTTTTTTCCCCGCTATATTTACACACTACTGCATATAACTGCAATTAACTGAATTTGCACTACTTACCTGTGTCATGATAAAAACTCTCTACACCACAGTTCATGCACAGTCCTGGACAGCAGCTGATTTGCTTGGCCAATAGTTACATTTCCATTCAAACATCATCAAACAAGTATTTAATCATTCCCTCCTGCAGCCTGTCAGAAGGCAGCTTGCACAACCAATAACTCTGGGGAGATGTCGCAACTGTACTGTCAAGAGTTGGGCAACACTTATTGATGTGAAACTGTGCTAAACTTTGTGGTGTTTCTGCTTATCTGTGCAATACCCAAGTATTTCTAGGGTTCCTGCCATTGCAGCATGTAAGTCTATACTCAAAAGCTTCTCTCTGTACTCTGAAAAATTATGTTCTCTCTACAACGAGCAGGAAACAGCCAAAAGCACTGAAAGCACAGCAGGACAGGGTTGAGGACATCAAAGGAGCAAAGGACAATGTTGTATCACCAGCCAGGTTAGCAGAGCCAGCAGGGAAGCTGCACAGAGGATAGAGGACATTAGATGCAATGAATTTCAAATTTTGAGAGTGATATAAAAATTCAAAATCAGACAGAAATAGTAGAGTTTGAGCAAAACTAAAAAAAAACCCCAAATACACCGCAGAGAGGAGGGACAACTGCTTCAGAAGATGAAAACAGCAAAAGTTAAACAATGAAGGTTGTGGTGAACAAAGAAACAGCACGCAGCATTTCTCCAGGCATGCTAATAGTATCACCAGTATTACCAGTTACAGTCAGGATGTCCAGAAGTAAAATTTCCCTGAGCTCATGCACAAGACCAAACACTCAGGAGAATATCTGAGTGTCCAAATATACTTATGCACCTCTGGTGCTGTTATACTCATGATGTTCTACAGTTGTAAGTAGAAGAGATGACCCTTCCTTGGAAACTTAGCTTTAATCAAACTACATAACATTGGATTTTTAACAACGGTGAGAAGACAGACAAGTTTCCAAGCACATAAGTCCTTCTTCAGGTGTTTTGACTTATTTCTAAATTGAGAGCTATCACTCTAAGATTCATTTGATTAATTTGGAAGAGGAGATGATCTAATCCCTCTAAAAGTTTCTTTTCAATAACAGTTTCTGAAACAACAGCATCAAAAGCACAGTCTACCCAAGCTGCAAAAACATAAAAACCTGCAAACCTACTCCACAAAAGCCCCAGGCCTCCAAACACATCAAAAATTGCCAGTGGACAAAGACAGGCTCTCAAACTCTCCTCACTTGCTCTCAGAACAAGCAACCCAAGGACACTTGCTGATACTCCTTTAACCTAGGCTCTTGGGACTTTCCTAACTCCTCTAGGAGACATATGGCTCCTTCAAAGATGTACTATGTACATACTCAAGATAAAGAAGTGCCCAATATATCTATATCCTAGATTGACATCTACCAGTCTTCCTTGAAACCTCATTAAGCCATTACAATTTATACTAGGAGAAGATCACACCTCAGAAGAAATTCACTCACAGTGGAAGATTCCGCTTTTAGTCTTCAAACCCCGTAAGCCTAAAGCAAAACCCGTCACTGGAATCAAATACCCCACAAGCCATCCTTTACCTAATGGAAGCAGGCAATCACAGAGTAGTCAAAACAGAAGATGGCCATTAATTGCCGTAACTACACCATGCTAAAATTATTTATGCCTCTTACAAAGCTATCCATGGCTTCGGCTAACCAATTCCTAACAACCACTGTGAATCCAAATGTGATCAGAGAACTGATAAAAGGGACAGAAATACTAATAATTACTGCAGAATATTTTTCACAAAAGAACCATTCCATAACTCCTCAGCCCTGAAGCGAGGAAGAGCTGAAGAAACAAGAGACAAGACCAGAACTAACATTCATAGCTCTACAGTGACAAGTGTAGTAACAAACAAAGTGACAATGTTTTTTTGGAATATTACAGTTTATTCACCAACCTTCTACCCCCAAATATTGCCTTAATATTCCACAACTGATAATTATCCGTCTCTTCTCTGTGCTACAGAGGTTAGTGACCTTGTCACCCCTCTCCTTGTTAATACTTCCCCTTTGCTCCACGGGTCCAATCACCTTTTCTTTCAAATTGCCTAATTGATGAACATAATCAAGTTAAGCTCAGAGCAATTGTTCTCAACCTATATTTAATTTTGAAGGTTTTTTGCTTCTATTGTAGACAGTAAGAACAACTTTGTGTTCAAAAGCTTGTTTGTCTGTCCCCTCCAACCCTGCAGATATATCAGTTATTTTCTTATCAAAGAGCTTGAGATAGGGAATAAAATTTGTTCAAACTAACCAAAAAGCTGAAAACCATACCGTTATTACCTTACTTAAGCCTTCAGATATGTGGAAGCTTTACCTAAAGAGTCAATTTATGTCTGTAACCTGAAGTTCTGGGAGAAGAGATAGGAGAGCATCACATAGTTTTCTGTAGTTTTTTTTTTCTTGATCAATAAAAACACAAGCTAAGAATAAGATGTATCTAATGCAATGATAAAAGCCCTAAATCTGATGCAGAGTCCCATGTTAGGACAATTCTCTCCCCCTCTTTAAACCAAACTTATCATGGCTGCAGCAGCGGGTTTTATGCCAAACAAAACACAGAATTTTCCAAGTGTCAGTGGTACGCAGCTATGACTTTGTCATGGTTTAACCCAGCTGGCAGCCAAATACCATGCAGCTGCTCACTCACTCTCCCACCACCCCCCTCCCCCCCTGCAGTGGGACGGGGAGAGAATCAGAAGGGTAAGAGTGAGAAAAACTCGTAGGTTGAGATAAAGACAGTTTAACATAACAGAAAAGGGAAAATAATAACAATAATGGTAGAATATACAAAAAAGAGTGATGCACAATGCAATTGCTTACCACCCACGCTGACCAATAACCAAGTAGCGATCGCTACTTCCTGGAACACGCATACCATTCATATACTGAGCATGACGTCACATGGTACAGAACACCCTGTTGGCCAGCTGGGCCAGCTGTCCTGGCTATGTTCCCTCCTATCTTGTGCACCTGGCAGAGCACAGGAGCTGTCCTTAACTAGGAGGGTACTTGGCAACAACTGAAAACATCAGTGTGTTATCAACATTCTTCTCATACTAAATCCAAAACACAGCATTAGGAAGAAATTTAACTCTATCCCAGCCAAAACCAGGACAGACTTAAAAAAAAAAAGATAATCTTAAACCTTCTTCCACCTTATTTCCAACAAAACTTGGGCTCCTAAGGTATCTCAGCTCATTTGAAAAGATTGATACAAAGTTTCTGTTGATGTCATCAGACTCTGCTTTAAGCCAAGCCATTAGAGAGACAGACCTTCCCTTTTGAGTACAGAGAACTGATGACAACTGATGTTAAGAGTCCCTCAACTCCATATTGTTCCAATGTTGGAACATCAGGCATACTGGGACAGGGTAATTCGGTGGTGGGATCCAAAGAATCAAGTTGAACTTTGCAAGTCCTAATACACACTACTATCTGCTGGAAAGATGCATGTGCTCTGTAATATCAGTGGCTCCTTGGTAATAAAAACCACTAAAGACTTTCAGTATCATTTTTAAGTTAATCATTGTATCAGCTTTTCATTTCAGAGCTTTATTTTTTCCTTCAAACTGGCACTGATGTTTCAGGTCCTTTCCCCATACAAAATGACAAGTTATACATTTATCATACTTACCATTATATACTTAAACAGTATACATTTTAATAGTTAGTCCAACATTATCAACAAACCACTCCTGCAGCTTTCAATCTTAAATGCCCTGGAAAGAAAAATAGCTATTTTGCAACTGAGGCAAGATAAATCTATTGCTTCCCTCCCCCCTCAATACACTGGGGTTATTTTATTTCTGCTGGAAGCAACTATCGATTTATGTTTGCCAACTTGCTTGTCACTGAATAGGCATCCTCACGTAAGCACACCAAGCTATCCAAGAGCTGTAGCATCCCTGCTTTCCAGCTCTCAACATGCTTATAATTGAAGCTGCCAATAGCACTGAATTTTATGGTTTTCGATGGCAGCTATTCCAGCAGCAAGAGAGAAACCACCAAACTCTGTTCAGCACCTGCAATATCAATAAGAGCTGAACGCAGGTCTCCTGAGGTGAAAGGAGAGTGTATCAAGCCCACCATACCACCTAGCCCTCAGCGTATTAAGATATTAATTAGTCACTTTCCTTATTATTCAGTCAAAATATGCTGGATTGAAACAAATTAGATTTTTAGCACATATTTCACACATTGGATCAAGTCTTGCAAGGGTTTTCTTTTATTATTTATAAGATCATGTGCTGTCTTCCTGCTGAAAATGAGATGGTCTGCATGAGGAAAAAGGTAGAAGAAAAGCAGAGAAATGAAAATCAGATATTCCCTAATGATATTTAAAAATAGAAATTTTGCTACTGTTACATACAGCATGTTCCATCTTTTGAGATTTAATGGCTCTCTTGTGGTTTAATGGAGAATTACTTTCAGTAATTGATTATTAAAATTTAAAATTGCTAACCATCTTCATTATTAGATGAGCGAACATGTTATCCTTGTAATTAAAAAAGCTTGAGATTCACTTTCATCCTGTTGACAGAATGGGCAGATAGGCTCAGCACTCCAGTGTGATGGTTTCAGGGTTCCTGTTTGACAAAAATAGCCAGCAAGTTATTTGATGATGAAAATACAGAACATCCACAGAGACTGAGCAAAAAAATAATGAACAAAGATAAAATAATAATAAAAAGCCCTACAAATTAATTGAAGTTTTCAGTCCAAACTATCATAGGCAGAATGCATAGAGTATTTTCCAATGAATTTCAGTTGAGTTTAGGAAGAAAAGAAAAGAAAAATATATGCATATTGTTTGTGTTACAAATATATATTATGTGATACACTGGATTTTTTTTTTTCCCTAGATGCAGGGCTATTTTCACCTTTTGGAATTCAGTGCTAGACTTCCTACCTGCAGTAATACAGAAACTTGTCTGAGACGAGTCCGAAGACTACCATCTTCCCCCTTAAGAAAGCCTTACAGCTGAACGAAGGGAAGCAGACAGACCTGGTACTTTCAGTCATCCTAAATCGCGAGGAAGAAGAACCAATTTTAAGATAACCTCTTAAGTACAATCCAAAGGGTTGAGGTTTTGTGCAAGAAAAGTAATTCTTTGGCCTTTCTGTTGAGACTACCAACAATGCTTTAGGTCCTAATTTTAATACCATAGGCAGAACACAAGAAAAATTGAAAAAAGAAACATATTTAATACAAAATTTTAAAGTTAAAGAGCGTACCACCTTTCTGGAACTGTCTGCATTATGCTGTCAGTTCCCACGCAAAATGATACAGGACCATCAAAAGTTCAAGACTGTTACACAGTAACAGAACTTCAATCAGCCTGAAAAATCATCTTTTCATTCTATATATTTAATAATAGTTTCTTTGCCAAAGACATCACTTGCATGAATCTATTGATATATTTTCTCCAGTTTCTTCAGTGAGATGAGAAAATTACCACCTACATTGCTTATCCTGAAAAGCACAAAGAAGTTTCCAAAATGTATTGCAAAGATGTTGAAGAACAACTTTCCCATTGTAATTAGAGTAGGAAATATGCTCTTTTTACCATCATATTGGTGGTGTGATCTTTCTAACCAAATGGTAATATCGGTGTCAAATCTCTGTGAACTATGTCAGGAGCACAACCCACAAGCCCCAGACCATGTATGAACACATTCTCCTGGCTATTCCAGGTTCTGTTTTCTTCCACTCAGTTCTTTTTACCTTCTCCCAAAGCATAGGAATGCTATCTACTGTATGTATATGTCAGCCTAGGATGCACCATCTCAGCACAATGCAATGGCAGATTGAGAATAATTAACGGTAGGCATTGACACATTGTTCACCAGTAACACCCTAGGACGTAATGTCAACAATACTTTCAAAATATGCCATGGAGGGATATCCCAAATCCTTAGCAGAGTATACTCGAATACATAATGTATAAAGTAGCACCAGTTTTCCTCCATATAACTACTAGCAAACAAAGAACAGTAAGTATATTAACTGTAAAATATATACTGTATTACTTTCCAGTGTTAAAAATATGTTCATGTTTGTTATTGTATCCTGAGTGGCTTACCCAGAAGCAATCTTTCTAAGTACTATTGCTGCCTTTGCATTAGTCCTTAAAGGCGTATTATACCACATCCCTAGTCTAATGCTACAAGAATTATGCAAGAAGGGCATTAAACTATAGCTTGAAACACAGAGTAGGACTAAATAAACAAAGCTCTAACTTCAGCACACCTACAAATCTCTATTAGCTAAAGTGTATTAGTAAAATACAAAATACAGAGCTGTCAATATCTGGTGACAAAGAGTCTCTTTCCAATCCCATGTCTGTAGGACAAGAGAAGTGTGCTTTAAGGATCCATTATTCTATATACTTTATCCCAATGAGACAAAAGACTTTAAAGAATTTTCCTATTTGAAAGGAAAAATTAGTATGGTTTTCCTATCTAACAGGATGCAAGATGTATATAGCCGTTCAAAAAACCTATGTTGTTTTTTTTTTAAAACATAAACAAGCTCGAGCAAGTGTGATGGGTTATGATTTCATGTGGCTCCTGTTACACATATAGCTCTGAAAATTACCTACGTTTTACATAGATCTGAGATTCTTTTCATCCTCCAAACTGCAAAAGTATTTCCACTAGAAATGACAGAATCACAAAACAAATTAGAATGGATTGCAATGAAGGAAGAGTTCACTACTTCAAACTTTGCTGCATGAATCATTTTGCATTTTTATGCATCCCTTATTTGAACACTAGACACCTGGAGACTCACTGGCAGATAACAAAATTCCAAGGTTAAATTATTTCTGAGAGTGAGCACCGTAGGGTTAGGACCAAGGAATTACAAATGGAGATGCCAGTAGGATTATTTACAGGGATAGAACCAGAACTGTATCTTTAATTATAAAAATCAAGTTCTCCCTGTGGTTTCAAAAATTATGTGAAAGTTATTTGCATATACGTGTGATATTCCACAATGTTAACAATCCTGCTGTCCATTTTACTTCATTGTGCCTGCACTTCACACCGGGTATTTAATGCCTTAGCAGTGCAAGGATGAGGGCCAGCTTTCACCCTCTTTAGTCACAGGCAAATCCATGTCACAGAGGTATCCTAATGCTAAAGGCATGGATAGGGTTGGGAACATTAAAAAAAAAATCCTGAATAGCTCTGTTTTCAGCTTCAACCCGAGAGGCACAGAGCGAGCAGAATACTGGCAGACACCAGGAAGGTCTTAAGAGATACAGCTACTTTTGCACACTCAAAATACCAGCAGGTTACCTGTTAGGTTTGGATTACAGCTGAGATTAAGGTTAAACAGAAGGATGTGAAAAATTAGTTTTGTTGATTCATTTGAGCAGGCTTTCATGGAAAGCAGGAAGTATTTTGTAGACATCCAATGGATTATGCTTCCTTTTGGTCCTGTACTGTTCACTTATGAAGGCTTGTAGAGATGGGTGTTGAATGGACTACATTAGGTAATCTCCAAATAGTCCCACAAGTACAAGTACTTTGGGGGCGAGGGGGTGGAGGGAAGCAGGAAAGGGCCAGGTGGAAGCAAGCGTCAAAAGCTTTATATAAATAATAATCCCAGTATGGTCCACAGAGCCTAAAAGCTGAGTCAAAGAAGATGGGGGAAGAAAAGGCAATTTACATTTGCTGTAATCTGCTCTTTCCTTTAAGGGCATTGAATTCCTGGTAAGCAAGCTCTACCATAAGCAGTGCCACCATGAAGCATCTTTTCAGATGTCTCAATGTAAAGATCATAACTCTAAGGTTTGTTCTGGGAGAAGATTGTGCTGGTGGGAGGTGGGGCAAGGAGTGAGTGCTCCAACAAGGTACATATACAGCTTGGCAAAAGAGCCTCAAGACCCAACTATCCATGATATGCAGTCACACAAAGCTAGTGCAATATCCAAACAATCACATGACTATATACAGCACATGTAAAAATCAAAACCCTGTGCATGCTTGTGCTTTTATTTTCTTAAGTAACTCATCACATTCTCCTGTATGAAAAAACTAAATCCCTTGAACTTCACCAGAGGGTCTATTTCCATAAGACACTTATTAAAATTACAGATTGCTCTAATTCAGTATGTCATTAACTAATGTTGTTGTGGCTGGATTACAAACCCATTGTCACCCCTACATGTGATACACTGGGTATCAGTTGGATGTTTGGCTCTGTGCCTGGTTACAGCATGGGAGATCCAAACCTTCAAAGCTGGCCTTGTGTCCTTCTTCCCTCCCGAGAGGGTTTCTCCTTGTCCTTACATGGCTCTGCTGTGCTCTTATTATAGCAACAGAATACCTAAAACCTAGTGCAAAGACAAATAAATCTCTATCAGCAAGGACAGAGTAGAAATGAACTAATCAGGCAACATACTTTTTCCAGAAGTCCATTATGTTAAACGCACATCTTCCTGCACTTACGTTATGTAATGCACATGCATTGCTTACACATGCAGGAAATCCTTTTTCCTCTCCTTGTTTTGGTAACTGCATGCTCAGTCTTGGGACCAACGTGCATCACCCTGCCCAAGCTAATTTCCATTCCACTAATATTCTAAATGACTAGCTCATAGCAAGAGACTTCTTGGATTTTATAGTTTTACATACAATGAGACAGCAAAGAGAACTAATTGTTTTTGCTTTTCAAGTAAATCAGCTGAAATTATGTGTAATTTAACATGGATGTTATTTTAACCAAGATGCAGAGAAAAAAATTGATTCTTAAACTTGCTTAGAAGCAGTATCAGAAGTCTACTTGTACTAACTACAAAAAGCTGACTACAAATATTTTAAAGAAACCTTTAAAAAAAAACAATACAGAGGCATTTACAATGGAAAATTCTACATTAAGTTTCATAGAGGAAAAAAAATGGTGTATAAAAGCGAGTTTACTTTCAACTCTAATTAGAATCTCGGAGATCTGAGAGAATACCCAAAAAACACCCACCACACCAAAAACCCCATACATCATCTTTTTTGCTTCTTCTGGATGCAGATGAAATCTGATGCTAGTGTCACTTGTACTATTATTATATACTGTTAAACATTACCATTATAATTTTTCATTCATATCTATATTAGTTCAGGTAATGAAATAATCTATCACATGGCGATTAATGCTTCATTTACAAAAGGATGCACAAGTGCTTAGGTACTGCATTTGGAAGGGGTGATTTAAGACATTAGTATGTTTTTCAACAGCTTAACTACCAAGACATATCAAATTTAGAACATTACGTATGAAGTACCAGTTTGAATATTGTCCCAAAAAGATAAAGGTGGAGTACCTTGAAGATTTTTTTTCCAGCCAGTTCCAGTGACACAGACAGATATGATATAATCATTTTCTTCTGACACCTTTCAAATAAGCTTGAAAATAGCATTCCAATAAATCTATAATTTTGTTAAAAACGAATAACTTCAGCTGATAATTTTAACAAGCCACCACAGAACATTTTTCTCCCTATCAGGCTATAGTCTATATGTGCTCTAGATTTAGACGCCTATGCCACAACCTGTGCAAGCACAGTAAAGCAGAGTATCACCAACTGAAAATAAGACTTCATTAAGAGATACTTGCCTTAGTTTTATAATAAACTATTAAGTGATTGAAATTTTACACTGTTATCTTCACCCAGAAAGTTTCTGATAGGCTTTTGCTTTCTGATGTTGTAACCATGACAATTGCTACCAATAATATAGCTATCCATTTAAAAATATTTTCATTAACATAAACAGTATCAACTTCAGTCAGTTTTGATCTTGTTGCAGAGAGTACAACCTTCAAGAGATTGATAACTATCTCAGCTAACTAAATTTTCATGCCATCGCAAACCAAACAATCGGTTTACTGATGCATTCAGCAAACAGGATTTATGAAATTCCCTCAGTCAGTTTTTTCCATTGCTTTAAATCTATACCTGCTCAGCTTGGATGATCTGCTTTAGCTTGCTAAACTCCTGCAAATCCAGTTCTATTACAGTGCCAGAGGGATTTATATGTGGTTTTGCTTTTATAAACCACAGGCTGAAGACAAGCAGTGTTTGACACCTCTGAGAAAGCAACCCAGTCTGGCACACCGATGACTGTGAATCAGAAGTGGGCAGATTTACTGACAGACATAGGGAGCCTTCTCAGGGTACGTGGAGCTACAGTCAGTCGCCCGCCCCCACCACCTCCAGGGAACTCAAAGCTCCACAACACCAGTCCCACAGCACTCACGTGCCCTGGGGCAGGGGACAAGTCAAGCCTCTGAACCCAAAAAGCAGCTCTGGAAGCTCTTGACTTCCATCCGCTCCCTGACTTCCCACAGCTACCACTGCGCAAGGAGCTCTGCTCGAGCCCACCAAGGACATCTATCAGGATATCAGGTCCCTCTCCAAACCGTTACTGAGCTGCAGAAAGAAGCTTCTTGGGTCTTAGATCAAAGTACCATAAAGTCCTCTATCCTACATGCTCCCATTCTCTGCTTTTGTTTTTCTTTCCCAGCAGAAAAGATTCAATGGTCCTCAGCTGACAGTCAGCTCCCATTTAACTAAGTTGTTCATGAGCAAGAAACATAAACTACTAGCAACACTTGGATTTTGTGAGGGTACCAAGCATCACTGCAGTAAGGTGTGTCCAAATAGCCAATTTTAGTTTGGTTGTTTTAACAGAAGAAAGAGGTGGAAATAAGTAAATTAAAAAAATAAAAACCAAATTAAATGCACAGAAGTAAGTCCAGAAACAAAGAATACCAAGTACACTCATATCAATGCTTTGCTAATTAAGCAATAAATCCAACTGTACAGTAATTAACTGTAGCATCTAGCCCACAATATTTAAACAAGTTTTTCCCCCTTAAAATAAACAGAAAACCTGATGTTCATGCCTATACAAACAAAATATTCTTAGCTCTTTATAGAAATCATACAACTATCAGAAAACGCGTGAATTGAGGACCAAGTTCTAATCTGATAGCAAGCCCAAAGCATAGCATTTGCCTCCAGGGAAGCAAGATGATGGGTGTATGGATGCGCAGAATCTGACCAACATGGTGTAGGTATCAGATACCACTTCATGGGAGGCACAGTGAAAGCAACAGGTTTTATTTGCTCTCTGCTGAAAATATTTTTTCCTCTCTGCAGTATTTTATGAACCTTTTTGCACTATTCCTTTTGTACAGAATCAACAAAAGTGTTTTGTTTGTGTTTTTTTTATTTTGTTTGTGAGGTTTTGGGAGGGATTTTTTGGTTGGTTTGTTGGTTTTTGGTGTTTTGGGGTGGTTTTTTGTTTAGTTTTTTTGTTTGTTTGTTTTTAATCAGAGTGGTCACGCACACACACCAGCTCACCACCTTGGGAGCCACACACCCTTCATTACAAAATGTTCTTGGACCAACAGGAGAACTGCATGGAAGCCCTCGTTTAGAGCCACAGGAAAGAGTAGTTAAACTATGGTTATGCTAACTAAAAACACAGTGCATTGAAAATAATTCATTTTCTGTTGCTACACAACTTGTATTTTTTCCATTCCATACATTTGCACAAGTACTGCAATTGCAACATCCAAACTGTTGTATAGAGTTTAGCACTCAAAGCTTATAATTTAAGGAGCATGACAAATCATAAATATACACAGAATACTGAGAATATTAACCACCACTACAAAAACTCAGTGCAATGATCATAAAAGTACGCTGACCTCTGAATTTGTGGCTATTGTTTAGTCATGGACTCCACAAGCACTTTGTTGTTGCTTTATAACATACCAAATAGCTTATGCTACAGATGTTTGGTTTCTCAGTCCTGCCTTTGCAAGAAGAGTGCTGAAAGCCTGTAGCCAGTCTCAGACTGCAGACCAGCAGCAGAGTATGTTACAGTTCCCTGCTGTGTTCAACACACTGATGTGAGAAGTGTGAGAGAACAAGGACAAAGCTTTGCCTCTCCAGCTTTAACAGTTCTGGAGTGCCTCATATAACAGCCAAGACAGCAGGGCTTTTATTTAGCTGGACCAACCTAGAACCTGGAGTATCAACTGCCCCAAAAAAGGATACATCTCGCATTAACTAAGAAAATGAATTGAACTATCATGTTCTATCCGGAGCCAAAGCAGTGCAGAAAAGCAATTCAGCGGCTGCCAGGAAGAAATAAGTACTGTTTCCAAAATTGATTAGGTAAAGAATTGCAATTTTAACAGCTGCTTGTCTTTTGGGGTGGGGGGAGCAACAACAGACCAAGAGCATTGTAAGTAGCATTGTAAATGTACATCTTATTACATACGCACATGCTAAAAGCTGCCAGCCCAAATGGGATGTCTTCTCCTTTCTGAAGGATTTTGAAAGAGACACCATTTCGATTAAAACCCAGGGGAAAGCTGAATTCATAAGAGCACAGGAAACAGCTCCTGCTCAGAACAGTGAAAAACAAAGATCCTGTTGTTCATAACTGCTCTGATCCCAGGTCATGTCAGCTTTTTGTGGCATTAGGCAACGGCCTAAAAACTGTCTTTTGCAGTCCAGGGGACAAAAAACCAGCAGCATAGATCATTACTTTTCTGATAAAGCTAAAAAGCCTAGGGTACAGTTGAGCTGCTAATAAAGCCTGCAAAAGCCACTTTCTCACACCCCACATAGTCTTCTGGTGTGTCTTCAAGGCACAGTTATTCCTTTTTAATCATATATTACCTGTTAGCAGCTCTTTGTCAAAAGATTCCCAACCTCTCTTCCTTTGCTGTGTAGGAGGTAGCTATCACCCAGTCTTTTGGCTTTCTCCCTCAATTCCTGCAGAAAAATCTCACTCTCCAATCCTCGAGTCACAAGTGTCCCCCTCTGCTCAGAGACCGTCACCACCTATCTTCTCTTGTCTGGTTGCCCAGCATATTTGATTTTCTCTCTCGAGGTAGAGCTGAACACAGTCTTTTATGCCTGCCTCCTCAAGGCTTGCAGACATACTGCTCAGCCAACTGGGAAGGTTTCTAGGCTTCTCTTCTGCTTGGTGGAAAGGAAGTTGTTCCGTTAACACCTGCTTAAGTAAGTGTTAATAAAGCTTATGATCCTTTTGGATCTTCACATCACTTTTACAGATTTTCATCAGTAAACCAAGTACAGATCCGTGACCTTCCTCCAGTCTCTCCTGCACTGGAATTTCAAGTGCAATAATTGCCACATTTTCTTTCAATAGGATTTTTACTGCTATTAAATTTAAACCAAGTATGAGTTGCAAATTGCTTCTAGCCTATGGCAGACGCATCTTACTCCAGGGCTAAATACTTTATTTGACCCTAGTTTGACTTCATATCGGGATCTACAAGACTAAGCAGATGGGTAGCTTCAAAGAAGCTTCAGGCATTAGCTTTTTAGGCCTTTTCCTTAGAAATTGTTCCTCTAAGAACAACCACAACATGAATAGTAGTCAGTGTAAGAACAACAGGACAACTATTTCCACAAGTTTTTCCTTTTCTTCCAAATAGGAACGTAAGATTCAAGTACCTGCAAGTCCTCTATATACAGCAGTGACCTTATCTAAGAAATGTTACACATAAGGCAGTAACACAGGTACTATGAGGCAAAATACCAATGTGCACAAGCAGCTTAACATGTGCAATACTCAATTTATCCTCTTCAGGAATTCTGACCTCCTACAAACAGTCAAGAACAAGCACCTATAATAAATATGCCTATAAGCAGCAATAGTCATATTTTGCGTTTACAGTAAACTCTCTAATGGATGCAGATACACAGCACTTAAAAGGTCTGAAAGCTTGGGATCTTCTTGTTCAGTTCATTGCTTAGCATCGGAAAGGGCTATAGGAAATCTTTCCCCTACACATTTTTGACCCTTTTGCCAAAATTCATACACTTAGTATCTTATGTACTGTGATAGATGACGCTGCTTTTTCACCTCTGTTTGCACGCCATCCCTAAAACTCATGACATTATTAACCTCTGTTTTCAGCATCTAATAGATGTCACCAGAAAAACAGTTTTAATAAATGCATCCTGGAACATTCAGTATGGAGCTAAGGTACCATATGTGAAAAGGAAAAATAATGATAAGTGATAAATGGGATAAAGATTTTAGGGAAATTTTATTGTATTTAATTAATCTACCATTTTTACTAAGTTGCTTTCAAGTGAAATGGCTTTTTACCAACTCCTTTTGAAAAGGTTAGAAGGGTATTCCCTGAGCTACAATCATTAGCATATAGATGTCTCTAAGTGTTAATTTCTGTTTTCACCGAATGAATGTAATTTAAAATGAGGCCCTTTCAAATCAGTTAACTTTGGCCATTTGAGAAAGATAAGAAAAACAGACTCAAGCATGAACCCCAGCAAAACCTGCTTCTTAAGGATAAATATATGTCACTATTTAAGAGTCTCCATTGCCACATGCTGCAAATCACAGATTTCAGGAAAATTATGGGAAAGGGTGGGTTCTGGGATTAAAGTCCTACCACTAGGTGATAGAATCCATTAATAGGGTTAACAGTAACAAAAAAGAAGGGTTATTTTTACAGTTCATTTTTTAAAAGAGAGTTGAAAACCAGCCTAAAAATTAGAGTGTGGCAATTAGTTTTATACCTACAGCAAAACTCACTGAATTTCTTATTTTTCAGTTTTATGCAACGAAGGAAGAATAATTTAGGAGCTGATCCAGGTCCTAAATTAATGAATGGTATACCAACTATCATCTCCAGCTGGATCAGGCTCAGGAGTGTTTTGAAGTTTTCATTTTAAAATAACCTAATACAGGTTCAGTATGATGTACAATGAACCTCTGACACAGCTGTCCATCCAGGCATGTCACATTCCCCAAGAAAAGAGGGTTTCTCTTCAGCAGATCTCCAGCATATATACACTCCATAACAGAGAAGCTTTGTAGACAGAGAATATTTGTACTTAAACATGTCTCGTTCTCCATCATAAAATCATATCCTCACCAGATCATAACTTTCCTGGAATTACATTTTTCTCAGAGGGATCATTTCTTGCTTGAATATCTTTTAACTCATGGGAGGGGAAAAAAGGAAAAGAAACCACCAACCAACTTCAAACTTGGAGAACATGTTTTCTCATGAGAAATATGAAATTTGGGAAGGTGAGTTGCCCTAACCTATACAGAAATTCCACCTGTTCTGGCAAAACTACAAGGTTTTTGACTATATTTAGATTGCACATACTGAAACAATCATTGCCATTTGATCATTTGGCAAAGTCCTCAGAAAGTGTGTTTGCTCTGAACATACTGGGATCTGGAGAAGTCGGACCTAAGCAACACTGTTTTCTTGGCAGCAGAAAATCCCTAAGGTGTGGCAGGCACAGGAAGACCATTCTTTGTTTTTACCCATACAAGATATCACTATATTAGGGAAGGGAACAGTGCAATGATCAAAAAGTCAAAAAGAGTCAGTAAGAGGAGAGACTTGTCAGCCCTCTTTCCATAAAGAGAAAGCAACAGCAGCCAGAAGACCGAGTCTGATAGATGAAAGTTGAAGGGACAGAAAGCCAGACCGTGAATACATCACACACACCAAAAATATGAATTAAAAAAAAAAAATCCCCAAAACCTAGGTTCTACATTCTTGTTCATCAACAGAGATTAATAGTATTCTCCTTCTAAGTTACTTCTTTTTACCACTTCTACAAGTTGCTCCATTAAGTCAAGTGAAGTAAAGATTCATACTGTAGGATATACTAGATAGATCGGCCAAGAGAGAAGTCAATACTGTTCCTTACATACAGGTTTTCTCTTGTTCCCCATTTATAATCAAAACCAACTAATTATACTGAAATAGCATTTAGGTTGCAAAGTCAACATTCAACAGGGAGGAAACACTACATTAAACAAGCACTAACAATTACACATGTCCAACCTACTGTTTTGAGTTCAAATGAAGTTGTCTTCCTGAGAATGGTAGTGTCAGTGCAAGCTTTCCCCTCTAAATACTCTAGTCAATGTGCCTTGGCCACGCTCAAGATCAGTTCTCTTGTCTCAGCCTCCCCTCTCCTCTACCAACAGCCAAAAGGCAAGCCAGCTGATGTCAGCTGCAGTATGGATACAAGTCTATTTGGACTTGGACTAAGAGCAGCGACATGGTATACGAAATAGATTTAACAGATGGTAACATTCAGCTTTGACATTCTTTTTTACCCCAGCCACTTCTCTGCATCAGACTTGCTTGAAATATGCTGATTATGCAAATCCTGAAAATGAGCTTTATACTCTTCAAATAAATATACATACATTACCCAATCTAACATTGTAGCAGCAAATATATAAACAGACCAAGCCCTAGCTCTTGGATATGAATTGGCCACAGAGGGAGGGATTTCCCATCCATAGAATTCTTCGTAAGATTTCCCAAATTTACGCTATGTATGACCATTACCTACACTGCATATTGGTTTCAACAGTGCTGTTCTATGAATAAGAAGCCTTTACGTTTAAAAGGTTGAGTGGAAGTTATGAAATTGCCTTCCACAGTTATAAGCATATCTATGCTATCCTTTGTGCAGTGCTCTAAACAAATTCTAAATTAGACTTTTATTTTGATTTCCATTCTGGAGAATATTCAGGAAAATCATGATATATTTTTGACCCTTAATTAAATCCTTGAGATTCTATTTTGCTTTTTAAGTTTTTCTACATACAGTTCCCATGCAGTTTCAAAAAAGTTCAATAGCTAAATTTCTTCACATTCTCTCTTCCACAACAAAAATGTAAGCATGTTTTTAGCAGAGCTGTAAATAAAAAATGCCATCATATTCTGTATTTTTTGCAAGGCCCTTCACGTAAGCAGAATCCTTGTGCTCTGTTCTTAGCGTGTATGAAATGTGCACAGTCTTTAGAAATGCAGATAATAAAAAAAAGAGCCACTAGGGAAACAAAGTAATAACATTAGCTAATGCCACACAGTAATGTTTATTTAACAAATCTGTGTTGCATGCCTGACATTTCCCCTGGCATCAATTTATTTTGTTTTGCTTTTCTCTGATAGCAGCACAAATGCATTTAAAATGTAAACTTACTTTACACCTACCAAAGTGTATACACAATATAATAAAAACATATACATCTTTTTTAATATCTTATGGGAATACATACTGGAGATGTGCAGAAAGCCCAACAGCCAAAGTAAATGATCTAGATTATGGAAAATGTTCATTTTTAGCTTTCCCAATAGCTACTAAAACTGCAATTGTCAGTGCACTGTACATCACTGCGTTGTGTTATTTATAAAGTGCCACAATGTGACAAAATTCTGCTATCCATCAGGATCCAATCTTAACTGAAAGTGGCAGGGGAAGTGGAGTGGATGGAAAGATATCTTCGCAGTCCATTCAGACTGGCAGTTTGGAATAGTTACAAATGGCAATTTTCAGAAGATTAATTTACTGGTCATTTGTAAAAGTGTACACAAACGATTCTATGAATGAAATTAGAAAAAAAAGTTTCAAATTTCTCAGTAAAAGTTTCAAACTTCACTGTAACTGAGCTATCTCTTGCTCCACTTTCTTCCCAGCCAAATATCATACCGTTTCATTCATGCCACTCTTGCTTTCTTAATTAGAGTCCTAGATTTGTCAGCCTTTCTTTTCAGGATCAGTACTTTTCTTCACTTAGAAAGCCAGCCGTCTCCAAGAAATCCTCTTTAATTTCCCTTTTCTTTGTTGTCCAGCAGTCTCTTACCTCTGCTGCCTCACTGGACTTTTTCAGAACACCAAAATCCCAAATTTTATGTCTTCTCTTCTAAAATATTCAAGTTATGTCAGACAACCCTAAGAATAACATTGGACAACACACCAGGAAGGATGATATCATCTCTCTCACATATACCCACATGCTATTTTCACAGTAACTAAAATTTTTTAAAAATAGAAAAATAAAAAAGTGTCATTAAATTCAAAGTAATGAGAAAGAATAACCAGAAGCACGCACATACAATGATTGGCCACAAGTTAGATACTACCATTCCAAAAACATCAATTCAATGTTTAGCAGAGGTCAGGAAAATAAACAGAGTATTAAAAACTGTAAAGAAGAAAAACGAGAACAAAAACAAACAAACAAAAAATCTCAAAACATTATGTGACTTCGTAAATCCAAATACACATTGATCTTCCACTCTAAGTGCAGCTCTGATAACCTCATCAAAAGAAAGCAGAGTTCAGAAAAGCACAAGAAGAATCATCGGGAATATAGAAAATGTTCAAAAGGGAGAGAGTTCAAGTCTTCAACTAGCCTCTTTCCCAGCAAAGGAGAGTTATGCCCCTGTCTAGAAAGTAACAAACAGCGAGGTAAAGGTAATGACAAGTCACCTGCTCACTACTCACTTATAAACATCCAGTAAACATATCAAGCAGCGTATTTAAAAACCCACAAAGAACTCCTTCCACATAATGAGAAGTGCAACTCTTTGCCTGAGAGGTGGTGGAAGTCAAGAGTATAAATGGGACCAAACAGAGCTGAAAATCATAGAATCAATCATTAAGGTTGGAAAAGACCTCTAAGATCATCGAGTCCAACCATCAACCCAACACCACCATGCCCACTAAACCATGTCCCTAAGCGCCTCATCTACACGTCTTTTAAATACCTCCAGGGATGGTGACTCAACCACTTCCCTGGGCAGCCTGTTCCAAGGCCTGACCACTCTTTCAGTAAAGAAATTTTTCCTCATGCCCAGTCTAAACCTCCCTTGGTGCAACTTGAGGCCATTTCCTCTCGTCCTAAAAACAGTTCATGGACCAGTAATGACTGATTAAGAACAGACAAGATGCAGCCTACTGTAAGGACATTCTCTAACGACAGACCAGTTGCAGAAGGATGCACAACAGGGAGGGTCCCTCCATTTAGCTCCTGTTTCTTATTCCTTCTACCAGCATTTACAATTGACCCCTGGTAGGAGGAGAATATTGACTCCATTTGACTTAAATTAATTTGGAGACATTACCAAAAATCATACACATTTCCCCACCCTGCCCAGCATTTTGGGGATGATGGGAAGAGAAATCCTTACTCTCCAAGTAGCTGTTCTAGACGCAGAGGGTACTCTTCTTTCCAAATTGTTTAATCTCATTTCTTCAATGCTCCACTTTGCTTTCTCCATCTCTCATACAGAACCAGTCAGTCTGCATTTCCACCTCTGGCAATCATTAGCAGTTTTCCAGGTACAGGAATTTGGGGCACAAGGTTTCACAGGAGAGAGGATACATCAAAATTATTCCTTGACCCAAAGGAAATTATAGCCTTCAACTAATCTGCATGGGCCCATACCTTCAGTTACAAGCCAAAGTATTCAGGAATTGAAGAATGCAAGTAAGCTGACTGGAAAAGGAGGTTTAAAAAGGAACTGTACACATGTAGGTAGTTTTGACTAGACTATGAAATTAATACTGCAAGATTTATGTTTTGTTAAACTATCCTTAAGAAAAAAGCCTGGATATAGAAGCTATTTTATAACATGGGAGTCTTACTGCTATTGCTGCCACAGCAGAATCTGGAAGGATACGCTAGGATATGCTGCCATATGGTCATATTTGCTCAGTTGCCCAGCTCCATCTATTTTCTTCTCCAATACAGGAGCAGCTTGTGTTGTGTAAAAAAAAACCCATTAAATGAAAAGGTACTCTTCTAGGTATAATGCATCATTTAAAAATCTGTTAGCCCAGATACAAATATCACTGTTTACTTATTTGACTAATAACTCCTTTACCTGGCATAAAAACAGAATGTGAATGCTTACTCAAAGACATAAAATGTTTTGCATTACAAAAAAAAATTAAAAAGTCTGTATGTAATAATAGTCACAATTGAATGCCATTAAATATACTAATAGCACATTGATATATTTGGTACACTGCTATTCAGTGTTAGTATGTACACGTTATACTTAAGAATATTTCCTGCTGGGTACCAGTAGTATAAAACTTGAACAAGTTCTATGCAATTATTTTGAGTCTGCCATCTTAAAAACAGTTTAGCTAAAGTTCGATGAAAAGCAAACAACCAAAACCACACCTCCTTATCTGACCCCAGGGAATCACACCAGCACGATTCTTTTCCTCCTATCACCAGGATCAACACTGAGTAAATTGGCAGATCTCTCATTTACAAAGTGGAAGACACCTTCAATGTCAGGCACCTAGTTCTTTGGAACTCTCTTCCATGTTTCATGTACTCTTGCTTTCTATTACCTCTGCAGAAAACTCAAATCTTGTTCAGTCAGCAGAGGAAAACTGAAAAAACTTACACAAGTAAGAATTTTAGTCACTATATTTATTCCACATTCAGCAGCTTGATATAATGACCCTTTTTTATCATTCTTCCTTCTAAAGATGTTTTTTCCAGCACAAACACTGGGCAACATAGAAGCGTTTATGTCAGACTAATGTGTTACTGGCTGTAGTCTACATTGCTTTCCTTCTCTTCTTCAGTGCCATTGTTGTTTATCCTCATATAGCATCACTCTAGTCCTTTCTCTGCCACAACTGTTTTTCCTAAACTGTCAGTTGCCCTTGTCTGGGTCTGTTATTGTCTCTATCCAAAGTTCAAAAACCTTGAAAAGTTACGGGCAAGATTTCCTATTGGAAGTCCATAGTGTAATCATTATATGATTCTGGAAGTGTCAGCTATAGAGAATGTGCCAAAGCCACTACTCCTTGAAGCCTCACTTTTTCTTGGGTTTCTACTATGTAAAGCATCTCCTACGCATATATGAATCCTTTGGTTTGGATGCACAAGGTGGTTTTTTTAATATTATTCATCACCTAAAAAAGGTGTTATTTTCATACACTCATATTGGGGGTTGTTTCCCTGCTCCTGCTTATGCCAAAGATACCAGAATATGTTACAAAAGGTAAAACTGAGGCAGGAGTCTAATTCAATACACAGGAAAGTAGTAATGCCCTGGGACCAACAGAGAACTGCTGCTGACACACTTGATTTAGATAAGAAATTTACTCTTGCTCCTCCTCCCACTACCCACAAATAACATACACATATATTATCAGAGAGATGAAGATCTGTTTGAGATCACTCATTAGAAATAAAGAAGTACTTTGCACAAACAGATTCTCCTTTACCAGATGGTTTCCACTAATATTCACTAATAAAAAAGCCTGTTTGAGGAGCTTATGTTCAGTTAGATTGGAAGAGGCCAGAAACAGCACAACTATGTCAGCAATTAATTTCATTAGAAAGATTCTGTGTCAGTTCTGTCCGAGAACTCTGTAGCTTTTACAGCTTCCTTTACTCTGTGCAGATTTCACTTCTGCAGTGCAACATACCTGACAACCTTTCTGTAGCAAAACTGTATTTTTTGGCTGTTAATACAAAGTCTTAAATGGAATCTTAACAATAGAGAAGGGCTGGTGGGAGATGTGGTGGTCGGAGGCCGGCTTGGGCTTAGCAACCATGAAATGGTAGAATTTTCGATACTTGGTGAAGTAAAGAGGGGGGCCAGCAAAACCGCTACTATGGACTTCCGGCAGGCGGACTTTGGCCTGCTCAGGACATTGGTCGAGAGGGTCCCTTGGGAGACAGTCCTGAAGGGCAAAGGGGTCCAGGAAGGCTGGACGTTCTTCAAGAAGGAAGTCTTAAAGGCGCAGGAGCGGGCTGTCCCCATGTGTCGAAAGAAGAATGGGCGGGGAAGGCGACCGGCCTGGCTGAACGGGGAGCTCTGGCTGGGACTCAGGGAAAAAAGCAGAGTTTATCACTTGTGGAGGAAGGGGCAGGCAACTCAGGAAGAGTACAGGGATCGCGTTAGGTCGTGCAGAGAGGAAATTAGAAAGGCAAAAGCCCGACTAGAACTCAACCTGGCCACTGTCGTGAGAGACAACAAAAAATGCTTTTATAAGTATGTTAATGACAAAAGGAGAGCCAAGGAGAATCTCAATCCTCTATTGGATGCGGGGGGGAACGTTGCCACCAAGGACGAGGAAAAGGCTGAGGTACTCAACGCCTTCTTTGCCTCAGTCTTTAGTAGTCAGAGTGGTTATCCTCAGGGTACTCAGCCCCCTGAGCTGGAAGACAGGGACGACGAGCAGGATAAACCCCCCATAATTCAAGAGGATGAAGTTCATGACCTGCTATGCCACCTGGATGTTCACAAGTCTATGGGGCCAGATGGGATCCACCCGAGGGTACTGAGGGAGCTGGCGGAGGAGCTTGCCGAGCCGCTCTCCATCATTTACCAGCAGTCCTGGTTAACTGGGGAGGTCCCGGACGACTGGAGGCTCGCCAATGTGACTCCCATCTACAAGAAGGGCCGGAGGGAGGATCCGGGGAACTACAGACCGGTCAGCCTGACCTCGGTGCCAGGGAAGATCATGGAGCGGTTAGTTTTGAGGGTGCTCAAGAGCCATGTCCGGGACAACCAGGGGATCAGGCCCAGCCAGCACGGGTTCATGGAAGGCAGGTCCTGCTTGACCAACCTGATCTCCTTCTATGACCAGGTGACCCGCCTAGTGCATGAGGGAAAGGCTGTGGATGTGGTCTACTTGGACTTCAGTAAGGCCTTTGACACTGTCTCCCACAGCATTCTCCTAGAGAAGTTGGCGGCTCACGGCCTAGACAGGTACACTCTTCGCTGGGTAAATAACTGGCTGGACGGCCGAGCCCAGAGAGTTGTGGTCAACGGAGTTAAATCCAGTTGGCGGCCGGTCACGAGCGGTGTTCCCCAGGGCTCAGTACTGGGGCCGGTCCTGTTCAATATCTTCATCAATGATCTGGATGAGGGGATCGAGTGCTCCCTCAGTAAGTTTGCAGACGACACCAAGTTGGGTGGGAGTGTTGATCTGCTGGAGGGTAGGAAGGCTCTGCAGAGGGACCTGGACAGGCTGGATCGATGGGCTGAGGCCAACTGTATGAGATTCAACAAGGCCAAGTGCCGGGTCCTGCACTTCGGCCACAACAACCCCAGGCAACGCTACAGGCTTGGGGAAGAGTGGCTGGAAAGCTGCCCAGAGGAAAAGGACCTGGGGGTACTGGTTGACAGCCGGCTGAACATGAGCCGGCAGTGTGCCCAGGTGGCCAAGAAGGCCAACGGCATCCTGGCCTGTGTCAGAAATAGTGTGGCCAGCAGGAGTAGGGACGTGATCGTGCCCCTGTACTCGGCACTGGTGAGGCCGCACCTCGAATATTGTGTTCAGTTTTGGGCCCCTCACTACAAGGACATGGAGGTGCTGGAGCGTGTCCAGAGAAGGGCAACGAAGCGGGTGAAGGGCCTGGAGCACAAGTCTGATGAGGAGCGGCTGAGGGAACTGGGGTTGTTTAGCCTGGAGAAGAGGAGGCTGAGGGGAGACCTCATTGTGCTCTACAACTACCTGAAAGGAGGTTGTAGCGAGGTGGGTGTTGGTCTCTTCTGCCAAGTAACAAGCGATAGGACAAGAGGAAATGGCCTCAAGTTGCGCCAAGGGAGGTTTAGATTGAACATTAGGAAAAATTTCTTTACTGAAAGAGTGGTCAGGCCTTGGAACAGGCTGCCCAGGGAAGTGGTGGAGTCACCATCCCTGGAGGTATTTAAAAGACGTGTAGATGAGGCGCTTAGGGACATGGTGTAGTGGGCATGGTGGTGTTGGGTTGACGGTTGGACACGATGATCTTAGAGGTCTTTTCCAACCTGTATGATTCTATGATTCTATGAATATTTGAACATGCATGAATTAATGTGAATCCTTGAGGATTCACCTCATAGTTCTACCTCAGTCTTCCATTTATTATCAAAGTAAATATACTATCTACCTATCAAAAGTTTTGGACCACTATACTATGACAGAGTTCGGTCAACGTATCAAAATCTTTATCATAAATACTGTTTCTATTGGCAAGGTACTAATTTATCTCAAGTGTCAAAGCTCATCAAATGATTTTCGGCAACAGTTCTTTGTCTCGCCTGTTCCTTATTACATCACCGCTCGGACAGGAAGTCAGAGGAATATATTTTTTAATTCAAGTAATAGTGAAAACAACACAGCACTGGCCATTTGTCAGAAGAGCTAAGATAACATACACATTTAAGCATGAAATGCAATCCCTCCCCAAGCAAATATAAAGTATCATCATGTAAAACCTAGAAGCTATTCACTAAATATGACAAAATACAAGTAATCAGATTGTACACACACATTCTGGATATGAACAGTAGCCACAAAAATTCCTATCAACTCAAAAAAAAAAGGAATACACCCCCCCCCCCCCCCCCCCCAAAAAAAAAACCAACAAAGACCAAAAAAACCAAACCAAACCAAAAAACCCCACACTTTGTGCTGCTTAATGCCCAAGAACCATTCCAAACCAAGGTCTTGTCCCTTGCTCAGGTCCTCTCAGTCACCTGATGGCTTTTTGCCATCTTCCCATGCTCTTTGTTGTGGGATTTCTCATCACTGATCTTCATTTAAAATTATTCTAGCATCTGAATACCATCTTATCTCCAAGCAGACGAAGTGAATTGTTCCTCCTCCTTCCTCCTACACCAACAAGAAAACAAACCTGAGGTCACGACTGGCTGGTTGTTTCTTGTTCCTCAACAGAGTCTGCATCCACACGCAGAATACTCAAGTCTTTTTGTACCAATTACACTTCTCCAAACTGGGTTAATGTTAAGTCCCTAGTTTACTGAAACTAACTTAAATATGCATGTATCTTGAATGTATTCTGACAGAAAAGTACTGAAAGAAGAGATTGTCTGAGATCTTCTTGTGCTCACTGTGAAGACTTTACCATGTCCAGATACAGTATGAATAGAACAAGAGAACCTCTTCACCAAGACTCGTGCTGGACCCAAGAGATTTAAACCCACATCACTACTCCCGGGCAACAGAGGTTCTTTGCAAGAATACTGAACAGAGGTACAGTCTATGGACAGGTCATTTTGTTTCTTTAAAAAGGAAAAGAATGGCATTATTGAGCTTATTTGACACTTTGAGTCATTATGTAATGAGTGCATTTTTAAAAATAATCATCTGCATTATGAAGTTTGTGACATCATGAAAGATTCTGTAAAGTACTTTTAAAACTGTCCCAGTTATATATGTGAAAAGAAACTATAAAAATCAGAATGAAAGAACAATTCCTAAATTAGTACAAGGGCAGAGCAACAGCTTTTTTCAAAAATGGCTTTTATGCTGAACATGTTTGCAGTTTTCAAATTTATGGGTGTAGCTGTCAACATGTATATTCACTTTTAGAATATCGTCCTGGCTTAATGAGGTCTCCTGGAATGATTTCTTTTAATAAAAAGTTAACATGCTTACATATCTGGTTTCCACCTTTCTACTTTTTTTTTTTTTTATATCTACACTACTCTTTAGCAGCGAGATCACAGCAAAGTTTACTTTAAAACTTTACAGTGCATTCAACTACTTCAACACTTCAAAGTCAGGCAACTTCCAATGAAACTTTCAAGGAACAATTGTTATAGCTAACCCTTACCAAGTATGGATCCATATCTTCAGCATAAGAAACCTAAGCCAGAAAAAAGTCACAAGACAATTGCATTTGAGTTACAACTACATGCCACCAGCAAATGGTGCCACATTACTAAGTAGAAATAAGACTTCTTACTAGTCTCTCCATCTTTGGTCAAGCCTCATAACTGCGGCACATACCATACATCTACCTCACTTCTTTCTGTCTCACCATCTCTCCACCTGTCTGCAGTTTATGCTGCTGTTTCTGTTAGGCAGAGTGTAAGAAGATTAGATTCAGAAAACAAACACACCCCTCAGAACAAAACTTCCCCTGCAACATCAGACTACTCAGTGACGAGTTCAGAGTTATTCAGTAAAAATATTGGTGTTTCACTAGTTCAGAATTGCTCCATGAGACTCCACAGGTGACTGACAGAGTTCGCGACAATTTTCAAATTCGTACACATCCCTGCAAGAACGCCTCATAATCATGGGTCAAACAGATTAAGACTTCCCCCCCATCCCAAGCAGCTGAAATAGTTGTTCTTCTCTAACTTCTCCCCTTCCATTTCATCTTCTCATTCACTCTTCCCCTTTTTAGTGTTTTTCAGGGTTAAAACTGCCACTGCCTACTTGACTAAACTGCCATAGTTCAGTAGCTTTTACTTGGAATTCGTTTCCTTCAACCTCTTTATCATCACAGTTCTCCAGGAGCTCTCCATTTGTTTCATTTTTCTTCTCTTGAGCTACCCACAACCAGTCTGATATGCTATAAAGGCAAATCACTCCACTATAAAGCCTGATTTCCTTGTCTCTACAACCTAGTATAACAGAATTTCTCCACCACCACATTTCTTTGTGAGGAGTCTGAATAATATCAAATACATTTTTCTCCTACTGTTACCACTTTGAAAGCATCCTGAATAGTACCTATGCATTAATCCATTCAGTATCATGCTTTCAGCACTAGACTCATCAATTTAGATACAGAACCAATGCTGCTTCCAGATTACATCAAAAACTTATTAAAAGAACTGCAAACCAACAATGCTGTTCATGTAGCAAAGAGGGTATTTTCCTCTTTTCTATAGAAAAAATTCTAGGAAGATAAATAACTGACCAAAAAATATTTCAAAGAGAAAGCCGAATTTATGGAAGTAATAAAAAGATAATCTAGAAAGAATTATATACAGAGGGAGAGAAAAGTTGAAAGCCTAGAAGAATGTCAATAGTTAAAGTTCTTGCAGCTCCTTGGATCAACATGATTGGAAAAGCCTGTTGATTCTTCCCTATGTCTCTAAATTCATGCTGAGTGATATGGCCTTATTTCAAGTGGAAGTAGGAGCCGAAGCGGAACACACATTCCTGCAGACAAAGGAGCATTTCACTTCATCACAGAACAACCTAGAATTCATTTGTTGCAAACCCCCATTATTCTTAAGCAAAGAGGTAATACAATTCAGCTGTACTACTTTGCCATGGGGAGGCCCTTTTAAGGGCCACCAGTAGTGCTGATACTCCTTGAATTAGCGTGTTAGTTTTATTTCTAGCAAAGAAATAGGAACAATTAGATCATTCCCATAATGCTTTTTAGTTCCTAATGCTACAGAGCTGAGAAATGAGGAACTTTTTCTTCAAAAGTATCATACATCTTACACTTTCACAAGGCCAAGGCCACTTCAAATATAGATTCCTACTGCAAGTCGTTTCTTGTAAAGGTGGCTTTGGGGTTTTTTAGTTGGATTTTTGTGTGTTTTTTCTTAAACACGCAATACAGGATAATAAGTGCAAATAGCATTATCAATGTACAAGTACTAAAGACGCAAAACATTCCTAATTTTTAGTTCAACTTCATATACTGCTCTTTGTTTACCTCAAAAATAGAGATGGATATTGTTCAGTCACAGTGAACCCAGTGATCACAGTCCATCATTAAATATAATATCAGCTACAATTTCCATTTCAGCACCAACTGAAGCATCACCTTATTACACTTTGTGAATTTCCACAAGCCCTCCAAGTTATTTTTGACGTCTTTGACTCTGATCCTGCCAACACTTACACACATTATCTTAAGCATACTGAAATCCATTATGTACAGCACACAAACAAGCACATGCATCATTTCAGAAATGAGGACTTAATTAATTGTTCAGTACAGAAGCAAACCCCTTCAGATGTGGTGTGTACAGGTTAGGAAAAATCACTCCAATAGCATATCTATTGTTGTTCCAAGCGTTAGTATCTCTTTTAAAATTCCTTCCTCACCCTTCCACCCTCCTACACATATCACCTCCTTTACGTTCTCCTTAAATGCCTAAAAATAACTAACTATGCATATGGTCTGAGCACCACAGCCCCATACCATGTAACTGGGGAGAAAGTATTTTAGTTTGAATAGCTGACCTCACATCCATCATCACAAGAGATTCTTCCATGAGTTACTTCCCAGAACTTAAACATGTAGCATAGGCTGTAGATTTGGCAATTGCAGAGTTCCATACAGTTTAGTTTTTGGTTAAAAAAATACCACAACAAACTACAAACAAAAAAAACCCCAACCTATGAAAACTTCATGTTTTTTTCCTCCCACCTGCATCCTCTTGCATTGTAAAAAGATTTGAAATTATATATTTCCTTTCCCACAGTTTAAGGATTTTTCTTCACATTAGAAAGTTTTCGCTGACATTAAATACCGATCTAAGCTTACGATCCCACTTGGGAGCACATCAGCCTACCCCATATTCAGGAATGCAAGACTAAGGACTCATTCTTTTGTTCAGCTTCAGCCACAAGGAGGAAAACAGGAAGCATCTCATTCAAAGTCCTCTCATTTTTTTTCTACCAACTTGCTTACCGTAGTTAATGCTCTTTCATCTGCTCCTTCTCTTTCCCCAAGTAGGTAGCAGGCATAATAGAAGGGGAAGCTGAAACACATTTATGAAAAGTGGTGTTTCAACTTAGCTCAGAGCAAGAATGGGAAGTTGTACATCTGAGTCAATGCATCTCCCAGAACTAGAGAAATGCTTCCAGGACTGTGCTCTGCTAAAGAAATTCCTAGGTCACAGTCTAATTTTACATCATCAAAGAGGCACGACTGCTATTTTGGATAAAGAACAACCATTTTTACTTAGACTTACCCTCCACAGCAATATCCTAGCCATGCAAGTCCAGTGGTGATAGCAATACAAACACTTTCCTTGGGTCTCACTCTAGAAAAGGCTGTGCTTCAGTTCTGCTGCCTACTATGGCCAGGGCTAGAAACATGCACTGCACTTCACATAACTGAAGCCTCAAGAATACTATATAGAGCTTAGCATTTGAAAATAAAGGCCCTCTAATTTGTAAACAGAACAGGAAAAAAAGGGCAACACAACAGGTACATGACAACCTCCCATCGTGCTTTCCCATCCCTACCTCAAGTCCCTAGTCTTAAAAAATAAACAATTTCACTCACTAGTCATGACCTCAATTTGATATACAAGATGCCTCCTCCAAGCACACACCTACTACTCAAACCCAGAGCACACATATTTATTAAGGGCAACTCATTAACTCTGACAATCTCCGGCTGGTGGGGCTCATCAGCCTCATCTGAGGGGTGGGTGTCTCCTCCCTTTCCAGGAAGCAAAGGGCACAGTAGCAGCTCCTGGGCTGCTCGCACCCGCCTTTGCACAGGGCCCCCAGGAGAAGCTGGGGCAGGCCCTCACCTTCCTCAAGCCTTGTCCACAGCAACTCACTCCCATTGGGTCCTTGGGGCATCGGCCATGGTCTTTGGTGGCACTGCGCCAGGCAGGCTGGAGGCAGAGCTGGAAGGAGAGGGAGAGAAAAGTGAGCTTGGGTGGTGCCGCTGCAGAGCACTGCTCCTGAGGGGTGCTGCCTACTACCTACCCTACCTGCCCTGCTGGGCCCCGGCGCAGAGGGACGGTAGCACACAGCTCACCCCTAAACTCCTCCCACACCCCCGGCCTGTTCTGGCTTCCAGTGCATAGCTAGGTCTTGTCACCCCCCGTGCCCCCTCACAGAGGCGTTACAAAACACCCAACACGTCACATGTGCCCACACGCAAGCAGATGCCGAAAGCGGCGCCATGCCACCAGCACTGGCTAGCTCCCGCCGCGCGGGCTCCCTCCGTGCCACAGCTGGTGCCCGCTGCTTTTGTTCTCCAGGCTGCTCCTACGCTGCCATGAGGGTTCGCTTCTCTCAGGGAGATGGAAAGCAAAAAGCCAGGCCCCGGGGCCGCCTCTCTGCTCCACCTACTCCCTTAAGGGGCAATGAAGTAATTCATTGTCTTTCCCCCATGGGAGGGGAGGACAGGCCTGCCTGCTCCAGAGCCAGCCCTGCAGGTTCCACAGCGCTGGGCTGCTCCCACTTATCCCGGCCTCTGGAGGGTCCCGCCTGCCCCCACCCCCAAATCTGCCCAGCTGCTGCCTTGGGCACAGCTGTGAGGACGCGGGCTCTTCCCACCACCCACCTCACACGCACGCACACCACCTCGAAAAACTGGTGTGGAGACAGCCCCTTTTGGAAACTTTGCCTGGCATCGTCCACGCTGCCCGTCAGTCCCCTGGTGGCATTCGCGTGCCTGAGTGGTTCCCATGGAAACCCTGGGGCTACCTGCACGCCTAAAATCCTGCACATGCATACATGTTGTTGAAACTGCATCTGGATATAGTTTCGGTTTTAGCCGTAAAGTTTAGGGGAATTGTCTGTGTTATCAGCGTTAATCACATAAAGTTCTGTTTTGAAAATACGACTCACTAGTGGATAGAGTTTTCCCAAATTGCTTAAAAGATTAATAAAATAATCAACTTAGCAGAGGGGAAAAAAACACAAACTATTCCTGTAAGGAAATCACTTTATTGCCTATACATGTGAATGAGCTGGTTTAATACTCAGGTTCCCTGCCTCCTCTGCATTTAATCTCTTCTCTTTTATGTCCTACTCTGATTTTTTTTAAAAGACTTTCAGGCTTTTTTAAAATTAATTATACAAATCATTAGTATTAAAAAGGTAATATAATGGTTTCAAGAACAAGCTTCACAGACTATCTGCATATTTAATCATCTCTGCTAATAAATTTTTAATCACTCATTGAGTTCAGGTTCTTGTCTTGAAGCTTAACTTGATAACAAACCTAGCAACTGGTAGAACTAATTGGTACAGAGTAAGTGAATAATTTATGAGAGAAAAAAGCACTGGGTGTTCTGGAGGTGTGCAGAGACCACAAGTCACAGATATTTCTGGGAGGAAGCAGGAAAACAGCGGCTGATTACAGGAATTTCGTGATACACTGCTGACATCCAGAGGCCAACAGTCAATACTGTTCACATACGTGAGCCAGGCTGTAAAGCATGCTGTAAAGCCAGATTCATTAAGTTTTAAATATTCATGCATTTCATTAAAGTTAACATTAATTGCACTACCACACACATTGATTATGCATAGACCATAAGTGTTTAACCTCTGAAAGCCTGCAAGTATATTCAAGTAATGGGGTATGTCCCATCTTCGATGATTTCAGTGAAAAGCTTCAGCTACAAAGTTGAAATTAGAAACCGAATGCATTACAGTGCTAAGGAACAGTAGTTTGAAATATCAGAACAGTAATAAAAATAATTATTTTACTAACCAAACAGAAACGCTGATGTAAGCTGTAAGTTGCTTTGTGTTTTTCTAAAGTAAAGTAATAAAGGTAACAAAAATTATGTGTAAGATTTCTTACTGACAAATGCTAGACTGATTTGCAAGGCTTTAAACAGTTAAATTAATTGGTGGCTGAGTGGCTTCTGTTTAGATGAAGATGACTAGTTTTAAACAATGTAACAACAAAAAAAGGCTATTCTCTTGAAATAAGCTGATTTATGTCTTAAAATTAGACATCCAAACCCACTTACACTACAGAATAATTCTACCCCCAGGGAAGCACAAAATGCTACAATTCTTAAACCAGAATGTAACAGACAACATTTGACAGAAATTCAATTATCCTTGAAAGATCCCACTTGTAGTTAGTTACATACGTAATCCTCTTTTATTTAACGGGTTAAAGCTCTCTTTCAAAACATTTAGTCTGATGAACTGAAGACTTGCTACATGTCAAAAAATTCATTAAGTGACTTAATAAGATTGTTAAGTAAAAACACTCAGAAGTTAAAAAATGTCATTTAATGCTGCCCATGCAACCTTAATTCTGGCCGTGTATGTATATGCATTATGAAACACCAGTGAATTAACTTTTAATCTCCTTTGAGCCAAAAAGATTTTAAGATTGGAAACTAAGGCACAAAGGGCATGCCAACAAATACAATGCTGAGCTTTAGAGCAATCTCTGAACTAGCTCACAGCTTGCAGAGCATACCCCTGCAGGGCTAATTACCCCAGACAGAAAGATGGGCTTGTACAGTTATACTGCTTCTGGTACCGCTGCATGGCAAGCTTAGTTCTCTCTTCTTGGCGCTGCACTGCACTGCACTGCACAGATACACTCACAGAAGTATAAAATTTTAAATCTGAAGAAAGTATAAAGTGTTTTTCAAATATCATGCTTCAAACCTAGGTGCATTGACACTGATTTTCCATCAAGAAGCTTAAGACTGTAGATTCTGACCTCCTCAAAGTAAAGGTAAAAACGTATCACTTCCTTATGTATTAAAAAAAGACCTCTGAAAACAATACCAATTTCAGTTATAATTTTTGAAA
The DNA here is from genome assembly GCF_964195595.1 of Calonectris borealis. NCBI lineage: Eukaryota > Metazoa > Chordata > Aves > Procellariiformes > Procellariidae > Calonectris > Calonectris borealis. Next base: position 20,775,237 of record NC_134317.1, read on the forward strand.
AAGTCAGTCCTTAAATCCTCTATGAGGTTGATATAAAACTGTCCACATTTTGTAGAGAAGCAAACCGTTGGAGACAGATAGACTGGTTTGCCCAAAATAGTACTGATTTCTCCCTGAGCTGTTAACAACTCCTGATTAGCCAATTTTCTTTGTGAAGGTGGGCACCAAAGAAGTGTAGTATTCCTAATCAGAAGCCACAGTTAACACACTGAAATTCTGTTTAAACAGCATTGCCTACACCTTCAAAGAACTTTATGGTCGGACGTATCCTGGGTGGTATCATAAAAAGTCTTGCCATTTTTTGACAAGAAAGCACTGGTTGCTAGCAAGGATCTTGCAAGTCATATATCAACCACCTGTATCATTTAGCATGTTTTAAAGTGGTCTGGCATATCCAATAGTTTTGGTTTGGTTTGGGTTGGGTTTTTTGTTTGTTTGTTTTTACACATTAAGACTACCTCCTTCATGCTTCTTCCATCAGTAATATTTAAACAAGGAGGTAGCCTGTTAAGTCATTTAAACACCAAACTAGATTTTATTAATTTTACTGGTTTGGTTTTTACGGCATAGTCACGAACAACCATACAGTTCAGGAAAGGTACGCACATTTGTAAAAAAAAGATTTTGTATTCTCAGCAAGATTTCAGTTTAGATTTTGATTAAGAGAGCTGTCAAAATGCAGGAGGCAACACTTCACAGAGTAAGAATGCTTTGAATACTTGCCAGTTAGAAACTTTCAAATGTCCAAAAACCATGCTCATTAAGCAATATTTCATTTTCCTTGGAGTTTTTTGATGTTGGGTGTTTTTTTTTTTCCAATTTCACTTGTAGAAAAAAACTGAAAAAGCAGGCAAAGATTCTTGATGGTTGATGTCTCTCTACCACGACATAATCCCCACATTCTCTTTTCTTTTCTGATAGGCCCAAAGGTGACAGCTACTCACTCGCTGAGGAGTTAGCTTCTCTACCAAGCATGCTAGCAAATACATAAATACAAATAAAAATTATAGCAAAGCTTTCACATGTCCAATAGAAATGGACTACAGTAGACAATTCATTTCGTTTGTCAGAAGATGATTAAAAAAACCAGGGATGCAGAGGAGAATGTTTCTCCTTATTCTATACCAATCTCTGAAATAATACTAGGCCTGAGAAGTAATCACACTATTAAACTAAATCAGAAGAGGTTTTAATTAAAACTATATTTTTGTAATTACAATTTGAAATTATATTCGAGGTTTAAGAGTTAAATTTATCAGACTGTGAAGAGTTTTACAAGGCATTCCTAATGTAATGAGCTTAGGCACCACATATGTTGCATCTTTGGTACACGTTATGAAGAGTTGCTTTTTTAATGAGCTTTAAAAACTGTATTTGCATATCAGAGGAAAAGGTCAGTGATGTGTGGATCAAGTCAGTAAATTAAGTATCGCAATGTTATGTTATTATGATTGCCTTCTACAGACACACAATAACAAAACCATAGGCTATAGTTACCATACTATTCTAGTGCTTCGATCTACATGACCTTGTCGGCTTACGCACACTGGTGCTGCTGTGCCCCGAGTCCCACCTTACTCCGTTCCTTGTCCAGGCCTCCTTCACCTTCTCTCCCCACCAACTCCTACAGCAGAAGAGCTGGTATGTCTGACAGTCAGAAAATCAGAGCAAGCACAGGAAGGAGGGGCTGGATTCAGTGTGATGGCCCATCTCCAAGCGCTCTCTTGCACTCCAGCCTTTACCCCGAGTAAAGATACCCAGGGCCAGGTCCTGAACCCTCGTAACAAGATCAAACCTACTGGACAGCAAAGCACCAGGACAGGGACGCCTCCTTCAGTCCAAGCCCCATTCCACTCGAGTCTTTGTTTAAGGATGCAGCAGCATCATGTCTCTTTCAAAACACAGATACCAAAAGTATTTCTAATGCTATGGTCCAAAATTTGACTTGGTCTACTGTAACAGTTCTTTTTAGTTGGAATGTTAGATGTTTGGTAATCTCTAAAGACTAGTAGACTGGTAGCTATATTGAAATTTTTATTCTGTGATAAATAATAAAATAAGGCAGGAACTGACTGCGAATACACTCTCACCAGGTTTTGAGCAAAGAGTAAAGTTCACTGGATTTACCTTTATCTGTAAGTATTGTAAGTATTTGTAAATATTGTAAAGTTGTACATATTATAACCTTACCTTTTTTTTTTTTTTTAAGGGCAATTGAAGTTGATTCCCCCCCCGAACTCTGCAACAATCCACAGTACTTAACAGGTCTCTCTCTGCCTCTCTCTGTGTTAGAGACTGTAGGTACATACTAAACCACATTATGCACTACATGATATTTTATGCATATTTATGCATATCACAGCCAAGTAAGTGACACTCCAGCTCTGTATAAAGATGTAGATTTAGTCATTAGATTAGAGAAAAAAATCCTTTAAAATATTACAATAGTAATGGCACAACTCAATACAACTGATCAGTTATAAGTAGTTTTAATGATTTTTCACTTTTTGTATATAATACTCAAAGTAGCATTCAAAAATATAGTGCAAAATATTTATTTGTTTTATTTACAAATAAAATGTGGAGTTCAGCTTCTTATCCTCACCACAGTAAATGTTATTATTCTATGTGATGAATAGAAATTACGAGAAACATTTGCAGAGACAAAAAGTTCATTTTAAACCCAAGAACAAAGATCTTTCCTTCAGTTATATTTTTGTAGAAGTTACATAATATTAGTTTTTTAAAAATTGTCTTCAGTTGAAAAAAAAAAGCCAAAGTCCAAGACAACACTAAAGAATTACATAGGAAAGAATGTTTTTTTAAAACCATAAAGTTAATTTTGCTGTGACAATCACAATGCAAAGTTCTTATCTATATAGAATATAATTTTTTTTTGCAGCTAAAACATAGAATTTTTACAATGTAATGCTTTTTCCCTTCTTACTCTACAAATTGCCTTTAGGGGAAAAAGAATTCTAGTATCTTCCTTTCCCTCTGATGAAACAACAGATGCTTTGGTTAAAGAGCAATTCGTGCGCAATAGTGTTTTAACTTGCAAGGCAGTACTCCTTTATTAAGTTGGTAGAATTCCACTAGCTGGATGAGATCAGTAAATCTGGTATGACCATCATCAAGGGTATAAAATAGCTTCCCATCATCTTCCAACTGTAAAAATGGAAAAACAAGACAGAATAAAATCCTCTTTCGCTACAGTATTTCTTCCCAATTGAAATACTCGTTTGAGAAGTCTTCTTGTAGACCAAGATATTCATAATCTTATGACTACTGAGAGAAGGAAAAATACAGTGATCATTCACAGGCAAGATGAAAAATCAACAACACAAAAATAATGCATTCTTTAACTTCCCCTTTAAGATAGGTACATGCCTAAAAGGAAAGAACAGTTAAATAAGTATAGGAATATTCTTTCTGCATTAACAATATTACTTTATGCCTTTGCTTTGGAATGATAGCTGAAGTTAATATGAACACTGAGTTTTTACAGAGTGACAAGAAACAACCAAGTTTCAACTTACTCAGAGATTTCAATCTTTGCTCCATTCATATTCTGTGCAACTGCTATATTTTGTATAACTTATTTTGTAAGGTGCAATGAGGCTACACACTAGTGCATTGGTGTACCGGATGGTATTTGCTATACAAGAAACTGCCCATCACAAAAGTAACACGCTTGATGTAGTAATATGTTCTTTGTTGTAGGAGAAAGAACTGCTGTAGCTCCAAAAGCATGTATTAGCATAGATACAGGAGAGAAAGAAGAAACTGCAAAACATACCTTGAAAGATTACTTTTGACTTTTAGATGCTTAAAAATATACAATCAGCGTTTCCCTATTCTAGGTTACTGAACATTAGCTCTTGCACAATTTGTATTGCATTGGTGACTATATACTTTCTCGATTTATTTCCTCTACTGCTGATATGTCTAATTTCAAGAAGCTTCAGTGCAACAGTGCCTAATTAGTTTTAATGTAAATAGAGGGTAAAAAAACCTATTTAAACTATTGTAAAAAAGAAAAGGGAAAAAAGATACTTTACAAGATTGAGAGAGTAGTGAACAGAAGATCCTGAAGTAGGGCTAGCATAGAGTAGCAGATGGTGTGCTAGGGAAAGATGCAACTATCCTACTTGAGTACAGGGGAAGGGAGAAGATATAATTAGCTCTCTTACCTGTAATTAAGATTTCTTATCTGAAGCAGCTGTTGAACTGCTTATGACGCCTGGTTATTCTACCCCTTTCTACCATGTCTGGAAGTAGTTTGTAATTTCTTTATTCTCAGACTTTGGTCAATCCAGGTCAAACATAGCTAGTTAAGGAATTACCAATGTGTGCATGTGTAAATTCCTGTGCTCCAGCCAAGAACCTGAAAATGGATTATCATCCATCGAACTTTCCTTATGCATGCAATTTTCCTGCCAACACACTGAAGACAAGGAAGAGTTGACAATTCAGATGTCTGTTGACCGGGATTTCATTTTTAGCTTATTTTTCCCCCTCCAGGTTAATCCCAAGCCTTGAAGTGAATACCAGACATATTGCTAATTCTAAAGCAATCAATATTTTGCAAAGTAAAAAATCATATCAAAGTTATGTTGCCCAGGAACCTAACATCTTCGCAAGATGATGCAGAAGGCTGTTATAAGAGAGCATTTATTGGAAAAAGACAGTCCCAGAAATATCAATTCTTCTTTCACGTGGACTACAGACCAGCTAATTTGAAGATAGACTACACTGAAGTTAACTTGTATCAGCTCAGAGTAGTAAGGCTGAAAAATACATTTAAGCTATTAAGTTCTCCAATTTTCACAGTATGGGATCCCAAATTTATCCCAAAGGTTTTTTCAACCTTTCACAATCAATTCCCTGCCACCCACCTGCAATACCTGTTGCACATATTACCAATGTTAACATGATGCACCTGTTAATGTGGGGGAAGCTTGCATTGGCAGGCTGCATGCCCTATCTGAAATTATTTTTAAATGCAGTATAACCTGAAGCAACCTAAAATGTAAGAGAAAAATAATTAATTTAGAGACTGAATGATTTTAACTTGTAAAAAGACCTTCTAAATGCCATTTATTTATTTACATTTCATAGGAAAGTTTATATTCTCTTCCCAATGACTGGAAAAAGACAAGAGTTTAGAAGAACAGTAGGATTTGAAGTTCAAAAAAGTAACCTCGACCTCCAACTATAAGCTACCAACTTACTGCAGTAACACAAAATGCCTTGTTTCTTAGAAAATGATAACTTCATTTAGAAGATCAGCAGCAACTGGAAGCAAAACCTTTCCCCCCCTCAAAATATACTTTTCTGAACTCCTTAAAGAGTATTGTTCTAGCAAAAACAGAGCATGCGGTAAGTCAGGGTATTGACAACAGCATGAGGGGTACTGAATGCAAATTAAATGACAGAAAGGAATTGAAATATGTCTATGTTTGGGGAACTAACAGTTTCCATATTCTTTCTATGGATTAAGTTCTTCTCATTACAGATTTTTTTTTTCTGGTAACTACCATAGGATAAATTGCTTTACGTTAAAAACAATAAAAAAAATTTTCCTTCAAGTAAGCCAGGTTTTGCACTGAAGTGGTATAGGTCTTCTAGACCATCAGCATGGAAAAATTGACCCAAGTCTGCAGACAATCTATGTCAAATTAAAGAATTCCTGGTTCCTCCAAATATCCTACAACAGGAGATCAAGGTTTTAGCATGCGTGTATATGATTAATTCCTCAAATGCACTGCTTACATCTGCAGAATAATATTAGAATTGATTGGATAATTTTTTTGAAGGGAAGAGGAGAATCATCCAGCTCAGAGGAAAGATAATTGAAGATAACTGCAGCTTCCTGCTACATCTGCTCTTAGAGAAGAGAGGGTCTGTTTGCTGATAGGGAAAGAAGAACTGGTCTCTTAAATTTGAGAATTAAATGACATCCCAATGAAATAGAATCATACAGTAATTTTATGGAGTTCAGAAGGTTTTCTAAACCACACAACAGTTATCCTGAAGTAAATACTAGAAGCGAGCACAGTCAATAGAAGCACAGAGATCTTACACCTGGGATTTTGATAGCATATGTTGATGCTCACATGCATCCAGGGATCCAGGGCATAGCTATATCACTTTTGGATGAGGGATGACTCCAATGCTTGTACCTAACACAACAAAAATCGTGGGCAATTCTTTTAACAAACATTCATTCACTCCTTTTCTCCTCCCAAATAATGCTTCTGTTTTATTCTACAGGAACTTTTTTAGGGGAGGATATCAGCTACAAGCCCTAGGTAAGGCATACAGAAATTTGGTGAACGATCATAGGGGATCACCAGATCAGAAACAAACAAAACGCCACTACACTCATTTCTACTAGAGAAACAGCAGAATCTCCTAGAAACTTCAGTAGGAAGAAACATGGAGGCTAGAGTATTATGTGGTCTGGAAGAAAGGTTCTTGTGAAGAGAGAAGAAAAAGCTATAGGTCCGTTCAGTTATGTCAAGCATCTGTGGCTAAAACACATAATGCTAAAGTGTTTCTCATCTCAACAGAAGCAGCCTATTAACTACCTCTGGAGGGAGTGGAAGGGATGGAGGAAGCTGGCCATTCTGGCAGGAGAACTGGATGATATCTTCAGTGAAAACTGATGGAAATATGATTTCAATTTAGGAAATTTCAGCTTACCTATAAGTAGCTGGACTAAATAAGGATATCAATTTTTTGCTAAAATTGTCCCCCTGAAAAAGACCCAGACATGAATATGCCACAATAACATGAATCAAGAAGAGAGGTCAGCAAAAAATGTTTGACTCCAAATATTGAGAGAAACTATCCTGAGCAGATGAGTCAGTGAGATATAAACACACACATCATAGGCAGTCCACCTAAACAGATGACTAAAAAGAAATTGTGCACATATCAAAAAATGAAAAAGCAATATGATCTTTATTAATACATGATTTTCATGCCATCAGGGTTGCTTCTATTCCAGTTCAAATAGATCTGTCTATTTTTTAAGACACTTTTTAGGATTTCATAATACTAGTCAAGCTTTATAACAAATCAAACAGCAAAGCTCAAAAATCTTCAACTCTACTCAAGAATACTAATTATTTTTAGTGATACAGGTATTATGTTTACATCTTCCATATAACAGCAAAAGAAAAAAAATCCAGCAATATTCTATCACAATTATTCAATTGTTTTGTTTTACAATTGTATGTATAAACTGAAAAATTTACTTACTGGTACAATTTGAAAATGCTTTATTTTTAATCCATGACTCAATGACAATACAAATGTTTTGGGGTTACTTTGGCTATCACGTACCAGGAATACCCTAAAAGAGATTGAAAATTTTCACAGTAAAATCACTGTGGAAAGCCTTTTGTAAACATCCAGTTAAAACTGTTGTAAATTCACTACAGAAGTATTAGTGAAAAGCAAAAATAATATTAATTACTTAAGTTATGCTTTTAATCAGTATTTCTTTGCAAATGTGTCACTGGAAATACTTTTTCTTAAATTCTTCTTCACCTTGTCTATTATGTGAAAAATACGCATTCTCAGAATGAATAACACTGTTTTTACACTGCGTAGAATTACAGTGCATCTCTTCAGACAGAAAAGCACCCTCAAAGTTTGTGCTTTGAACAAAATTGTTCTTTGGACTCTGACAGTTACCTAAATCACAAGCGTTACAGGGTGTTGTGGTTTAACCCGGCAGGCAGCTAAACACCACACAGGTAGCTCAACAGGAAGTTTACAGAAAAGGTAATGCAAGACATACCAGAATGATTTTCACATCTGGCCAATATTCACAAATGCGCACTCACTTCTACACATTGGCAAAATTCCCACTGAGACAGAGCTGCTCACTTTATGGCATCATTATTCAAACCACAACATTCTCAATGGCCAACAGTGTCACCACAACTAATTCACTGATAAATTACTCCAGCCAGGTTACGGACAGACATAATTTTGCCATGATCCTGGTAGGATAATCTGGTACAGGCAAAGGATGATTACCAATAAGAGACAGCTTTCACTGAATTGGGAGGGGGTTTGGGATATCGGCAGAGAACAGTTTGGAGGACAGAGGGAAGAACCTGATTCACAGCTTTGTAGTGGAGTCTGAACTGTTTGCGCTGTGCAGGTCTGGAACAGATACAGCTAACTAACGTACCAAAGAAGGGAAATGGAAGGACAGCCACTGGCAAGAATGCTCCTCCTTCAGGACACGAAAGGAACAGGCAAAATGGACTTGCAGGTATCAACCAAGTGAGTACTAGTGGCCACCTACTTTTGCCCAGCCACATATCAGGAATTAGAGCACAACTATTACATGAAAGAAAGGATTTCAGGAGAAGAAAGCAGACAAAGGCTTACAGTGGATTTTCACTGACTAACAGCATGGATCCAAACCACTAATTTCATCCTCAAAGTTTTTAAGAGTTCTATTTTTACAAAGTAAGAAAATACCTGGAATTAAGAAATTCGGAGTCCATAATCATTAACATTTCTATCAAAATCCACATCCAGTCTAATTCTGAGCTCTGATACTAATTCAGTTATTAAAGAGGGATAATTGCCAACTCAGCATGCGGCTTCTAAGAGCACATGGCAAGTATAAGGACAAATGAGTTCTCAATAGACTCGGGCTCTCCTAACAAGCTCTCTCTCACCACCTAGTGGCCTTTCACCCTCTCCAGGACACGAAGGAAATTTTTCAGAGCACAGTTAGATAGATCCTTTGCATAAACTTAAATCTTTTGTATTTTTGTCATGAGGGACTGGCATTTTATTTTATTCAGAAAAATGACACTATAAGAATGTGCCACTTTGCAGATATCCAAATCGGGGTCTCTATACCCAAATACTGAGATCCACATTAAACAATATACACAGTAATCACATTGGGTAGGAAAGAAAATACAGGTTGATTAGAATTTATGTTTCCATTCATCAGTTCTGTTAAAGTCCATTTTCTTACTTTTTTCCTTGTTTTAACAGCAAAGATAAGCAATATTTGTCCTCCTTGACATAAAAAGTTCTTTACTTTTTTCTAATCTTATCACAACAGACCTACTTTAGTTGTCGAAGAACCTTTAAAAAGATCACTTTGCTATGAAGAAAAGGTTGTAGTTCACATAATCTTGGAAGTGCTGGTTGGAAGGGAGCTTTTTAGACATGCTGGGTGACTCCAAAAACTGCTCCTTCATAAACTTATAAGGAATTTTCTGAATGACCAGTTGCATTTTGTCATGGGCCTTTTGGTAATGCTATTATCCCATTCATCAATCAGATGCCCATCAGTTTGCAATCCAGTCAACCATTTATCACTGAAAAGTCTTCAAATGTCCTTTAGGGAGTAAAGTATGAAATCTACAATACTGTTACATAAACTTCTTTAAGAAAGTTGGTTTTACACCAGAACAGTAGATCCAAAAACTTTATTCCTTCATTGCACACCTTAAGATTGTTGCTGTTCCTAAATCTGTTATTGGGTTATTCAAATACTGAGACTACAGTAGATCCTTTATATAATAGTCCCTTTATCTTCTATAAGCCATCATGAACAGTGTATTTGTCGGTACATACGGTATTACAGAGATCCTACCACCTCTGTCATATAGGCAGGAGATCTCCCTGCTTGGGATTACCTTAAAAGGCCCAACATGGATTATTTTCTCTGCCCCTCCCCCCACCCTGAAACTAAAATCTTATTATTCCCATGAAAAACTTCTCTGTTTCTGGTGATAATGCATTCTTTCAGCCCGTCAAAAAGCACAGCATTTGTCACATGCTGCAATGTATTCATGAACTCCTGAGTAGGTATCTGACAGCATATGAGCGCTCATACTACCATGTTCTAATCAATTCTAGACAGTCTAAGCAAAAGTATCATCCTCGCCAAGACCACAATGTGTATCTATGAATTGATCCAAGAATATAACATAAACAACACTGTACTAAACTAATGTTAGCAAGGTATTCACTTTCTCATCTCAAACACCATTGCTATTTACTCATCAAAACTACTGGGTTTCATTTAACAGTATGTGTGTGTACCCACTAAAATACACTGGAAGATTCATCAGCCCTAGAATGACATACTGCTCAGAAATACACGTTGGATTCACCCCCATGTCTCGTCCCTCTCATGTAACAAATGCAAAAATGAATGCAGAGTACAGAAGTAGTTTCAGGATGATTAGCTGGGCTTAAAAACAGGACTCCTGAAAAGAAGAAGAAGAAAAAATACAAAAGGAGAAGTCCTATTAGCCATCCTTGCTGAGTATGACTATTTTTGTCTCCCTTTCCTTTCGATCTCTTTTTTTTTTCCCTAGAGCCCTTTCTGCAGATGTAGAAAACACTATTACAACATACTTAATCTAAAACTGAAAGAATTTAACCAGTAATCTGATATTACAGGTACCCAACTGGAAACAGACTCAGAGAAACTTAGAGTTTTATGGAATTACTCATTGAATGAAGGAGGCCCAAGTTTATATTTAATACAGGAGTAAGGATAAAAATACAGAAATGAAAAACAGGAGGATTTGAACGTAAAATACCTACTTGCTTTGTCCTTTTTTTAAATTAATATTCAAATGAGAGAAAAACAAAAGTGAATAGTCTTATCCTAATGTTTATTGTTTACTATTAAGGGATAATAAAATTTTTAGTCATTTCATGAGGAAAAGCATACTTTTTTTTCAACAGCTGTCTCTGCATTCATCTTAGAATAAGGTTAGTCAATGTTTTCAGGCTTTCTTTCATTCTTTCATCACTAATAAGAGATACAAAAGACACTGGTGCCAAAGTTGACAGTTCCCAGAGAATATTGTGCAAATACAGAGCTCAAGTGCCTGGCTCTGAGCAGACATAAGTAATCTGTCAGTGACAGAACTGAAGTGTTAGATCACCACTTTATTTCTTCCAAAAGATATAAAATAGAAACCAACTGATCCCCAGATAGCTCTATATAAAAAAAGTTTTATTTCTGTTAGGTAAGTGCAAAATCTTCCCTCCTCCATCTCCCCCCCAATAAGAAGTACATGAAAATAGCAGTTTTTGACTACAAATGTGTCTCAGAAGAGTTATGTAAAGAATTAACTTACCCATCTACAAGTCCATGCTGCAAAATAAGTCTCTGAGCCTCTTCTCTAGAGATTTTATGATGAAACCATGACTGAGATCTGTGTATAGCTGTAGAAATAAAGATCTTTAAAAAACATTTTGCCTTTATTGAAAGAACCAGCTATTGCATTTCTCTGGCAATGAATTAACTCACACATACCCATGTTAGACATAGCAATAGGACTACCATGTGAGTTGAGTCGTAGACACCCTCTCCTCTGTATGAGAGAGAAGTAAAAACATGATTTCAAAGCTTCTTTGTTTTAAAAAAAAAAAAATCAGAAAATACTATTCTGATAAAGCAAAGGTGCTTATACCCGCCATGCTAATCCTTCTTCAACTGCAACTGAAAGGGCTTCTGTTGGATTTTCTATAATTCTGCTTCTGTGTCCTGAGAAATCCATTGCCACTAAAGAATTTTCTGAAACGCTTCTCTGCAAGAAAGAAAAATAAATTTAGTTTGTTCATTTTTTAAAAGATCCATCATTTAAAAGTGAGCTTCTGAGAAAACATTATGTTCTGTAAGTGGTGTTTCAAGTATCTGCACTGTTTCCCATCAGAGCCAAACTCATTTTACCCTAGGGAGCATTTGTAATTCCAGTATGCTGCTGCAAAGCTCAATTTTACAGTCTGGCAGGACAGATTATCTTTTTGCATTACTGCAACGGATGATAAATACATCGCTTTACCATACACTCTATTTATATTTTTAACTATAACTAGCCCTTTGCATGTCAAAACAAGTCAGGAAATTGTTATTAAGTTGTCCAAGTAACAGAAAAAAGATAAAATACAAAATTCTTATATATAACCATCAAATTAACAAAGATTTGAAATATTTTGCTATAAATGTGTCATAAATATGTATATTTTCTGTATAAACTTTCACTCAAAGTTTACTGGATTTAAGCATTGAAAACAGTCATTTCTATGGAGTTTAACTTCTATTTTAATACATCCCTTTTAACTCTTATCACAGACCCAACAACTGTAGGATCTGTTATAAAAAAATGCTTGTGTTTTTTCTCCCAGTGAAGATCAAGTTTGTAACAATAGAATAAAAAGCATTGAAGTTTGACAAAACAGTCTTAAAACTCACGAAAATACTTCTCAGAAACCAAGGTTTACAAAATCAAGTTTAATACAGATTGTAATGGCTCAAATGTTGGCAGGCACTGCAATATCAAATAATTAAAAGAACATTCTAGCATTCTGTAAGTTAAAGTAACATCTGGAACACAAGAGGCCCAGATTTCTGTAGGGTTAGCAAAGCTTCCCAGTCCAAAACCAAAGCAGCTCTGTTTTGTTCCTGTTTGGTTACAAGCATGAATATAACTAGAAATGGAAGACAGCAATTCTGTAGTTCACTGTAATTCTTGACACTGTAGTCTAAGGTCTGCCTGAGTAACTGTAACCCGTAAAGAACTCTGCAAAAGTAAAAAAACAAGGGCAAAATAAGAGAAAATATTTGCCTCTAGGAGAGTGGAGGGAACTCCTTGTAGCTGACATGGTTGTGAGTTATTGAGGAATGTGAAACATGGAAGTGGTTCCCCTACAACGTATGTTCATTAGCTTGTGCACTTAATTCCCAAGTTTATCTAATTTGCTGTTTAATTCATGAATTATACAGAAGCAGAAAAACAGTGCCATGCTTAATAGTGGTTATAGATTCTGCCTGTGTTAGAAGCTACGTGAGCTAAAACGCACACAACAGCGTAAGAGGAGAGAGAATCAGTAATGGCTCCCAGATCTGTTATAAAAGCAGCAGCTGGCTATTGTAACAGCTTCATATAACAGAAAGTAAAGACACGGTCAGTGTATTAAGCACAATATTGAAACCATGCTTATCAGCAATATCACTGACAACTATTTTTGTGAATACCTATAATAGCAAATGCATATAATAAAAGCTCAAAAAATCACCATAAAATCACTGTCACAAGTCCCGGCAACAAGTAATTTTTACCCAGTTTAGCCAACAAAAACCACAAGTGTGATATAAATCATCCATGAAAGAGTCTGAAATCAAATGACTCGTAAAGAACTGGGATAACATAAGATATTAAAAAAAAAGCACAACCTGATCCAATCCCAACTATCTGACTGAGGAGATAGACACAGCATCCGGGATGGGCTGTTGTTCCTCCAAAACCGAGTTCCGCCAAATTATGGTGTTCCTCTGAAGTCCAATCAGTATTATAACAGCTGAAATTCATCTTAAGTACTTAATATTTTATATTTAAAAAAATAAAACGGAAGTATTACTGTATACCGAAAAGGATTTGTTATAGCTTTCATACTCATCATTTACAGCATGTGTAACCTTAAACACTTGGCATTTATAGTTCTGCTGCTCTGTTTTCAAAATCCTCTTTCCATTCTTTTTGACAGTGATAATAAGCCAATGAACTCCTAAAATACTGGAGATTTGACAAAGGCAAAAAGCCTGTTAACTGGTCTGAACTACCCGATTTGTATTAAGTAAGTAAATTAATTCATTAGCTCTCTAGTCAACCCTGACAGCCCTCACGTTTTCAGCAAGCATTCACACATGCAAAGATTTGCAGGATCAGATCAGTAGTATAACAGACACAAGCTACTTAAAAATAGCGTGATGGCAGAAACAATGTATTTATTCATGGAGCTACTGTGGGACATACCATAGGTGTTATATTCAAAGGGCTGCAGCCACTTCTACCTTGATATGGTTGCATGTAATTCTGATACAGCTGCATCCCATACTAAAACGAGAAAATAACATGGTTAGCATTTTAAATTATAAACCTAAGCCAAGTATATTTTTTTTCCAGATGTAAAAGATAACACATGCTTTTTTTACCATTAAAAACCAGGGACAAATGCTGTTAGGATAAGGAAATGCACAACATCGTCGTCGTTGCTGCTGCCTTTATAAAATGTACACTCTGCATTAAATACTACACATTTAATACACCAACTGACCTATTCCTATTTTATCACAAACAGACACATTTTAAAAACATATCAAAGCTCTCTTCTTGTGTATTCTTGTAGCTTTGTTCGATATTACTCAACAATCTCACTGAATTCAACATGCTTACATATAAGCATATGCTTAATGTTAAGTTTAAGTATTTCCAGGACTGAGGCTTCAAGACATCATCCCATCCCCTACAATGATTCCAGTAATTTGGTCTCTCTCTGTTTGTTGGGATGAAGAAAAATAAGCTTTCAGAGTACAAAATTGATATTGCTATTGCATGGGAACCTAGAATAACGTTACTTCTCTACCGCACAGTATCAAAATTTCACATAGTAAACTTAAGCAAGAAGTTAACTCCACACAGAAAAATTACCTTAAGTAACCTAATTGCTGTCATCCAACAGGTCCAACTTTGTTCATCATCTGCACAGAGCTGTTTCAGGTCTCTGGTTCCTCCTGATTTGTTAGGCTAGAAGGCCACAGCACATTTTTTTAGCATTAATGCATATCTTGAAGATAATACCTGTTGAAATAAAAGCCACTAATTCTCCTATTTTATAATAGACAGCTGAATATTGTTTTCAAAAACCTTAAAGAAGCTTATGCTTACCTAAAAACTGTGGCTTGCTTTAATATGTATCAGAATAATAAGCTTGTACCTTAAAGCAGAATCCATAGTTTGTTGGTGCTCCAGAAATCTTTTTGCCTGTCAAAGACATGTACATATCACTATTGCTGAATTCACAGAAAAACTGCAGATGCCTTGGCTCCTAAAAAGAAGAGCAATGTAATACAGAGTTAGACTATTTTTAGCCAGCCTCTCCAGGTAAGAAACTCCAAAGAGTATAGTAGTTATCCTGTTCCAAAATACAGTCTTACATACTGCAGTTTTAACTGTGACATCATGAAATCTAGAAAGAGACAACTCAACATTAATCTTATAATGCAGAGAAAAAAACACCTCAAAGAACTAGTCAAAGAGTTCATTCTTCTCAAGAGGGAGAAAAACCAAAGTACAAGTGATATAATTTCTGGGAAAACATCCACTAAATTCAAGCCACAATAACAACAGAGTAGGAGTCAAGTTTTGAGAGCAGTATGCATTTCAAACATCAAAATAAAATATACTTTCATAATCTGAAAAACTGTAATTATTACTGTCCAGTAATATTTCTAACCATTATCTCCATCCTCTAACGTTAATTAAGACAAGGCAGCAAACAAAAGAAATTTGCTGAAGGATACAAAAACAGCTCAATGAATACTCTGGCAGTTAACACAGAAAATTCAGAACAAGAAAAAACACTGGTTTAAGTGGTTTATGTAAAAGGTGCCTCAACTCCAGTATACCCTGTTTAACATAACCAGGTTTAAAGTACTGCTATCAAAAAGCTGAACTAGTAAAATGAAAAATTGTCCAGTGACAAAATTTGAGAACTCTCAAAATCTTCCTGTAAAATCCTTTTATACATAGGTTTTTGTTTATTTTAGATAATGAAGTACTATCTCCACCTTTCAGAGCAACGACTTACACTTCAGAATTTTAACTACTACTATTTGAAAATTTATTTTCAAAGGGCACTCTGTTAACTGATGGGAAAAATATTAACCAGAATGAAGGAAAGTTATCAGGCGAAAAGAAACTACTGTTTCTAAGACCCTCCCAATTTTATATCTCAGTATCTCTCTAGATTTTATCTATAATAAATAGATTTTTTTCTTCCTTTTTATCACTGTAAGTTGAAATTCACATTTTGGTAATTATTACAACAAATGATAAATACATACACATTTGCTCTAACGTCATAGTTCTCTCTCTCTCTCTCTCTTTTTTCCTTCCCTTACCTTAGATGTACCTTTAGTGGAAAAATAAAGGCCAGATCTTCTCAAAAGAAAGTACAACTTTTTCCATGATTTTTTTCCTGGCTCCTTTGCATGCAAATAACCATGAATCTCAGGATATGTGCTGGAGCTTAGGAACATCTGAAAGAAAATATGAGACATGCATTTTTCTTTTCATCTGAAACCGGCTTTGTGTTTCATTAACATACTCAGGCAGGACTAAGGGAAATAAACCCCTAAATCCACTATCACACCACAGTAATTCAGTTACGATTGCATCTAAGCCCATTAAGAGTACCTCTGATTTAAGGCGTGTAGAATGTTACACAACTCCAAGGTATGCTAAGCAAGTTGCAGATTTATATGGAACATATGGTTTGAAATGAGAGCATTAGTTATGCAATATGTTGACTTCAGCAACAAAACCAGTGTAAGAAGTTCTGATCCCATGCCTCAGACCCTATTTATATAAAACTGCAAATCAATGCTACCAAAAGAAGAAAGAAAAAATGCCATCCCTCCCCCCCTTCCTGTGTTACAAACCAGATAAGGGAACTGATCTGAGTTAAAATTAATTCAGCAAACAAATCACAGAATCTGCATGACAAAACCATGCAGGTCAGGCAGATATTACCATTTTCAAAAGGAGGGAACAAAGGTCTCAGGACCTGAAGTGGTGCTTAAGTAGGAGCTTTAGTTGAACCAAAAACAGGAGAGGCTGGGCCAGTCACCAAGACAGCTCCTGTCTGTGCTCAAGGTCATGTGGCAGAGTGTATTGAAAAAAGCTGCATCAGGAGGAAGGAAAGAGGACTTAGAAGTCCGAGAGATGAGCCATTTTGCCTCCAGAACTGCAAGAAAAAGGTACGCACCCTCACACGCCACAGAAAAGGCAGAACAATATGGATAGATAGAGAAGTTAACTAATGCACTGAGAGAAGCTAACTGATGCACACTGCCTCTACTCAAGGTATTCAATGGCTTCTCTTCAGCCATTTCAACCAGACATTGTCAGAGTGCAAAAGTACTCACTAAAAGCTGGCAGCTGTGTTAACTTTATTCTAATTGCATGTAAAGCATTCATTTTTATTACTCTTCTTCCAATAAAACTACTCAGAACTATGACTCATATATAAACAGACTAACCTAGAATTCTTCAATTTCCATATATGCAAAAGAATCTGTGTTATTACTAAGCTTTTCAAGGAACCTTGCCCCAGATTGGCCTGCAGAATCATAAATACTATCTAGGCTCATACAGAGGTAGGGAACAAGGGATCTTCTGGTTGATATTTGCAGCTTTCATTGCTGCATTTTCCTGCTGTCCACTGCCACTTCCAGAAGATCTGATTTGAGGACACGAAGCAACAGATTACCAGGCAAGAGACAGACTGGCCAGCAAAATGATGACATGAATGTGATTTTGGAAGTACACCAAATTCTTTGGCGACTAAATAATGCAGTGCAACCAAGATACACAAGGTTTCTTTCACTGTTATTGTTTTCCCACCTTGCAGCCAGATGCATGACTTTACCACCTGTAGACCAACCTGAGCTAATTAAATTCAGCTGGTGTGAATGCAGTAATATGGGCAGGCTTCATTTGACAGGGGAGTACCCTAGCCCAGAACTAGGAATGCATTATGAATAGCTTCACTGCTACTCATCTGAGTAGTTAAATTACAGAAGGACTAGGTACATCTATCTACATGTGCGGCCGGCACACAACTGTGCAAATTCAGTTTAAGCTATTTCAGCCACATTGAATCAGACTGGTATGTCCTGGTAGGTGTTCCAGCCTGTTAATCTTCCCATTTACCACGTATCAACAGGTTCACTGATGGTGAATATAAAGGCTGAATTGAATAAACAAAGTCAAATGGAAGCTTTAGGAAAATCTAAAAGAGTCAATGTAGATAAAAACAAAAGAGCATCTTTTTAGGCTTTAGTATCTCCGCTGAAGATGAAAGGACTGGCTGGCTCCCAGCCTGCACAAGTGTCTTCCCCAGGATTTCTGCCATAAGAGCTTCAAACCAGAAGCGCTGTCATGAAAAGCACTTTTCTTACTCAGCAGACCAAACTGGAGGAGCCATACAAAGATCAGCTTCAAGAGTCACTGTTGTACCCATGCTATCAATTAAAATAAAGTAGCAATAATGCTAGGAAAAAGGCAATCCTAAATCCATCTTTTTCTTTCTAAGACAGCTGAGGACTGTGTGAGAAAATATAACATGAACAAGCTACAGCCAAAACCATTAACTGTCACAAGGAATGAGCAGTAAAAATATTTCAGAGTGAGAACTGAATGTCTGTAATAAACACCTAAAACTAAAGATAGTAGAAAAGAGAACTTCCTTGGGTTTTTTTGTTGCAGGTTGGTTTTGGTTGGGTTTTTTGTTGTTGTTTGGGTTTTTTGGTTTTTTTAATGGAGGTACATGCAAGTTTATTATAGGGGGCAATGGATCCCTGTTTATGCAGATAAGAGGTAATCAAAATAGGACAAAAATAAGAAAAATAAGGGAAGTCCTTAATATAGGAAGAAGAAGTGGGGAGAGTTAAATGATGGTATGCTGCAGACAGGGATTATTGGTCACACAATATGCAGAAATAAGCTTGCACCCTCTCCCCCATGCAGTGAAATATATAACATGATATGTAGAGTGGTATCAAATGTCACCATGTCTTTCAGATACTAATATATGACAGCACCAAGGACTCAATTACAATTTGATTAGCTCTAAAACCAACCAATTTAAAACCAATCTGAACAATAAACAAAGCAAATAAATGTCTTTGTTGGGGGCTGGGGGAAATCAAATCAATCAACAAGTGAAAAACCAACAGAACAGGAAAACCATTGCACTGTCTTGGATGAATATAATAATAAGCAGAAATACTAGATGTCACTGAATGCAATAAAAATTGAGAGTTGCAATCCTAACATATTTGTCTGCACCTTCCACATTTCAATGAAAGAATGGCTCCAGCAGCGGAGACAACAACATTTGCTAAGGTGGATGCTTCTCGAGCACTTACACACTATTTTGGCGAGTTAAAGAAGCCATCATTTTCCTAAGACCCTGTGAATCAAGCTTGAATTTGATGACTGATTTCTTCAAAGATGTGATGACAGCCAGCTGTGATCCAGCCCAATGCTACTGGGAATGAGCAGGACTTTCCCCAAAACCTGCTGATAAATTTTGGGGGCATCAGGTAATTCCAGTGAAGAACTGATACTGATTCTCAGCATTGTCTCCTATAGACTTCAGCCAGCCTGAAGGGTTTAGACTGGGAGAAAGGCCAGCAACACCGAGAGTGGAAGATGGGGAAAGGCAATGGGCAGACTAGAACACGTCTAGGAGATTGACAAGAGACTGAAATTCAGTGCATGGCTATTTCAGCCTGAAGACTGGAACAGAGCCAGATGAGAAACTGGTCAGGGAAAGAGGGCCTTGCTGTGGTAGAGAGATGACAGAAATGACAGCTTGAATTGTAAATCTGTGAAGGTAGAGAAAGGGAACAACTAAGAACATGGGGAAAGAGATGGCAATGGGGAAAGGACAAAAGGAAAAGACACTATCAGTAATTCTACCTTCCACAAAATTATGAGTGTTTGTCTTGGTAATCCGGTTCTGTCTTTAACTTAATTTTTGCATATATAACATTTATTTTTTTATGTTTATTTAGGAAAGACATCTGCTCCCTTCTTTAACATTCTACATCAGGTGCAAGGTTTTTTTCATTGCTCTGGAAGATGGCTTGGACATGTGCGATCTACAATAGCTTTTTTTAATGTATTCACATTATACATAAAAAGCTATTAGAAAGAAGCAGCCAAATTGTTCAATACAAGACTTGAACTCTGAACTTCAAGGCTACCTACAGAACCTGAATATCAACTGCATCTATTAAACAATGAGGAAGAGCGGGGGAATAGATCTATTCTTAAAGCAAAACCAGAAAAAAGTGTAATTACCCAAGTAATTTCAACCTTCTATTTTGAAGATGTCACTGTTAAATTTAAAACACTGATTGACATACTGCATAGTGAAAAAAATTCTGCTACAAATACAATTAAAGATTAAATAAATAGAATTACAAAATTGGAGAAATGTTATTCACAGACAAAAAGAAAATGAAAGAAACCTAGGATAAAATTTTGACCTTTCAAATGAATTTTAAAAAAAAAAAAATCTATTGACTTCAGTGAGGCTAGGATTTCACGTACTAACTCAGAAGGACTCAATTCTGTCTATGCTATCTATGCTGTGCAGTTTATTCATTGGAAATGCTGTCATGAGTAAGAATACAAAAGGATCTAGTACATACATGAACTCATCTAAAATAAGAGTTGCTCCAATAAGCAGACGATGTTTTAAACAAGTCACAAACCCCATTTAAAATTACATTCAACAACAGTTTCACATCTAATTAGACCAAGTGAATTAATTTGTTGCCCACCTATGCAAGTTGCTAATTCTCAAAAAAACCCAAACAAGCAACATACCCCAAAATCTGAAAATAATAGACTATTTTTTTACTATGGGGAGAAGCCTCAGATTAAAATCTTCATACTGTGTTCATTTTTGACATGTTTTAAAGCATCCAATTTGCAAAAATTACCTAAAGCAAGTACCAAATGATCCATACTGCCTACCACTAGACATGTACATACAGTGTTGTGTCTCAGAGCAGCCACACTCTAATCAATACAGTGACACACTACTTCTGTTTTTTTAGGCTAAAGATCTCTATGGCAGCGATTAAACCTCTCTCTTTGGTATACATAGACATTTGGTATACGTCAGACCTAGTAATTTTACTTAGCACGTGCTAAATGGATAGGAGACAGGTAAACTTCTTTTTTTGTTTTTGAGGCTATTTCGATGCTCTGATTTAAAGTCATCAGCCAAAATACTCACTCTTTCACTTTCAGTGGAAGTCAAGAAAAACATACTTCAGAAACATTTTACTTGCTTACAGCTCAATCCACAAAAAGCTATAAAAGCATCAGAGTGATTTTTTAATCACTGGTAAGCATTGCGTTGTTAAAACTAATGTCTCTCTTGATACTTGACCAAGCACATCACAAATAATAACGCAAGCCCATTAACTTGTCTTAATGAAAGTTTTCAAGGAAATAGTGACACACTGTAAACAATTTACCCAACAGCTTCTGCTGAAGTGTAACAGCTGGGCAATCCACAAAGGTATTCTCTACTTTGTGCCTAGTAAGTTTTATTTGACGAAATACAATTAAACAGACAATACAATATAAAATAGCAACAGAGGAAAGTTTGTAACAAATTTTTCAAGCTATCAAAAAGGGATGTAACTATATATATTTAGAATGAGTCTTAATCTTACCCACAAGCTCTGTACATGTTCTACATATCACAATATGGGCTTAAAGAAGTTCTGTGCAAGAGTACACGGCAAACAGTTCCATTATAATTTTTTTTTCCCCCCCCAAACTACCAAATTACATTTGCGAGCAAAAAACATTAAGTTCTATTAACACAGGGGACAAGACTTTCTAAATTAAATGTTTAGGTTAGACTGCAAAATCTATTTGCTATTTAGGTAGCAAAAGTGAACCAATTTTCATTAGATATGCAGCATTTTTTAAAATTACAAAGTTTTTATTTAGATTTGTAAAAATTATTTACAGAATCTAGCATGTGTCAATTAAATTTAATTTGAAACATTTTTTACTATATTTGGGATAATCTTAATCTCCTGACTAACATCCGTTTCTATAAGGATATAACTATTTAATACAGAAGAATGCTTTGAGAATTAGTTCTTTAATATTATTCATTTACTGGTGGATGCTAAGGCAGAATTTATTATATAGATGCAAAAAAAATTTTGTAATTTCTGTATTTCTTTTAGTTCTACCTTAAATATCTTGTGTTATTATGTTGCCTTTCCGATCATTCTTTATCCCCAAAACTTACACATACGGTTGTTGTCTTAAGACCAGTGAAAGTTCTTCTATTAATTAATTTTTCTAGTGACAAGCAAACAAGAGTGATGTGTATGTTTCCACCTTTATTACTCATTTTTCCCCTCTTTGAGAAGTAAGACGATGATCCCTGATATGGTCATTCTGTGAAATTATTCCCACTGTAAATTAAAATCTTGTGTCCGCTTAAAAGATGACTAACACTGAGTGACCTACCATATTTTTTTTCGAGGCTACAGTAGCCTTCAAGCTAACAAATCATACTAGTCAGTCTAAATTTTCTACTCATTAAGTTTAACCATTTAACTCTTTTTTTTATATCATTTGTATCACATTACCAGTTTCTCAGTATTCTACCAAGGCCTCCTGTTAAGTATGTGCTGAGTCCTGCGGGACTCCACCTTTTTAAGGAAACAGGGTCTTCCACCTGAAATACCCAGTAAAGGTATTAACCATTTTACTGCATTTTGTCTGTTTTGGCACTCCTTGATTCTGAAAGAATATGCAAGTTTCCAAGTATGGTCATGTAATAACTGTCTGGAAGACACGCATCATATCTCATAAGGAAGAAAAGTTATTAACCATGTTTTGAGTTATTCAAAACCTAGCAACGGATTCAACAGTGACAAGGAGCTATGCTCACACAACACAGACAACAGGAAATTCTGAGCTATGCTGGCTTGTCTTCATTCGAAGATTACATACCTGTAATATCCCAGAGTGGCTTACAGCTGCACTGGTCTCACTTGGAAAAGATATCATATGATCTGGAAAAAATATCTGTAACAATAATAATTTGTATCAAAGTTCCGAAAAAATAAATATAAAACTTTCTATCTCTTTTGGACGTAAAATTAAAGTTCTCAATGCAGTGCAAGACACTGCAGATTCTCCAGTAATTTAAGCTTACCTTAATATCACTCCTAAATTTGTGACATCCTATATATTATTTGCGGAAAAACTTAGAATTTTGAGAAAACGTCAATGGTCTCTGGAAGCAAGAGGGTTTCATACACCAGTGCAAGTCATATTGCGGTACTGGGCCCTTAGTCTTGCTTTTCTAGCGGTAATTTCTATCGCTGTTGACATATAAGACTTGCCTGGGGCTTCAATATGCTATGAAGTAGGGAGGATATACACCAACATGCTGAAAAATACATGGCTTTCTATTGTTTTCGTTACACTAGAAACATGGTAAAATGTTTTGGAATAACTTCCATTAATAGAGAACAAGTTCTCTCAGGTTTTAATTGTCCCTTTTGTATGATATGAATATGAATTAACACCAAAATCTGACTACATCAATACAGTGTGGTTAAAAAGTCCACATTTAAAGTGCCAATTTCATTACCAAGGAAAGCTCAAGGCATAATTTATGGGACAGACCTGCAGCTGGGGAGTTCAATATAGTCATGCAGATATGAACCAGCCAAGAGTTTGACCATTACTAGTAAAGTTTTCTCAAGGCTTTGCACAAGTTTGAAGCTAATATTCCCTTGACTATCCAATGTCCACTGACTTTCATTTTTAGTAAAACTGAACTACTACAATGGTAATCGTTGATATGGGTTAATTCACATCAACTCATTTCTGATAAAGCATTCTTGCTACACCTGGGACCCAAGTACCCAGAAGAATGACTCAACAGGAACAGTAAGGACTCTGATTAGCCACAGCTGCTGATGCTAGTCATAGCCGCATGTCTGCCACACTCCACAGCTGGTTCCAGTCACTGGTTACCAATACACAAACATACTTATTCTTTGAAAGCTTCTCTACTAACCATAGACCATCTCAAGCTTAGAATTTTTCACTAGTGCCATGATATTTCCATGTCAGGGGAGTACATGATTTGCCCAGAGAAACACAGGTGAAGGAAGGAAAAAAGCCTCAGATCTCTTGTATCTTTTGGTATCTTAATATTTACCTTTTCATCCTTTTCACAGGTAGATAATTTGAGTTCCCTTCCACTTTTAACCTGTCAAGTCCTCATACATTTCTGCTATTTCTCCTTTTGACATCTGAAACAAGCTGGCTTTAAAAGAGCATTAGGAGTGATCCAAATACACCATGCATTTGAGCAACCAGACGGTGAGTTTCTCCTGCTGAGCCAGGACTGCTTCCATGGCCTTTGCCATCAGCCAAGGTCTGAATCAGCAGCATTAACCTTTGGCAACATCCTTGAGTTGTCTCTGCTCTCTTTCCATTCCTTACATACACTAACTTTGGCTTCACTTTCACTTACTCCTAATAGGTTACGGCTGCTCATGGCCTTTTGTGTCCGTTGTCATTTAGCTGCAGCTGTGAGAAGCTGCCATGGGGCAGCGCTGGGCCATAACATTTGATTTTCACTTTAGCAATAAAATCATCTTTGCTACAGATGTCCCTCCTCACACTACTTCATTACATATTTTGTTGTCACTTGATGGAAACTTCACTCAATTTCAACAATTTTATTTTGTTGTATGTCCGTGTGAAAACGTCAGTAAAGTCAAACCCACGCCTGCCTCTCTCACCCCCCCAAAAAAAGAAGTATGAACATGGGTGTTTTACAGTTGCAACAAAGGGACCAGCCAACAGTTACACGCACTACAACATATTCCTATGTCTCATATATTCCCTCCCAATTATTCCTTTTGACTCATGTTACACTAACAGCTTTACACTCTGCCTCTCTGGGTGTAACAGAAAAGACTATTTTGCAGCAGCAGCGATTGCACCACTTCACAGATATACAATGTTAGGACTTACCAGTGGATTTTTAAAAAACTCATACTTGGCATAATTTTTTCTAAAATACAGTTTGTTTTCCTCTTCCATTACCCAATTGGACTGGACTTCCATCACTAATTCATGGTCCTCTATAGCTCTTCCTGTAAAAAAACCCAAACAAATT
The DNA here is from genome assembly GCF_964195595.1 of Calonectris borealis. Classification (NCBI taxonomy): domain Eukaryota; kingdom Metazoa; phylum Chordata; class Aves; order Procellariiformes; family Procellariidae; genus Calonectris; species Calonectris borealis. Next base: position 20,800,071 of record NC_134317.1, read on the forward strand.
AAAAACACCAACGCATAACCTGCACCTGAGAGCCTAGGAATAGAACATGAAAACACAAAGGTCAGATAATAAAAATATTATCCAGTGAATTTAAATGAATACAACACAAACAAGCAACCTGAACACAGTCCATTAATCAGGTCCATGTTACACCAAGTTACTGTTCCACCTCAGTAGGGCCCAACTTCTGAGGTAGGTCACACGTGGGGTTTTTTGTTCACGATTTGTTATTGTTGTTTTCTTTTACAGGGGCAGCTGAGGGCTTTATTCCATTTCATGGCCAAATCCATGTTCTCCCTGCAGAAGCCAGGCAGTTCCTGCTGTGTGACGCCACGGGGCAGCAGGCAGCAGGCCACTTCAACCATTCACTCAGCCTGTCTGGGCTGTCAGGAATGTCATTCTAACGCTCCTTTCTCTAATGCATCATTCGTAAAGTGAAAGTTATCTGCAGTACAGAAAAGCATTAATTTGTCGTCTTCTCCGCAGGTCCCTATTACGTCCTGAAGCATTTCTAAAACTGCAAATGAAATTAGGCCATTTCAGTGTTTAATGTTTTTAAGCACAAACCAGGGATACTGAGAATTTTAGCAGCCGTAGAACTAGCATATGCAAAAGGAATGGTAAAAGTAAGCCATGAAAAAAACTAAAAAAGAAAACAAAACAAAAAAATAACATACACAGTGAATCCTAATGTGTAGTTTGGCTTTTGCAGTGCATATTTACGTGTTGCATACTCTCAGTAATGCAATGGGACTACTCATAGTGCAGGAAGTTAAGCATAAATCCTGAAAGGCTATGGATAATTTCTGTACAATATTATTTATATTGCCTTTTTTTTTTTAATAAATTTCAGAAGCTTATGATATGTTACAAAAAAAGGATGAACATGCTTCCAAATGAGTATACAGTTTTTGTGGCCACTTGTACTTTGTTGTGGACTCAAACTAATGAGAACAAGACGGAGTTGAACAAAGTTGTAGATTTCATTCAAATGATCATTGGCACCTCCAAATTTAAATTACACTCCAACAATGAGCTACAGGTTAAGAATAGGTTTGAGATCTAAATGTATGTCTCCCTGCCAATTACGAGGTTTTAACATACAATGCTGATCATGGTTTCAAAGGGAAAAGGCATTAAAAATATATTATAAAAATCATGTAACCCACCATTTTCTGATCACATTTTCTACACTTCATTGCATTATCACAAGGGATCTTATATATACTTTAAATGAATGTTGATGCTCTCATATAATGCCTGTTGTTAGAAACTTTTTTAAAAAATCATAACAGATAAAAGAATAGTATAGATTTTTTTAAAAAATTAATTAGGCATAATATTAAATTAATATAAATGGTAAATTTTTGCAAGTGGTCCTGGCTAAACAGCCTAACTGTCATAAAGTGTAGCATGCACAACCTTCTAAGAGATAAAAATCAAACCTCAAATCTGAAATCATTAAAGCCTCTTTAGAACTTCAGCATCTTTTTATTGATATTCTCTTGCCACCTCTTTCGCCAGTCACTGCTTTGTGCTTCCACACTGTCCAATCTGGTGGGTAACAGCTTTATTGTAGCCTGCAAATCTATAAGCTTCTTCAGGAAGTTTCCAGCTAGCAAATTAGAGACAATACACTCATACAGCTAAATTTCACCTCAGTAGGAAAATATCAAGCTTGCGACTAGCAGAAGACAAAGCACTCTCATGACCTACAGATCAAGTAGGGAAAAGTTAAACTTCCATTGAATTTAACTCATTCTTCACTGAATTTAACTCATTCTTGAGCCCATAAAGACAGAGATAAAGGACGCTACGTGAAACTCACATTTTCTAACCAGATCAAATGAATAAAATAAAAACATAAAGCAATTCACAAAACAAAAAAATACCCCAAAAATACTGAAAGAAAAGTGAGCATTTTAAAATCTTGTACTCCAAAACACATTCTTCAGATGCACAAGTTAAGAGACACTACAGAACTGAAGCTCCTACTCAAAACTAGCTTTTTTTTTCCTTTTAGTTTTATAGAGAGAAAGTGCTCCTCTGGGATGACATTTAAAACTCTTAAATGCTTGGATTGTGACATTTAAGAAAATACCATTTCCTCAAGACTTACTTCATGGTACAAAAATAAGACATTCTGCATCACCCCAATGGATGGGTAAGGATGCTGGTATTTATTTTTAAGGTGTCACATCACAGAATATTTTACAATTGATTCAACTTACTTTCTTGAAGGAACTGAAACACTGAGTTAGTGCCCTCCAAAACACAGCCCTGTAATCAAATCCCTAAATGTTGCCATGAAAAACCTGCCCTTTGGTTTTGTTAGATCATTTTTGCTCCAGCTAGACTGGAGATTTTCTACCTTCCTCTCTACTGTCTCTTTATTACTACTATCTCTAACATGAGGAGCACCTGCTACAGTCCAAAACAAAGTCTCCTTAACTATGGAAAGTAACTACAGCACATGAAAGAAGATTTAATATTGAAGTGCATGACAGAACACATTTCAAATAGCCTCCTCTCTAGCACCCTGCAGGGGAAAAAAAATTAAACTAAATAAAAACAAGAAAAGCCATTGCCCAGTACTATTGCACAGATAGTGCTTTATGAGCCTCCCCACAGGCTACCTAAAAGAATGCAGATAGTGAAATCAGAATGAGAGACTGAAATATGACGATGATGTGCCTGGCCAAGGCACTATCGCCTACTCAAAGAGGAACCCTAGAACACATGTCTATTGAGCTGCAGAAGCAAATGGAAAATTGTTTACAGTCAAGACAAAGATTTCTCACTAGAAAAGGAAAAATTTCAGGATGAAGACAGTATTTTCCTTGAAAAGGAGAACAGCTATGGAAAACTGCTCTGCTTTCACAGCCTGCCCTGTACAGGGGAATTGCAGTGGAAGTATGGGACTCCAACACCAAGGTGCCTGGTGGTAGGGATGACATGGCATCATCCAAATCTAGGCATACCTCAGCTGCCTTCAATAATCTTAGACAAGGTGAAAAACATCCAAGAATTTCTTTGAATTCAATAACTTGGGACAAAAAGGACACATACCAGAAGAACACAGTTCTGAAATATATTGCAATTTATAGTGCTGTAACAATCATTGTACTTCAGAGATTTGACATAGAGCCCAGGCTACTACAAAACTGTGGAGGTGGGTAGGAAGGCTGAGCACCCCAGGTGGTGAGGCAGTGGCAGCGGGCTGTGCGCGCTGTGGGTGCCCCACGGCAGGCAGATGGGGTGCACCGGCCGGCGCCCCGGGGAAGCAGCGCAGGTGGAGGAACCACCTCACCTGCCCACTCACCCCGAGTCAACACCACCTGGTCAGCACTTGCCATGCAATGCAGTGAGGACACAACCATGTTCAATAATATAGTTCCACACTAAAGGGCATATAGGTTTGTGAAAACAGGAATATAGAGACCGTGGTTTTATGTTCTCTTTTGGGTGGGATTTTTTTCTTTTTTTTTCCTTTTTTAACCTTCACATGCAGATACCTCCACACAGCAATGAAGGCATACTCCGGTGATGTAATTAATGTCTGTCTTGATTAAAAGCAGAATGCTGTGCTCAGCTCACTAAGATTCATGCAATCATATCTAATTCAGGAGAATTCAGACAGCTGTTAGATATTAAAGAAAATGTTCTCTAATTGACGAATGAATTATTAATCCCCATCATACTGGAATTTACACAGGCACACACACTCACAGTACTTCTTTCTATATCCATTCATTTAACCTGGGAGCAGAAAAAGACTGTCCAAATTTCCACGGGTAAAACATAGAACAGAATAATAAATAGCAAACAGTCTAAAACTAAATCATCATTTGAAAAATATTTGTTCATGCTACTTATCCAGTGCTTAAGAAAATACTTAATACAAGTCAAGATCAGTATGTTAAACCTTTCAAACAAAACCAGATCTAACAGTATCATAAAAATGAATCCGATATTATTCAGTATTATTAAAAAAAAAAGAGGAAGATATCTCAAGTTGTTCCTTTCCTTGGATAGTAATGTTGAATCGCCATCCTTATTATCTAGGAAATCATTTTATTTTAAAAATGAACAATTCACCTTTTTATAAAATTATGCCCCAAGCAGCTGGAGCAATCAGAAGACTGTATGGTGAATGCGTCTTCAGACCTGCACGCCAGCAATTTTGAGAATTTCAGAATCTTAGGAAAAGCAACTTTACTAATTATTTGATATTGAAATCTTCCAAGAAATCCTTCAGACTGAAGCAAACACACTATTTGACAAAAAGTGTATCATGCAAATAAATAAACCTGAAGAAACAATGCCAATATTGTTCTGGCATGGTTTGTCAAAAGTGTCTTCTTCAATAGTTACTACACTACTTAAACACCAGCCACACTACAAAATACAGAAAACACTTCTACTATTTATATAGTAGTGTTGTCTAAAGCCATTTTTATACTTCCTCTTCTGTAGCAGTCAGTCATTTACAGCCTCGACCCAGATTTAACTCTGACCTTACTCTGAGCTGGAAGCATCTTACAACTGATACATTCAGTGCAAAAGGTTATAAATATCTTTGAAATGTTACAAAGCAAGAAAAAAAATTTCAAAAACATTTGTGGCTGCCTTCATAGGATAAAGGAGCAGAAAAGGGCAGGAAACAATTTTAGCTTTTGTAGTTCATCTTTAAAATACAGCTGTTAAACATAATACAGTCAGAGATGCACAGTCAAGTTTATTTTACACAAATGCATGAGTCCAGATTCCCTAGATACATACACAGAAAGGGAGTTTAACAATAGCTTTTAGCCATATATAAATATCCTTGGGGTGTGTGTGGGGGGGGTGTTTGGTTTTTTGTTGGGGGTGTGTGTTTTGGTTTTGGGGTTTTTTTGTTTGTTTGATTGTTTGTTTGTTTTTAAATCGACAGTACTGGAGTTACCAGGTACCAGTGCAGTCCTGAGAATTAAAGACTCCAAGGAGTTTCCTATGTATTTCAGAATGCAGGAAGGCCCCTAAAACATCCTTTTTCTCAAGTCACACTTCATACCAGCAGCTGGAACTACCCTTGAAGTTGCAGAAGAAGTACTACCTTTGGTAACTCTAGTACAGTGCCAAAGTTCAAGAATAACATGGAAACTTTGAAATGACATGAAATTAAAACCAGATTTTTTATGGCATTTGTCTTCTAGTAATTTTTTCTGATATAATTCCCTATCAAAACCAAACACAATACAGTACTGAAAGGTAGTGCTGTAAAAGGAGGTAAGATTATCTGACTAGAGTATCAGTTCAACACTACATCCTAACAGTGGGCTTCTAAACTCATCTTTTGCCGAGTGAAGTCTTTCCTGTGTTCTGCATTTTTTACATCTCTGCAAGCATCCCCTTTCTCCCTATATTTAATTTGTCTCAATGTGTTTTTATACTGCAAAATAACCTCTATATACTACAAAAAGGAACAGAGACCAGAAGTTAAAACTATAGTTATAATCTTAAACCACAGATTACACCTTTTAAACTGTATAATAGAAAAAGAGTTTTTTTACTACACTAGAGGAACACTGATGATGAGGAAGGAGTTCAGAGCATTTAGTTTCCAGCAATTTAAAATACTAAGCATAAAATCACTTCAACACAGTTCATCATTGGTCCGTAACTGGAAGTTTAGAAGAATGGCTTTGTTTTGCCTTTTAAGTAGTCCTGTCCCAGAGTTCACAATAAATCTAGCCAATCTGATTGTACTGAAGGAAAATACTGACAGCCTACTTTGATGTTGTTTCTGAAGACTGAGTCCTATTGTCCAGATAGAACAGCACTGTGTAACTGCTTTCTGTCCTTGATCTCAGAGATTTCACTCAGGTGTGTTGGGAACAACAAAGATTTTATCTGCAATGAAAATAACCCGTGTCTTGCTAGAGATAAGCAGGAAATATTGGTAAAAGGGGAAGAACTGCCAAAGAAAAGCAAGAAAGAGCAAGGAAGAATTTGCAGTGAGAACCTTAATGGTCAGTGTCTTCCAAATCGCTCTTACAGATGCGGATCAAGCAGTGTGAGGCAAATGTACTATGACAAAATGTACTTTATAGCTATGCTTTCAAAAAAAGAGAAACAGAAGCAGCAAACCCCCAAAAGAACAAATTCACACAAGCCCTCCCATCATTTTGCTTCCAAGCCTTTCTATTACAATTGTACTTCTATGTGAAAATGAAAACCAAACACCTTATTACTGCCATACCATTGTATAGTATCAGTCTTACCTAAACCTGTGTGGGTAAGTTGTTCAAACAGAGTCCAGCTGTGGTCATCAATATAGTGATTCTTCAATATCAACAGCTGACATACATCCCTGGCTGTTATATCACTTGGTACTTCCAAAGCTCTGCTAGTATCATCTTCACTATACACTTTAATTACCTGCAATAAATAAAAAAGCTAAAATATCCATAAGTTTAATCTCTGATTCAGTTGGTCCAAATATGTTCCTCTCTCAGCTTCATGACGGAGACGAGAACCTATACACATAGGATGCAATACTAAAGACAGCCATTTCTCTGTAGTGCAATGGCATACTTGAGAACAAAACAGCTGAGCAAAGCATATCCCACTTCTAAATTTGGCTACTGGACGTCCCTTGCCACAGGACGCTGGACAGATTGGTGCATTCACTTTAAAAAAAATGGTAATGGAGAGGTAAATAAACCTGGTGAAATTGTACATTCTTATATAAGCTAAAGAAGAAATCACAGAGGATAAACAGTGAAACTAAAGAACTCTATGACTGCAGAACTGTAGAAAGATTTGATAAAGTTAGAGTTAGTTCAGAGAACAGCAATCAGATTTGAGATGCTCACAATTCTATAGACAATAAAACCAGGAGATGCTACAGAGCTGCTTCAAATTTTGACAAGCAAGAACTGGAACTATGAGTAAAAAAGGCATATATACATACATACAGAATCAAAACAGTCACACATGGAAAAGAATTACCACCATATGAGGATCAGGAAAGTAAATAAAACGTTCTAGAAGATGTACATTTGGGGCAGGGGGTGGGGGGCAATATAAATTCTCATGACTTATCCTTGTCATTTTCATGAAATTTTAAATTTCAGTTAAAGATTTTATTTTTCAACATCGATACACATTTTAGAGTCCAGAAGAATGGGTGTCCATTAAGTTCTTGAAGAGGTGAAGCTAAACCTGCTTACACCTAGTTTCAAATGAAGAGGCTGAGGAAGTCTTATTGCATACTGACTGTTTGAAAGAAGGCATGACCATTTAGGTATTTTTTTCTGTATTTTCTTTCTCTGAAGGAGAATGAAACGAATCAGATGAATCAGTGAATTGGATGGAACTGATGCAAATCGCTAGTGCCTTGTCTTCGTAAGCTCTGCACAGTGACTAATCCCACTAAAATCAACACAGAAGGTTTTTTTGTATAAGAGTAGAAAATAATTTCATATTCCTTACAGCAGTCAAGAAGTTCAATGCTCTGTTAAGATTTCTTCTATTTCTCATTTTCTAAAAGTAGACAAAACACAAAAAGTGAAAAACATTGAGGCTCCTGAGACAAGGGTCAACTTTTATCTGTGGTACTGTATGTTGGAATTGTAACATAGTTTCCAAAATAAAACAGATGCTGGAGATTTTATTATAAACACAAACAGGCAGGTAAACATGAGCAGTAGGTATAGAAGACTTGATGCAACATTAAACATGCCATAAAAGTCTTCCAGGTACTCAGAAACACACTAAGGGATCAAGTCTGGAATGCATCTTTTTTACTCTTTGTATTTTCAAACAAACATTTTGACCCAAAAGCTACCCAATGTCATGAGACTGGGAAGTGAATACATTAATTCATCTTTAAGAGTGGGATTTATTCCCCAATATTTACGTTTTCCAGTAGTGTGAAGTAACGCAGAGCAACACTATTCCCTCTCTACCAAAACAGCAAGAGTCTGAATGTCCATCCCCAGCGCAGTGCCTGCCGTGTACTGTGCCAATGGAACACCAAGCAGCTCACTTGCCAGTGACAGTCTGGCCACAATCGCAAAGAACAGGGCCTACCCCGTCTGTGCCAAAGCACAGACATCCTCAAGACAAAGGGCGTCCAAAATGTTCTTAATTTATCTCAAACATCCTCCTCTCAGTTTATTCAATTTATCCATATTCATCAGAATCCACAACACACCTCACCTGAACTTTATGTACAAAACCTAAATACTATTGCAAACCCTTCATTAAACACCTAGACGCAAGTTCTTACTTTAAAGACAAACAAGCATGTTATTGTCAGTCAGTCCTTAATTGCCACCTTACTAAACACATGCTCATTTCAAGCATCTAATGAACAATCAGCAATGTACTGTTGCCCTAACTTGTTACAGCAGCTCCTTCTCTGGTTTGTGCCGAAGTTGGTAGGAAAGCGAGCAAGGAGCTGCAACTCTATATCTCCTGCCACCTGCTTCTCGCCCACTAACGGCAAAAAAAATCAGGTCAGCTCGCCCATGCTTTCCAAACATCAGAACAAGGAAAAAGGACTCCGTTTGAAAACCACAGAGATCAAAGCACACTGATGGCCTCACTCCTCTCCAAAAAACTGCTTTTCTCTATGGAACTACATATACAGCAGTTCTGTTACAAACTTTGGCCCAGCATATTAAATCAGTATGAAGTCCACGATGATTTGCTTGAATATTTCAGCTAATAAATGATGACAGCTCAAGAGTTCCACATGAGGTTCAGCCACCCTTGCCACGACACTGATCTCCAGGATACGGCAAACATTAAAATCACGCTTCTAAAGTGGTGAAAATCTCTCTCTATTCATGAATCAACCACCACAAAGCAGAGTCTTCCAGGCAGAACAGGCAGACCCTGGAGAAAGTCGATCCAAAGTTTCCACAGGCCTAAGCTACAGCCCAGTACTTACATTTAATACAAAAGGCAGAAGGACCACAATGATACTGAATTCCATGATCGACGCTGCCAAAGCAGCTGTGGTTGATGGCTATGGTTGGTTTTATAAGATGCCTATTCTTCGGCAGCGATCCCACAGCTAAGCAAGTGAGACCAGTAGCAATGCAGCCTGCTTGCAGTAGGGTCTTGTTCCACACACACAACTTACTAAAACTCCTACTCCAGTCACAGAAATCACGTTCTGCAGTTCAGGATAAACCGACATGAATTATTTAAATTCTTGCAGTATTTACAAGGATTCAAAGATGAAATTAAAAGAGGTGTCTGGCAGGGTGCACTGTGAATGGGATGGAGGGCTGTACGTGAGTAGACAAAACAGCATCCCATCACCTTTAAAACATGTCCTACTCTGGGCAGCACTGAAGGTCAGGGACAGCTTCATTAGCCTCTCCAGTAAGTCTGTGTCAGGCCAAATCGGAAAGATTTTACAGGCTAAGTGCCAGAAAGGAGACAGTATAGATGGTGAAAGGAAGGGAGAAAATTAAAGTGACTTTCCTAGTATTGGACTAGATGATCATTGTAGGTCCCTTCCAACTGAAATATTCTATTCTATTTCTCAATATTCTCGCAATAAAGCCAGGGTGAGAATCCATGCCAGCACCCTGGCTACGGACCCTGCCAGCACATACTAGCAACCACAGTTTTCTCCAGGTACTCATCAAGTTAGGTGGTCTGCCTGTTTTACAGCAAGAGCACGTACAGCCCATGCTGAGGCCCTCAACAGACGGTTTTTACAGAAATTCTCTTTAAAAGGGTTAAGAGTCGCAGTGCAGATGACTACACTCTTATTGCTGAAGAAATAGAAAAAGACTTTTTAAAACGCTGAAGAAAGCAACACAAGTCATGATAATGAGCTGCCTGCGGCCATTCAACTCGGGGACTGGGAAGCCTTGGAGGTGGCCTTGGACTACAGGAGCACAGCTAAAACAAAACAAAACAACCCAACAAAAAAAACAACAGAAAAAAATCCAGCCTTTATATTCTCTGTGAGTATTCTCACTCAGCCTTCTCAGTATAGGGAAATAAATCCTGCGCAAGTCTAGGATAATGGATCACCCCAACTCACAGCTATGACGTGCTACCTTATAAAACACAAATGCTGTGCCCTTTTTCTCCTCCTTGCAAGGGATTCACATACAGCAGGGGACAACAGACAGGCAGTCACCTAATAGACCCTTCTGAACCTCTGTTACAGTTTTAGTTTAATGAATTGAATGTGATGGTGTAAAGCTGTTAAGTTAGAGTGACCTTTGAGGGGTTTTTTAATTAGAAAAAGTTGCTCAGTCTGCGCTTTCTGCTGTGTTTGAAGCAAAGTCTCTTGTAGGATTTGCTGGGAATGCATTTGTTCCAAGGGGAGTGGATCACATGAAAAAAGATAAATTCAAAATCCCATTTTTCCTTGGAAATATGTTGCAATAAATATTTATCTTCCCAGAAGTAGAGGATGCTCCAAGAATTAAAGGGTGGCAGGATTATCCTAAAAATGCAGTTATGCTGACCTCCTATAGAGATGAGGAAGCTTGAGTGACCACTTCTTTATTTTTATTAGCAGCTATCATCACACATTAGGCTGGCCAATCATCCCCCACTCTCTTCCATTTTTTCCCCTGAAAATTTGTCTGAGAAGTAGCACACAAGAAAAGAGCTGCTAATTGAGAACAAGCTGTCATTACAGTTTTCATTACCATACACTCTCAAGCTTTGTTCTAAAGCAAGCTATTTAACTTCACTTGACTATACCTATTAGCAGACAGTTAAAAGAAAAAGTTGCCTCAGTAGTGCTCAAATCTTCTTTCCTGTCTAGTTTATAAATACAAGGACATTTTAGTTCTTCCCAAGGTCAGAGAAAGAAACTTCTCAATAGCTTCCATTTAAGCTACTGGTAGTAAGAAATTAGCAACTCCAAGATCTTCTTATAAGAGGAAAGCACCAAGCTGAGCATGACAAGCATTAATCATTTTCATTGCCTATGGAAGCAGGCAAGGAGGCACAGCTTTCCTATGTGTCTCTTTCCATTTTTCAATATATTAAAAATCAGCCAAGATCCCAGAAGTATGTGCAATGCATCTTTATCCCTCCAAAAAATTATTTTAATAAGAAATGTTGCTTCAAAATAAAATATATTATTGTTTGTATTTCACTAATCATCTGAACTCAGGATGTAAAATCAATGTTGACAAATATAACCTAGTATTTACAGAGAAAAGGAAAAAGGAACCCTAGCTTTTATACCAAAAAATAATCAGAAGGAGCAAAAAAATCAGAAACTGTTTAAATAAGTAAAAGAGCACATAAGGTAATCAGTGTGGGAGGAGGGAGGAGCAAGAGAAGGCTGGACTCTACTCCCCCGAGTCTTCTTCCACACTCAACCATCGTCTCCCCTACAATAATTACATAATTTGTTTCATAGACTTTTAAGAGAGGTTGTCCAAGTCTGATTCTTCAGAATCTTCAAGCCATCTGTTTTGGATCTTCCAATCTGCAGAAACAGCACAAACATATGGAAAGAACCATACCCTGCATTGAGGAATTTCAAATTTCAAACTAAGTCCTGGCATGTGAAAAAAGCCCGGTAGATCCAACAGAAAAAGAACCACTCAGCACACGAAGTCCATATTTAGGTGCCTACATCGAAATGACCTGACATTTACATAATTCTTAATGCTCCTGTGTAGCCATTATGACAGTGGATGGTCAGCACCTTTAAAAAAAAAAACAAAAAACAAAAAACAAAAAAAAAACACAAAAAACCCCCACACACCAAAAAAACAGGCCACTTTTATTTATAAAGATACAAGCACCTAACTTTAGTTAATCATTTCTATAATTATTTTTGCCCCATGAATAAAACATCACACATTTTGTACTTACATTACAATTTCAGTCACATTTATGTTAAATGCACAGTTGTTGCATGCAAAACCAGGTCTTAAAAAGTCTTACACTCCAGGGTGCCATACTTCCCCTAAGATCCTGCCTGATACTGCGCTAACCTCTGTCTTTAGTTTTAACTAACAGGCTATTTGCCTGAAGCATTTGTTCTCCAACTTCCAATCTTGTCCCCTGCTAGACAAAGTTCTTTGCTTATTGATATTGGCAGAGGGTAGCGGAATTTGGAGTGTATTTGAACTACAATGGAAGCACTTAGAAATTTCTAACATTTTGAACTATTTTATGACTTCTAGCAATAGTCTGTCTTGGCTTTAGAGAGAATCAGAAAAACTCTGCAGTAAAAAAAAAATTTAAGGGCAGGTTAACTCATGACTAGTTAAAAAAAAAAGCACGTTATTAAAGTTTACTGTCTTCATTATCAGATGCAAATGCAGGACTTTCCCTTTAAATATCCCAGTCTACAGTTGAAAGGCCAGCTTCCAATATTTCCTCCAAAGGGAAGATTTCCAGGCCAAAAGCATTCTCACAGTCTGCAGAAATCTACACCTGTCATTAAAAAAGGTGCGCACAATAATAAACCGTAGCTGCTCTTTGTAAAGCAACTATTTTCTCAATCGCCACAACAGAAGCTTTCAAAAATTTGTCCTGCGCATGTCCCTCTGAGGAAGGGACACAGAGAACTGAAGCACAGGCACAAAACAACAGAGGATTCATTAATATTTTAGGCACCCAAATCCAAAATGGTAGTCGTTAAGCCTGTGAACCTCTCTTCTGAAGGACGGTTCACAGGGCACCACACGATTCCTGCACAGACTTGTCAACATGTGTAATTGGGCAGGTAGGAACTGTCACACGGTGATTAGGGGCAATTACCTGGAAGCCTGTCGATGGGGGAAGAGGACAAATCTGAGTTCTAGCATGCAATCCAAAAAACAAATTTACGTAAAATACAGGTCCCTGTGAATCCTGACTTTTTATTTGGAACATAGCATAGCTTCAAGAGGCAGAAGGAACACTGCTCCCATGCAGAAAAATATACAGGATATATATACAGTAGCTTAGGTGACACAAGCATTAGACTTAAAATCTCGATCATGCACAGACTCCCTGTTTTCCTATCAACTTCAGGAAGGGCAACTTTAAGATCCTGTTGCCAGCAACATTTTCTATTCTATGGCTCCAATGTTCTAGAACACCTTGCTTTCTTCTCAAGGTAGAAAACAGAAAATTTATAAAAAACAGCCAAAATAGGCAGATTGGACACTTTAGAAGTGACATGAAATGAAATTAAACTGTCATCTTCTTCAATAGGACCATCAAGGCTACTAAGGAAAAGTTAAGCACTTTGTATGGTTTGTGAAGCCATTTATTGAAGACTTGGGAGATCAATTTAAAGAAACTGAAGGTAAGCCAAGTCCTGATTACAAGGACGCAAACATCAAAGAATAAATCAGTTGCCCGAAGAAGGATGAGCTGTTCTTCCAAGTGACCAAAAGTGAACTTTGCACACACTTACCTATTATTGATAGATTGAGGTATGGTCCCACAAGCACTAAAAAATATAAACCCACTAATAATCAATTATGTCTGTCTTCCAACAAAACCGAAGTGCCAAGAAAGGAAGAGCAAAATCTAGGAAAATTGCCTACCTTTCCTACCACAACCTAGGAAAAAATCTCATATTGTTTTCAAAATCTAACCATTTTTAAAATAACATTTCAAAGACCAAAAATAATGTCAATTTCCAACTTTTATTCAAATATAAGACCACTGACAAGAACGATTTTTCTAGCAATTCATGGATTTGTTGCCTCAGAACACAATGAATTTTTTTAGACTTAAATATTCTGTTAGAAGGTATTCAAAAAAATGTTTAATTTCACAGTAATGGTGTGCGCACATTACCAACTAAAACAATTTCTATTTATTTTCTGTAGTAGTCTTCTGATTGTTTACTATGGCACTATGGCAACTATCTATATTATATAGCCCATACAGTCATTCCCCTCCTCCAGACTTTTAGTATGGCCTTACCTAATCCAGCACAAGATTGACCATCCCACAAATGGCAAAAAATCACACAAAAAAAAGGAACTAAATAGCAATGTGAAGAAGTAACAAAAAATATTTGAGATTACCTACAGGCAAAAAAGGTCCAATTCTTAGTTTTAAAATATGTATTTGCATCTGACTTTGGGCAAGTCGGTATTAGTCCCTCAATTTCCTTTTTGTAAAATGAGGCAGGGGAACTGAAGTCTGTTTCTGTACAGCAGGGTAACAGATTGAACTCATTAGGATTTGTAAAGCACTTAGACTTGCTCATATGACTACCACTTTAGATGTGTAAATATGTTGTATTATAAAAAGGGAGGTTAAATTATGCAGATCTCCAAATTATAATAAGCTATGTGCAAAAATATACCAGCAAAGCTCTTTCAAATGAAGGTTATGACAATCACATTATGATGTTAGAAAAAATGGCAGAATGAGGACAATGCTGACATGCAATCATCTCAAAGACAACGTCAGTAAAACTGAAGAGAAACAAGGTTTGAAAGACAACAGGAAAGTTAAAATACAAATACCATTATTTAATCCTGAATTTGATACATTCACTTTTTTCAATATTGGTCAACAGAAGAAAAATATAAATAGTAATAAAATAGTTATAGAAGATTTCATTTCTCTGTATAAAACTGAACAAAAGGCAAGGTCTAGAGAAAGCAACTTCCACACTTTGGACAATTAACTTATAGTACAACTACCTTTAGAGCAGAAAGTGAGATTATTGTTAACTATATGATAATTATATGATACTTTGCTCAAAAAGTTACTATAATTGGAGAATTAAATAACAACAGCTACATTGTGAAATTCAACATACTGTAAGTAAGAACTGCAGTAATAACTAACATGTAGATTAAACATAGAAAGTGAAAGATTTATCACCATCAACAGCCATTACCACGACAAAGGACCAAATCAGGAGTAAGAAATGCAAAGGGATCTATAGAAATAAAAACCACAATAAAGTCCTTTAAAAGAATGCACATTATTTATAAAGAAAGGCGGGGGTGGATGGGACAATTTATTTAAATAGAGAGTCTCAAATTATTCTGCCTTACCAAAGATCTTTTTCAGACTATGGAGATTCCAAACAAAAGCAGCTAAAGAGGCATTTCAAGTACAACTGGTAAGATGTGTATGAATAACTAGAAAGCTGTGAGGAAATTTAAACATCATTAGCAAAAATTTCAAATAATACAATTCCATGGAATAGCAGAAATGAAAGAAAATTAGCAGATTTGCTAGATGATTAAGCAGTCAAAGGATCACTTATACAAGATAAACATACTGCAGAGCAGCTAAATGATTTATTTGCATTAATTATTCACAATAGATATGGAAGAATATGTTCCCAGATCTAACCTTTACAGGTGAAATAAAACCGCTAATTTAAAAAGAGGGGACACTGGAAATGAAAAGGCAAAAACCAAATAGTTAACAGAAGGTTATACAGTGTAAAATTTAAAGAAACTTAAATGGCAAACCTCAGTCTATCCTAACATCAATAGAAATGGAGGCTTAGGCTCCACCTATTACTTCATCTGATGTGCATAGGGTATAAACTTCTGTTCAGTCCCAAGAAAGAGGAAAAGCCCAAGGGCTATTGCAGCAGATTAATTTTGGAGTGTTGCACTGTTGCACAGGCAGATAGGTAAGAATCTACTAACATTACCTGAATCTGTCTCTTCCTAGAAGAAAATCCACTCTTAAATTTATGAAAACTTTTCCCCTTCTTGTTCGTAGCAGCTACTAGAATGGTTCAGAGTAATCATCATACTTTTGAAAAATCTCAATGGGGTAATGCAGTTCACATCGATTGGTATAAATAACTTTTCCAAAGTCCTTCAAAAAGAAGAGCTATTATGAAGATTAAACAGTCATGGAGTAAGAGACTGCAAAATAAAGACAAACTTGGAATGAACCGTTCATTTTTATAACAGCTGGCTATAGTCAAGTAATTTCAGACTCTTACTCATACTAACCTTTAAATGAGACTGGAGAACCCATGTCTTACAAGCCATGATAAAAATAAGTCTTAGTTATTTTTCATTACATTATTGAGTAATGCTAAGTGTGTGCATTAACATCTGACACAAAGGTATTTGAAAAACCTCTTGGCCCTGGGAAAGGTAAAAGGTTCCCTATTCGTGTCTTCTATGTACCACTTACTTAGAGAGAGCTAATCAAATGTAGGTCACTTCTCAACCTCAGTGCACAGTACGCATGGCTCTCCCATTAATCTAAACCCAGTACATAAACATGTAGTTCTCAATTAGGAAGACGAGAGAGGTTTACATCTTAACTATCCACTAAAAATAAATAAATAAATGATGACAACAATCCAGTGAAACTTGGGTAAAATTGTTTAACCAAGGGGAAGTAATTGTAAAACTCAGTGGAGAACATAACACAATCCAACTTCCGAACAAGTACATTTGTACACAAGCTATTCTCCCTTCTAGCCATGCATCACCACCTCTTAGTGTCAGAATCACCATGCTCTTTCATATAGTTCAGTATGTCCAACCAATACAGCTCACAGTATAAAGCTTAAGTTATTTAGGCTAAATGTACATGCCTTATGACCCATTATCTTCACTCAGAGCTACCTTAATATTTCTCATGAAATCCATAAAAAATTGCTAAAATAACTAGCAAGGTACCAAACTCATCTTGGTAGTGGCTAAGAGTTTCATATTTTGCCCCCAAACCAAGTCCTTTATGATAAAAGTTCAAAAGCCTTATTGTTTGATTTCAAGACATCAATATTTAGACTGGACTTGATTATTGCATTAATGTTAATAAGAATGTACTTTCATGTGAGCTTTTCTTCATGAAAAGTTAATTTAGTGGAGGTGAACGGCTTATTAGCCCTATTAGTAAACTTACATTATTTAGTATCTTCCGTCCTTTGCTTCCACACTGCCTGCTGAGTCTTAACTTTACATAGCTTTTATATATTTAATAGTAATACACAGCTTTACATTTTACTATATACAATAGCAACATTTAGAATGCACTTACCACATACTGATGCAAAAATATCCAGTTAGACTATCTGAACTTAAAAAGAGGGATGGGATGGAAAATCATACTAGAGGATTCAAAGAATCTGACTTGAACGAGGAACTTCAGCATTTCTTTTTAAAAAAAAAGAGTTTGTGAAATAGAAAATGAACAGAAAATGAAAAGAGTTCCCAGTGCACCTGTGTTTGTTATCCCCCAAACTGGAAAGATGGTAGAAATTATCCACATACTACTCTACTTTCCAAAGAAGTCATGTATGAAGATCGGGGGAGAAAGAAATTTCAATGTAAAGCCACTAGAAGACACTTCTGGTTTTTGTTTTCTGTGTTGAACAAAGTTAAGGGCAGAATGTTATCAGCCTCATGTTTGAATAGCTTGTTCCTATTTATGTCAAAGCGCTAACATTATTTCAATGAGGCTTTCTGTATTTAATAGTGCAGTTTGTCCAACATATCCTTTGCTTGTCAGAGATAAATAGAATGCTGTGTTCCAGCACAAGAGAAAGCAAATCTGTTACTGCCACGTTCTGGCTGCACTCTATGTTTCTGAAGAGATAGCAGCTATAAAAAGAAGCACCTATTGTTTCTACCAGGTTTTTCACACTATATTGCTGGTTTCTCAGTAAAGCAGATCTCTTGCTGAAGCTGAGAAAGACCAAGTTTCTGAATAACACCATTAAGAGACCAGTTAGTTTCCCATTTCCTTTAGCAGTTCTAAAATATTTTTTTTAAAATAAAAAAAAAAAAGATAAGATTTTTTCTTAAAACGCTCTTTCACTTTTACAATTTTATACCAAAGTTCTGGCTTGAACTACAACACAGCTTCAAAGCAAAGAATGCCTTTGTCATCACCTTTATCACCTATGTATTCCCATGAAGGTCACTAAAGGAGAAAAGAATGCAGACTCTGTAAGATTAAGCAAAGTTTAGATTTTTAGCTATTCTGTAAAGAAGATACAGTTTGGAAATTTTCTCGGAATTTCTGCAGTGCTACAAGGAATGTCCAGAGCAAGTATGACAAAGGCTATAATAAATAGTGTTTTAGAATGCTGAAGCACGTTGCCATTTGGCCTAAGACCAAAAAACCTGCTTTGCTGGGTCAGACTACAACAACCTTCAAGCCCAGCACTGTCTCTGGGTATCTTTTTCTAGTCACTGGTGGTATATAACAGCAAGGTTTAACTGCTGTAGAATAGTTATTCTGACAGAACATTTTATACCTCAGCACTTTTCAACTTGTCTTTCATTTTATTCATATAGCATTGTTCCCTCCGGCCAAGCATAAAATCCAAATAAAGAGTAAATCCTGCAATAAAGCTAGTAAGTCTACTCAAACCATGTAAAACCTTCAACTATACACTCTTGCATTAGTACAGATTTGTCAACAAATTTTGCTGACAAATCCAAACCACTACAGGAACAGAAAAAAAGATCAGGAGCACGTGAGCATGGAAATCAGGCCCTGTAATTGTCAGCAAAAATGTAATAGTCATCTAATGCAGGAGACGCTCACTAAAACAAGTGAACAAAGTGGAACAAAAAGATAACGTTAAGTGGATGATGTAGTAGTAGTGAGAGACTAATCACTTCAGAAATTCAGTGTATTTTGACAATATTTACCTCTAGTCATTTGTTCTAAAATGAAAATGAGGTATGTAGACTGAACAGCCTTCAGTCGTATAGGAAAACTGAGAAGTCAGTAGCACATTTCTCATCTCTACACATGCTGTGATACCCTACATTCAGATGTCTTCTGGGTTGTCTGGCTGCTACTTCTCTTCCCCACACACAAGCCATGTTCATATCATCATAAATGTATGTATTTTATTTGTGTTATGATCATCCTAAAAATCTTGAAAGGATGGTGACAGAAACGAACCCAACAAGTTACAATCAATAGGACCAAAGGAAAAATGACAACATTGAGGGCTTGCATACACAGCTGGTGGATAATTTGATGAGCTAGTTAAGCCTGGCTGTCAAGCTAGTACAAGACAAGCAGAGGGCTCCAATTGCTATTCAGTCTAGATACCATTTAACTCCTAACCTCTTGGAGAAAGGAATTAACTGGTTCAGAAAAGCAGTCTAAGTGGTCTACGAAAAAAGCATTATGCTATGTTAGGGCAAAGGTCAGAGGTGGAAATGACACAATATGCAACAAGAGTGATGAAAAAAGACATGAAGGAATCAGAGTACACTGAGGAATAGAGAAAAAAAGAGGATTCTAGTAGGAAATAAAGGAAAAGCATTAAGGGTGTCAACTTCCTCCCAGGTCTCAGTCCTTCATAAGAATTTTAGTGGTGCCAAACAGAAGAGATATCAGCAAAGACACAAACAGCAGGAAGTTGTAACCTCAGGGACATGCAAGGCATGGGAAAGAAAGGAACCAAATATGTCTCTCCAAGTTAACATTTTTGATGCCCAAGCATGTGTATTGGTAGAGATATAGGTCAGCAGTCCAAGACAGCCATTTGGATCTGCCAGAGAGAGGAGATGAAACATGTTATGAGAAATATGATGAAATATGAGAAATATGATGAGAGCCTATCAACTCTGGCTCAAGAAACTGGATATGTATTCTTGGAAAGTGTGACTTGGGAAGTTTGACTCGCCTTGCTTTGTACTGTTCCCATTATGTGCTGTACTGTGCCAGAACAAATCTGTTCTTGTATAACTACTTTAAACTATGAAAAACAGGTTGCCTTGCAATAATGTAATCATAAATAAAGGGTTGAAAGCAACTGAATAAGGGAAACTTCAAAAAAGAAACTTTAGGAAGTCACTACCAAGTGTAAGGGACTAAGATGGACTGGAACCAGGGTAAAATTTACAGTGTTACAATAGAATTATATTGGTTCAGAAGTTTTGATCATGCAGTCATAACTTTTTTTTTCATAGAATCATAGAATCATTAAGGTTGGAAAAGACCTCTAAGATCATAAGGTTCAACCGTCAACCCAACACCACCATGCCCACTAAACCATGTCCCTAAGCGCCACATCTACACATCTTTTAAATACCTCCAGGGATGGTGACTCAACCACTTCCCTGGGCAGCCTGTTCCAAGGCCTGACCACTCTTTCAGCAAAGAAATTTTTCCTAATGTCCAATCTAAACCTCCCTTGGCGCAACTTGAGGCCATTTCCTCTCGTCCTATCGCTAGTTACTTGGGAGAAGAGACCAACACCCACCTCACTACAACCTCCTTTCAGGTAGTTATAGAGCACGATAAGGTCTCCCCTGAGACCCCTCTTCTCCAGACTAAACAGTCCCAGTTCCCTCAGTCGCTCCTCATAAGACTTGTTCTCCAGACCCTTCACCAGCTTCGTTGCCCTTCTTTGGACATGCTCCAGCACCTCAATGGCACCTTCTTGTAGTGAGGGGCCCAAAACTGAACATATTCGAGGTGTGGCCTCACCAGTGCCAAGTACAGGGGCACGATCACCTCCCTACTCCTGCTGGCCACACTATTTCTGACACAGGCCAGGATGCCATTGGTCGTCTTCTCATGTTCAGCCGGCTGTCAACCAGCACCCCCAGGTCCTTTTCCTCTGGGCAGCTTTCCAGCCACTCTTCCCCAAGCCTGTAGCGTTGCATGGGGTTGTTGTGGCCCAAGTGCAGGACCTGGCACTTGGCCTTGTTGAACCTCATACAGTTGGCCTCAGCCCATTGATCCAGCCTGTCCAGGTCCCTCTGCAGAGCCTTCCTACCCTCCAGCAGATCAAGACTCCCGCCCAGCTTGGTGTCGTCTGCAACTTACTGAGGGAGCACTCAATTCCCTCATCCAGATCGTTGGTAAAGATATTGAACAGGACTGGCCCCAAAACTGAGCCCTGGAGAACATCGCTCGTGACCGGCCGCCAACTGGGTTTAACTCCGTTCACCACAACTCTCTGGGCTCGGCCGTCCTGCCAGTTTTTTACCCAGCGAAGAGTGCACCTGTCTAGGCCGTGAGCCGCCAGCTTCTCTAGGAGAATGCTGTGGGAGACAGTGTGAAAGGCTTTACTGAAGTCCAGGTAGACCACATCCACAGCCTTTCCCTCATGACCCACTAGGCGGGTCACCTGGACATAGAAGGAGATCAGGTTGGTCAAGCAGGACCTGCCTTTCATGAACGCGTGCTTTTTAGGTCCTTAAGGTAGCTGGTGTTTTGTTGGTTTGGTCCTACCTCTGTTCCTGACCCACAGGCAGAAAAACAAGGAGTGGGGGAGCACGGGGCATGGCCAGTACCCATAGCAACAGCATGAAAATGAGGAAGAAAGTGAGCTCAAATATGAATAATTCCTTGGTGCAAGGTGATGAATTTTCTTTGTATACATTAGTATATCTTCAATTTATCAAAAGTAAATAAAATCTTCTGATTTTTCAGGTACTTGCTTATGTATTATAGCATGTTGAAAGTAACACACACAGAAGACATATGAGTAAGGGAAATTTTATTTTTCGCATAGGACTGACGCCAACACCTTGTGTGCAGTTTGTTGAGGTTCTCCCTACAGCAATGCAGCATAATCAGTATGGGGTTTACTACCAGTAGAAAAAACTATTCAGCAATAGCTCTTGATATACTTCAAGGCTAGTTAACACAATCTGAAGGTCAAGTTCTGACTTCTTGAAGCCTAATTTATTCAAGAGGAGACTAAAGTACTAGAGCTAGAAAATGGCCAAGCACTTTCTTCAATTGATGAAAAAGCTGGTTTTCTTCCAGAAGATTTCTGCCAACAGAAAAGGATTATGAGCAGAGTAGGGCACTAAACACTGCCAATTTCCTTGGTTACTGTATGAAGAATGTTAGATGTTCAAAGAAGGCAAGCAGAAACTGAAAAACATATCAAAGATTTGTTCAAGAACTGAAGACAGAGAGGAGACAGAGTGCAATGTTAATTGTGCCACTAAATCTTGTCAAACTATACAAGGGACAAGTAATGACCAAGTGTATTAAACCATTGAGATTTTAAAAGACTTTTTAAAAAGCTCTGTGCACTTACTACTCACTCTCTCATACACACACACGGATACATCCCTATCTAGCTTTCATGGCAACTATGCAGCATAGTGCTATATATTTTAAATTCCAAGATCATTGACGATTTTGTGTACAAAATATTCTGTAAAATTTGATTGCTTGTAGAGACTGGAATGTCACAGGATAGAAGAAACCTCCCTCTCCACCTCAGTAGCTGAACCATAGGGATTGCTAAAGTTCCGTTTTGATTTCATTTACATGTGGGATCATTTTTATACACAATAAAAATGGTAGGAAGCTTTACTGGTTTTGTGTTATTCAAACCAGGAAATATGACTAGCCAAGCAGTATATGACTGTTATACCAGAATCCATTTTTAGGTGGCTGCTTGAGTATAAAGAGTACATATTCAAAGCAAAAATTGGTCCCAGAACCCTTCTCAAGTATAGTATCAGATCTAGATTTATTGGGCCAACATCATCAGGGAGGGGAAAAGTCCTGCAATACCTTCCCCTGAGGAGGCCCTGTCAGTAGCTCTCTCCTAAACAGTCCCTGGACCTAACCAGATCTCTTCCACAATGACAGAAGATGCTAGTCTGCCACCCTCCTTCTTCCCTATCATCCACAAACTGAATCTCTAGCATTACGTCATCCTCTATCACGAGTAATTTAGTATCTGCAAGTACAGTACGACAGATGACTGAATGCTAGGCAGTCTTTTCATAGCTAACATGAAAGTTTTATGCTCCCTCAAATAGGTATCTGAGGGAGATACTTATAAAGCTAGTTTCACAAGTTTTTATGTATTATCAAGAGGAAGGAAAAATTCCAGATCTCCCCAAACAAAATGCAGCTATCTTAGCACATGTTAAATACATAACGGTGGCAAGACCTTTCCTTGAGCCTACATACTAGCTTGGCCTCCTAGCAATTTTAAACATAAATTTCTTCCAAAAAACACATTACCAGTCTCCTGAATTCAGTTTGGGTCTCTGCCCATTCCCATATATATTCCTCCTCCTCAACCTTCCTCAACTCTTGTTCTGGCTCAAAACCTTTACTGTTTGCCTCAAATTCTGCAGATCCAGTAGCAGCATATCCTGATGCTTTATCCTAGTAATTTATCTCTAAGATGTAATGCTATACTGAATTTCCAGTCAGGCCCATCTTACTGCTTTACCTGTGATTATCCCCCTTATCTTCTCTCAGATCCCTCAATAAGTCATGAAAAAAAACATTTCATTAAGACTAAGACCTTACAGTGATTCAAATAATTCACCTCAACCACCACTGGTTTTCTGACCTAAAGTATTTAAAGCACACTCAAGTCCATCCCTGACTTGATGAGTCCATCCACTCTCGTCTGTCTTCAAATCTTTGTGGGATGTTACCCTTTCTTTTACTTTATTATTGTATTTATTATTTTATTATTTATTATTGCATTTCTTTTCATTACTGTACAACAGACAAAGAGGGCAGGGGTGTTGTTTATGCATCTTTAAATGACTATTTTTCAAACTGTCCTTATGAAGAGATGTTTCATACATGAATGCTTTGTCTGCCTCCAGTTATTTCATAAAAGGTATCAATTTAATGACACCATTATCATGTCACTTAAAGTGCCTTATGTAAAATTCCTGGATTAGCACATTGGCCTTTCATCTCTGGGAACCCAAATGCAAAACCGAAAAATTATTTTCATGCTCTTAGCCTTGCAGACAGACATTACTAATTCTCAGTACAATTTGGCTTAAGTGACCATTTTTCTTTGGGGAAGGGGCAAGTGTTGATTAAAGCAGCCTGTGATTTCAGGCCAGAAAATAGATGGAATAAAGAGGCAAGAGAATCTTGAAATACCCATCCTAGATTTGAGCAATCTAAACCACATCCTCATTTTCTAATCAATATTTCTTCCATTTAAAAGACACTATGCGATCTCTTCAAGAATCATTGGAAATTATTCAGCTGCAATACATACCGCCTATGAACACATGGCTTTTTAACATTGTGTGACCTAGTACACTATGAAGTTCCCAGCTGCTGTGGAAAGAACTACAACTCTCACTGTTTATACACCTTGCATCCAACACCAGGTGCGTAAATACTCTTCTACTTATCGCATAACAAGCATAGTAGACTTGTGGGTGTTTATCTTGAATAAATGATTGGTCTTTGACTGTAAAACAAAGTTTTGAACGCATTATGACCATTTAAATCTAATTTCTTAAAAACATTTTTAGAGGAGTACAAAGTTATTCATACAACAGATAAAGAAGACGTTTACTCTAACTGTGTTCGATTAATTATGTCTAGTCTATATACACACTATAAATCTGGTTTTAATAGTATTCAATATGCATAATTCCCCATGCTTATTAAGCAAGCCATTTTTCTGCCTGTGCTAAAAGACCGCTTGGAATTTAAACAAGGCCCTGTCGCTTCAGTTAAAAATATGTTACTTAAGAATAAAACACGTCAATTGTGATAAGTACTTCATATCAGATTTTAAAACAGAAAGAAGTATGAAATAAGTTTGGACAAAGCATATTAGATATTTGGAATGAAAATGAGAAAAATCCATGTATTTTAAGAAACAAGCTTAGCACATTGATAATGCAAAATTTTACCTTTTGTGAGGGAGAAAAAAAAAAGGAAAAAAAAAAAAGACTTGCAATTTTTGCAGTACCATAATTAAACTAGACTCCTTACACAATCACCCATTCTATGAATTTAAGAAATAATTATTGGGGATGACTGATAGCCTAAAATAATACCTTATGAGCTAATGCTTAAGTTTCTCTTGACTTTGCAGTGATAACGTAATGTTTTTACATTTCCAGGTCCTTCTTGCATTACAAAAAATAGAAGTTGCACTGCTTTAAGTCAAAGGTGATGTCTAAGGTTCTAATGTCCATGAGAAACAAAAACAAATTTACACATGCAGTGCATGCACAAATGTTACCACTTACAGGGCTCTTTCTTGCCTCCCTTCCTGCCTTCCCTCCCTGCAGTATTCCAGTTCCAGAAATTAGAGTACTGCTACAGAAATAACAAAAGCACCTTCTGAATAGAGAGAAGAGATACTTTCAGAGGGAATTCTACAAGCATAGATACAAACATCACAAGCATAAACAGGACTATTAAATTTGGCATACAGTGAGCCCTCAGTGAGGACACATGCCTCTGAGAATTCTTGCAACTGTGTGTAACGCAATACCTACCTACCTAAGGCAACATCCTGTGCTGCTTCCTCCTCCCACTTCCATTATTTTTATTTTGGGCTTACAAAGTGCACAGATAAAGAGAAGTAAAGCCAGTAACTGTTGACAGCTGATTTGATAGTAGTGTGAAAATATTTGTGTTTTAAAATAGGAGGGAATGCACAGAAAATGCACAGATCTTACTCACCGTGCATTTGTCAAAAGAGAGAAACCCTTAAGTTTCCTCAGAGAATGCTGCTCACGTCTCAACAGCAAAAAAAGAAAAGCAATCCATTAAAATATACAGTACAGTTAAAACTGAGTTTCCTAGCCTTCTGAACACTAGATTGAGCAAAGTTACACATCTCTCCCCTCCCACATAGCACCAAGTACTGCTGTGTGCATACCAGGGGAGTCCAACACAACCACACGCTGCAAGAACAAAGACCTTCATCTCCTAACGTACAAATAACCAAAGAACAGGCAAAAATAACATAACTCTGACAACTCAAGATTTGAGACCGCATGGGGTGTTGGGGGGAGGGAGAGCAGAAGGGGAGGGAACCACAGGATTGAGAGGAGGAGAGCTGAGAAGTTAAACTTAAAACACAATTTTTAAAAGAGTATTTTTGAGGAGTGTAACACGGATATACCAAATTGTTAGGATAAAACTGTGTAAGAGCACATCTTGCACACATCTAAATCTGAAAGGGAAGTTACTATACCAGAAAAGTAGTATATGATGATGTTATTAAGACAGTAGTATAACCTAATCTGTGCCAATCAACAGGCTTCCCCTCCAACTCAAACAATGAAGCAATCTGAAAGAACACCATACATCCCAAATCAGTAAGAGCTACGTGTTCATATACTACTTTACACCCACCGGACTTATGCCATAGGAAGTAAACGCTGTGTCCTGTGTAAATTGCTCATGAGAACCATTTAATACTGTAGCAATATTTCAGTGAAATTTCATTTTTCACACTGCTGGTATATTAAAAGTCTCTGAGTAACAGAAGAGTCTATTAACAGTGATTCAGGCACATTATGCAGCAATGATTTTTTGAAAAATATCTACACATTTACAAAATAAATCGAACTAATGAATTACTTACAGTTTGTTTGAGCTAACTTCTTAGAAGTTAATATATCTGGCTTAGCAAAGAGTCATATTTCTGTACTTCACTTCTGTGTGTATTTTTAACTTCATAGATACCCCCAGTGCATAGAGTTACACTAGGCAATCCTAGTGCACGTAGGTGTAATGATTCTGCATTGCTTCCACTTTTTAGCGAGAAAACAAAAAAAGGCAAGCTACAGTGGCTACGGAGAAATCAGTGTTACCCTGATTCCCAAAATACATGATGGACCATCCACTATTAAGGTGTTAGCCAGAGAGGGTGAGGAAAAAGTATGTTGTGTTTAAGGCTGATCCAAAGCCTGTGGAAGCGGACTCCAATAATCCTCCATTAGGAACAGTACCATAGTCTTCTACAGAGGCATATTTTAATATTCTGAAATGTAATTATGACACTTTATATTTAAAAACTACATTAATCTGTAAGCAAAATTAATTTCTTGCATAAGGTACAAAATTATAGTAACAGAGCAAAAAGCACAGTAACAAATATTCAATTATATACACATATATTTATGTATATTATGTAAACATATATTTCACATAATGAAATTAAAAAATCTACATTTATTAGAAAAGAAAAATTCTTATTACACTAGAGAAATAAAAAAAATTAAGTGAAAAATTAAATATACCCGTTTATTTTAAACATTGCTTATTTACACTAAGCAAATTTATTACCAACCCATACTAAAGTCAGAATTACAAGACTGATTCAAATGCCATACCCATTTCTGCAGAGTTATTGGCATAACTGCAGGCAATGTTACTCTTCTTGAAGACAAACTCATGTCTGCTTTTGACAGAACTCGCCAACCTTCATCCAGCTGATAACACAAAGCAGAGCAAAGTAGTTAGCAGTATTTCTTGAAGCCTAACTTCTCATAGCCCAAATATTGGAGAGTCAGTGCAAAGAAAAGACTAAGGATGTAGTAAATGTCACTCCGTTTATGTGAATCCAGTCCTACTCCAAGCCAATTACAGAAGACACTGGGGTAGGACTAACTAGAAATCAACCAACCAAAGAGCTTGAAAACTCATCTTCTGTCCTTGGAAAGGCCCACACTGATATCTCTGGCTATAAAAATAAGCAGAACAACATGCATTTCTATCACTCAGAACCCTGTCTTCACTGTCAAAACAAAAACAAAAAACAAATCATTAAAGACTCTATTCTAGCACTTTACACTGAGTGGTTATAGCGTTGGTGGGCTTTTTTCCCTGGCTTTTTCCAGCAAACAAAATATTCTTCAGTGCTTCTGATCTTAGGGTTTCAGGAAAGTAACTGAGAACAAGAAGAGATGCACTGAATCCATGGAGTTTAGTTCTATGATTCTTAACTATCTTTATTCAAAGCAGCAGCAAAAATCCCTTTTTACTTAAAGTAATGCAATTTCTACCTTTGCAATGCAACAAAGGCCTGAAAATCTGGCACGTATAATATTACAAGTGAGTGAAATTTAAGACTGTTTTATGAACTCAAGTTATTGATCACCCCCACTCACACATTTACTTTATGTATCAAATACCTGCATAACAAGTCTGGTTCATTAACATAGTTCACTAAGGAAGCCAGATTTTTTTCTTTCCTTGTTTGTCAAAAAGGGTAAGATTTTACATTGTTTATATGATAAGGCAAGCTATCATCTTTTTTTAAGGTCTTTTTTTTAATGTGCTTAATAGCAGAAAAACAGTTTTCTGCATTTATGCAGCATGAGTAAGCAGTAATTCTGTTTTAAACCAAATTATTAAACAGATGTTAAGAGTGGATATTCCTTTTATAACTCTTCAACAAGCAGTTCACATCAGAAACATAGGGGAAGACTGCAGACATTCTGCAAAGATTATTATTAAGTATTCATAACATCTCAAACAATAATGTATCAGATACGCAGACTACTGTAGTTTCATAGAAAGTTACTGCAAGTGTATTATTTAGCACACATCTGATGTGTATGTCCTAGAAGCATTCAGAACTGACTTGACAAATATTATAATAATCCATGCTAAAATTCACTAGATCATATCGATAGTGTTTTTTCCCTCAGTAATTGGAGATAAGCGCACTCTGTAGTAATCCCACAATGTCTAGAAAAAAATCTCATCTCCAAGACATAAGAAACTATATACTGACAAGTTAAAGATAAACAATGTGATTTCACGTAATTTTCTGTTTTGAGAGTTTTGTAAGTGGCTACGTAACATGTCACTGGCACCAGTAAGATACTTCAGAATCCATGGATTCAAAGCATCTATCTTCATGCTAAATTACTTCCCTGAAATCCTAAAATCAGCAGGGCTTTGGTAAATTCTGTTGATGAACAAGAAGAACAAACACCGTAAATACAAAAAGAATACAGGTCCCTCCCAAAAACTAAAACCTGCAATGCACTGGCATTTTACCTGCAGCTCTCAAATAGTAATAAAATACTCCAAGGAATAGGAAGTAAAGACAAATATTTTCCTAAACTTTCAAAACCTGTTGTCCTTGATTGAGACATACAGGGTGGAAAAAACCTGATAAGAAACTGATGCCAAGTCACAAAGAGAATTTCTTTGGAGGCAGACATTTGATCCTTGTTCAGTTAGCTTTAAAACAAGAGCTTTTAATAAAGCCATAAACCCAGTTAAAATACAGCAAATATTAGCCATTCCCTTGGCTCAGTAATAAAGGTTCAGTTTTAACTTTGACTTATTTTACATTAAGTCTACAGCAGCAACAGATGCATAGCAATTAATCTTCTAGGTTTAAGGTATTATGTTCATTTGCTTTTATTTTTCTCTCTTAAGCTCCAGTCCAAAATCCTTATGACTGTTTTGAGAAATCAGAAGAATAAAAAACTATTCTAGAGATCAAGTTTAAAGTGTTAATTCTGTAACATTTGGAATGAATATCCTTTTCTACTAGAGATAGCTATGATGAATGTCAAGTGTTTGCAATTAGGTTTTTACCTTTCAGGCACAAAGTTTTTATTTCCTATGGGAGCATGTTCTCAAAATTCTATAATATATCTTCAAAATTTTGCTGTACGATTCAGAAAACAACCTGTGGTACAAGAGCCTGATCCTGTAGGCATTTTACTCCCAGGAATATTAGACATGCATATGTTTGCAGCACCAGAACAAAAAACTCCCTCTACAATCTTTTTTCCTTGGATCTTACGGAAAAACGTTTGGGAAACAGTAACTGTAAATCTCAGTGCATTGCATTAGTGGCTTTACTGGGAAAGAAACAAAAATAACCCAATCCATTTTTCCTTACCCCTGGGTACTGAAGGTCCTTGGCTCTTGAAAAGCACGTGCAGCTTTTTGTTCTATGAATAATATTGACCTATTTGTCTGCAAGGTGAAGCAGAGGATTATTTTCCTCAGTGAGACTATCTGTATTTTATCTTCTCCAGTCAGATATACAGACCAGACCTATTTAGAAAGTAAGCAAACACTTAAGTGTTGTGTTTGACTTTGTAATAAAAATCCAATATTCAGATCTGATTTGATTTTAAACAAAAATACTACAGTAATTTACTTATACTAATGAAAGTACACATCAGTTGCACCCAAGAGTACTAAAAATGAGATTGAGGAATACCTTCATCTCTTAAATTTCACAAACACTGATTTAATAAAATAAAATAAAATAAAATAAAATGACATCTCAACTTCTAAGAGCAAGCCTTGCAGAATCACTTCACCATTTGAAAGCCAAAAGGAGTTCTGTTGATAAATATGAGATACAGAAAGGCTTTGAAAGCCAATTATGCCTTCAGAGAAATATATATAATCACTTTTTTTTCTACAGGTAAAAGATTTGACTTGTCCATGGCAGGTTTGCAAAGAATTTTGCTAGTGCTGGTGGACAGGAAGGAAATCAGATCCAGCCCACTTGCTTGAGAGCTCTGTAAAATGAATATGTTCATGCAGCTTTTCACTCCTATTTTTGTCACTAAGCTACTAGCTACAGTTCTGAAAAAACTGTGCAGATACTTTTTAGATACTTCAAAATATAAACCACTTCTACTTCTTGCCACTAAAGAAAGCGTGACTAAATTGAGTGGGCAAGAATTGAAAAGCCCTTAGTAAGAGTTAGTAGCTCCAAGTAAGGGTTTTATAACAACATATGGAATAGAGATATCTTGCTAGTAGAGGAAGGTCAGTGATGCACTTACGGCACTGGATATGGAGTCACAACAGCTGATCTATTCCTGGCTCTGCCAGACATAATGCAGGAATGTGGGCATTTATAGGTAACAAGAGCAAATCAGACTCAGCTTTTGCTTCTGAAGATGAAAAAAAATTCTAGAGAATATAAATTCATTAAGGTTTATAAAAAACTTTGATGCTATTTTTTGTACTTGTTTCTTCTTTAAGCTAAGGCAGAAGATTATTACACAAGACCAACATAAAGGCAGGTAAGTTATTTGTGGTACTGTCTGCACTTCCTTGAGAGAATGCTCCTGTCTGCTTGGCACAGATGGTCACTTTGTTTCTTTACTAGAAAAAGAGTCAGTTAATACCATGAACATGACTGTGGAAACACATATAGGGTATTTTTTGCATAGGTACATTTGCATACATTTGGCAAGTAACTATTTTCTTTAAAACCACCCCACAAAAGGAAGGTTTCAGAGTGCTTGACTGAGTTGTTGTCTTTCTACTCTTATAGTCCCTTATACAAAGAAAGGTAACAAGGTCTTATTCCTCAAACAGAACATACAGTACACCCTCTTAGAGGGTTGATAATGATTGATTCCTATGCAGAAACAGTTGCACTAAAACAGACTATATTACTCATAAAGCAACATAAATACTGTAACATACCTAGGAACTTCACAATGAAGTTTGAGCCATCATGATCTCTCTTCTTCTGCCTCTTCATACAATTATCCACTTATTAAATGCTTCTATTTTAAGAGACTAATGCACCACAAAAAAGAACCAGCACAATTCAGAGTTTCAGCTCTTCCTCTTCTGGTCTTTCCATAGATGAGCCAGGCATTACAAACAACACACCATATCAGAGCAGTTTAAGGGCAAAGCAAGATAACCCTAGATCCCAAACCCTGCACTGAAAAGCCACCTCCAAATATGTCACTTCATAGTTCTCAGCGGATCGCTGTCCTTTTGCTGGCCAAGAAACATGTACCACATGAACTCTGAACTTCTTTTTAATGCTATCCTTGAATTACTAACCCATGGGTCAGCTTCCTTCTTCTCCCTGGTTATAGCTATGGTATAACTGAGCCAAACTGACCCTTAAACATACTTAAAACAAGATTCTTGCATAAAAATTGTCAGCAACTGTACTTTCTGACAGTCAAGATTACAGGCTGGTTGTATTAGAAAACAATTTGTTATCAAGTGTTAGTTTTCCACAGAAAAATGTGTTTAATAATACACATAGAACCAAAGCAAAGAGAAACACAGGTTGCAGGAAGAAAGTGAGTGGTAAAATACACATAAGGCAGCTTCTTGGTGCCACGGCTGAACCACTGGCTTCAGTTTTACTGTCTCCATACATTTGTCTTCTGAAGAAGCTAGTTTCATTTGAGAAAGAGAAGCCTTTCTCATGATAGTATTTCTGTTACACAGAAATCAACCAACAACAGCAGTCAGTCAAGCAAGTACGAGAGCTCCACAAACCATGCATTTTCCTCACTATACATTGAGACTGCTTGGACTGAATCGGTAATGTGTTTTATCTCGTCACAACAGTAAATATTCTCTTAAATCTTATTTAGAGGAGACTATACGAATAATTTCCCAGAACATGATTTTTGTACTTATGTAAGTACAACCCCTACTTCAAAACTGTAATGCTGCTGGAATAGTTTAGGAAGAGATTAAAAGAGATTCATATAAGGTTTGTAGCAATGCATAAGCCTCAAATACAAAGATTAGGAGTATTTTTTCATCACTTCTTCACAATACCTCTATAGAAAAAGCCTAGACCTACTCAGTCCTTTCCTCTCCACTAACTTACATACTGCTTATTTCCAGTTATCCTACAAATGTCTCTCCTTTGGCCCTGAAAAGCTGAGTAGTTTCTGTTTTATAAACTCATTCAGGATTTGGGAAGTCTCCATCCCAGAAGAAAAATAACACCCAACCATGATGAGTTCATCACTCAGCTGTTCCAAAGACCTCTTACTTTAGAGTATCTTATATCTTCTGTATGGCTTGGTTGACACAGCAGTTACACATTCCAATTTTCCATAAAGTCTATTCCTCACGTAAGTTTTTGCCAGCTACTGCTGAAGTGTTAACAGGAACATTACAAGACTGACATTATCTTTCATACCTATGAGTCTTCTATCTGTTTGCCCAATGCCTGCTAAAAAAGAACAAAGTTACAAAACTCCTACTGGATACTTAACTTCAAAAATGTATTAATCCTTAATCTTCAATGTTATTTAATAAGGTCATTGTCTCATCGGCAGAAGTACAAAGGACAAAGTACAAAACTTTCTAAGAAGTAACTTAAGAGGAACCCTTTTCCAAAATCCTTTCAACTCATTCTGATCTTAAGAATCGTTAAGAAAAAAAAACAAAACAAAACCCATTGCTATCCTTTTCATGGTTGCTCCTCACTTCCATGAATGAGAAGGCTATTATCCTAAGACCATACTAATGAGTAGTTATGTGGACACGGGTAAAAATGGATCTCATTACCAAGTGAGTTGCCCAGAGGAGACAACACATAAACTTCCTTTGAAAGCTCCATATTCTGAAGCTACCTGAATACAATAAACTCAAAGTAATTTACTATTACAAAATTGACTAATCATGGACTAGAGCCTATCAGAATACTGCCAATTAAAACTTTTATCTGTGAAATATATCTTTTTTTTCAGAATTATTGGTTATTAAAACACTACGAAGAGCCAGTTTTGCTCAATTTAGAGTAATGACTTGCTATCCAGATCATTTCAAATTGAGGAAAAGATTTAAACCTTCATCTTCAGCATCACAAGCAGGACCCTTAATCTTCAACTTTGTAAATCACTTCTTCTTCCCTACTTGAGAAATCTCTCCCAGGTCTATCCTAACTAAGGAATTCATATTTTACCTAGAAAATTAACATCTTCACACAAATCTTAACACAACACTACAGCAGAAGTAAAATAGCTTTCCAGGACAATCTGAAATTAGACAGCTGTTATGTCCTGAATAAGTCACACATACACACACACAAACACCCCATACTTTGAGAAAATTTCAAAGAAGAAAATCACTTTAAAATACAACTTAATGAGAAAATCAGATATAAATATTAAGTGCAACCAGTCAAAATTACAGATATGGAAGCTAAGTTAAAGTATGAAAATCAGGATATGGACACTTTTCCTTTAGCCCTAATGAGTAATTATTGTACTAGACAGAAACAAGGCAGATCCTGTCTGCTTACCAATATGGAAGAGACTATTCCTGTATCCTAATGCTACAACGCACTAATCAGAGAGGGGCTGATGTTAGAGAAAAGCCTAATAATGAAAATCACACTAGCCTGGAAAAAATCTTCTCTTACCAGATTATTCATCTCCCCTCAAATGACTATGGAAGAGTTCACATTGCAAGAACAATGGCAGAAAGCTGCACACAGCTCTAAATTTCACAGTATCAAAGAGCATAATGCAGTTTTCCATCCTTGTCAGTTCTCCTCAGAAACTTGTGGGATCTTAAAGCCTTGTTACGTACACTCCTTGCAAAGGTTTTTGGCTGCCTATTTTCACAATCAATAGGTTCAAGCCTGATTGAAAAGCATACTGATAACAAAGTTCTGTCAATTGAGCTATAAGAAAACCTTCTATATTGCATGGGCTTCCCTCTCACTACGAAGCAGTAAATTCTACTGATTATGAGAAGAAATTCTTGCAAACTTCCAGTCTGTTTCTCAACAGTTGATACCATTTCTGTGCCATTATCAAGTGCTTGCAGCTGTTCATAAACTCCAGGTCTTAATGTAATCAGAGTTATCATAACATAACTAATATAAAAAGGCTATTTATAACCTAAGAATGCACTCATTGCAAAATCCAATTCTGATCACAAGGCAATCTACTGTATCTTGTTTTCCTGTGGATATAATATCAAGTTAGCAAGCAAACAGACAGACATACCGGTATGCAGCATATGCATACATACCAGAAATAGGCAGGAACAATCCATCGGTATCCTAATTAGAAGCACAGGCACACCTCTAAGATAACCGATATACATTTCTCTCTTGAGACTTAAGTATTAAATATAATGTACACTATTGGGCTAAAATATGAGCTGATTAGCTGCAAATGAATGTTCTGACTGAAACAGGAGAAAAGAAAGTTCACGCTGTTACTGGAGCAGAGAGGTCTAATTTCTTCTCCCTCTTAACTCCTCCTCCCACAACCGCCCTTCTTGAAAAATTTTCTTTGGCCTGATTAGCATTTTTTTTTTAATCTTCCCATTTGAGGTGACTCCCATCAGGACTCTAACATGAGAGACACACTTAAGCACGTTGTCTTGAAGGCCTCCCTTTATCTTCATTCCCAAATTAAAGGCAGTCATAAAGTGAATTCCCTCAGAAGTAACAGCTTTAAACATGTTGAAGACAAACAAGGAGAATATGGCCAGTGGTCAACTGTCATCTCCCACTTATTATTGCAGAATTTCACTACTTGCTAGAGATATATCCCATCTCATTAACAGGAATAATCAGCTGCTAGAAAAGTTTGGAATCCCTGAGCCTTGAAATCCCCAACTGGAAGCTTTATCAGTTCTTGCCTCTGCACACACACACACGAGAGATCAACATCAATTGTCACTAATAGGATTCCAATGCCCTTCCGTTGCCTGGCCATCGTGGTTCCTGCTTTACAAGTACCAAACATAAGGCTACTCTTACCCTAAAGACACTCATCTAAGTAATCTGCAGATGTCAAGACACAGATATCAGTTGTCCGCTAGTATACGGTATGAAATAGGGTGGTGAGAAGGGTGAGAGATCTCGGGTTTGTTGTCAGTTTCCATACTTTTTCTTACACAAGGGAAACTTGATCCTGAAAGCAAAGGCAAGTAAAGCATGGAAGCGATGTAAGGAGGCAACTTAAAAAATGAGTCCTTTTTCTATCCTAATAGTCCCAAGTCCAATTTCCATTACAATTCTAGCTAGATCTCTTAAATACATTGGCACAGCACGAAGATTACCACTGCAAAGAGATAAAAAGATCATGAAGCAAAAATTCAGAAAAAAAATACCCCAATACTGTATTAGTGGCTCTGGAATTATCATGTGAAAGAACAAATAAGTCCTCAGTTATCTATTGTAAATAACTTACAGGAGGATACACATGTATAATGAATATAAAATTGTTTTACCAATCATAAATAATTAAGACTATTCTATATGCATGATCAAGTTAATTCCACCTGGTGAAAACTAACCAGGTTTAATGTTGATGTTTATGTGGAGGTATGTTTTATTTATGGAAAATCTAAATTATTCTTATTGTGGCAACATTTACGCACAGAAGTAGGATGGGGATATTCCTCTGCTTGTTTCTATAGTTCTCAAGTTCATATTTGAATAGATAATAACTCTCAGAACATCAGAAATGCAACAATCCAAGGATACGCTAAAAACTGCACCAAAACTCCTAACAGAAGCTGATCCGAGTTTGAGCTCCGTTCTTCAGTTAATGCCCCAACACTAGGATAACGAAGTTTTACTATGATAAAGTCATAAAATTTCTGATCATCTTATGTTAGTTTAAGTACTGTAAAAAGTATGGCAAACTACTTGGTATTTTCTCCATCTGTTGCACAGCTTTTACTCCAAAGGAGGTGAAAGTTGTAAACCTTCAATAAGAAACATCTAAGTTGCCAGCTTTACCAAATCAGCTTTACCAAAGCATTTCAAGTAATTTATCTATTCGTCATTGACTACTCTCATCTCATTCAATACTACACAACTATTAAATTGTTTATGTTATAAAAATAGCAGAACATGAAATAAAGCAGGTGTTTACAATACTGGTCAATAAGATGACAAAAGTAGACCAGAATAGGACCACAGAGGTTTTATAAGATCAGAAAAGAAAGTTGAGGAAAAACGAAATGGAGAAAAAACACAAGAAATACAAAAATACATAAGGCTCGGTCTCATTTTTATCTAGTTGAAAACGAAAACTGCTGTGGCAACAAAAAAAGAAAATGATCTATGGAGCTCACGCACATGCAGACATGAACTTTAATTCTAAATGTATGTGCTTAAAAACACTGTCATTTAAGTCTTTTAAGACTGTAAAACACAATCCTTTGGGGAATACAAAAGCTCTCAATACTTTGGGAGGAGTACTGCTTCAAAAAGCAACAGCATTCGGGTCTTCTAGTTTAACAACGCCTTTAAAGAGCAATCCACATAATTTCTTCAATATGAACCATAATGTTAATCTAGAATAAATGATACAAATTATGAGTGTTACTAAACACTATTCTGATTAACCTAGACTGTGTGTCCCTGGTAGTCAGATGGGAACATTTATCTAAAAGACAGTTCAGAGAGTGGTCCGTAAAGGGAAGATGTCAATAGCGTCCTGTTATTATCATACTGATGTCTTGCATGCCCTACTTATCACAGTATCACTTACTGACAATGCCACCAATGAGAAGCCACCTGGAAAAAAGATCTGTCAATAAAATATTTATTTAATCATTGATCTGTCTATGGTAGGTATGGAGCTGCTACAAAATGACCTAAACTTCTCAGTTCTCCAGTCTAACCCTAAACAAATGCACCCATCCCTGGGAACAATTATGAATAAGAACAGTGTTAGTATCTACCATATGTCAATTCCCTTCTGAAAACTGTGAGAATTCAAGCTCCATTCATCAAGCCAAACTCAATAAAACTGAGTTATCAAAAGTGCTTCAGCAACATTAGATCAGAAGTTCCCTGCAGTTTCAGCCGGCTTTAACTGTCAAGTCTCTTGTATATTCAAAGAAATTGAGGTTGTTTTTATCATTGTCTGCTCTAGCCACCTCATAATTACATAGTACTATAGAGGTGTCACGGGACCAAAATACCAGGTAGTCAACTCAAAATTCAAGAATTATTAAAGAATCGCTTTTTGGAGAACCAAGGTTTCCAAATTTACAGAGAAGGTTTTCTACACAAAGAACTAGATCTACTGCAATGTCCCAGAGGTTTCTTGTTCCAAATATAACTTCCCAAATTGCACAGAAGAGGCAGTTTCTTGTATTGAGAAAACAGTCCTAACAGAAAAGATAAGAAACTTCAGTTTTGACTTTCAGGCTGAAGCCCAAACCAAACGAAATCAAAAGGATGATTAAAATCATTCCAATTTGACAAACAATGGCAAAATGTCTACCAGAATCTTTGACAGTACTAACGATTATTTTATTTTATATAGCTACAAATACTAAAAATTTAAGCCTAACATTTGCCTGATGTAAGTGAATTAAACAATGAGCTTGCATAGGTAATATCTTAGTAACCAGAAAAGTCAGAGTGACCTTGTTTTCTGGCTCATTAGAAAGGAAAAAAAAATACATGCTATTTCTGTGAAGTTAGAATGTTTAGAGTCTTTGCTTGGGTTGTTTCTGGACAGTAACAAAGTACAAGGTTAATTTGTAATAACATTGAGGGTTGGTGTGAAGTTTGACAGAAAGCAATTTCTTTTCTCTATAAGAAAGATACACTAATGAATGAACCCGTGTAAAGAAGATAAAGTAAAATACAAAAAGAAAAAGAAAAGACACGAACAGATGATTATTCTGAAGTTTCCCCAGGTTGATGTATCAGACAGCTTGTGCTAGGGCACCTCAATATAAACCAGGCAATATTCCTTATTGCTAAAATGAGAAATTGTTCAAATCTGCCTCCTGATTTTTACCTATATAGACCCGTGACTTTCTGCCACAGTGTTAAGGTGACTGGTCAAAGCACAAAGGTACGTGCATTAAAATAGCAAGTTTTAATAGGGCTCTAAATAATTTTAATCTAATGTAATAGCAAGAAATCTTTCCTTGGTGGGAGGGTACAGCCATTTAAATGAAGAATAGAACACAGAAACTGGAGCAGAAGACCACCAGATGAGACACCACAAAAAGGAGTCCAACTGAATGAAGTCTTAGAGACTTCACGTAAAAACCTTGAGCTCTTTACATTGGTTCTGTATAGGACGTTTTTTCTGTTAATCTGTAAACTGGTTGGAAAGACTTTTTCCCTTCCCTTCTGCCTTTCAAACTCTTAAGGTTTTTTTGAGGAGGAAGGGGGAAGATAAGGAAAAAACAGATATATGTTTAGGAGCTGGAAGGAAAAAAGACTGAGAACTGATAAAGGAGGATATGTGCAATGCTCTCCAACCGGGAAAGAAATCTGGCAAGCAACAGACAGGCTGGAATTACAGAGTACATTTAACTAATGCATCTTTTGGTTGAAAAAGATATTTCAACCCTTGGAAATCACTTGCAAATTCATGAATTATTACATTTCAATAAAAAATCCTTTCATTTTTGCATTGTTTAAAAGTTAAGAGAAAACAGGTATTTCAGCCAAAAAATCTGTCATGAAAAAGTCTAAGTACCAGATACTTACCCATTTATGTCTGCTAATAGAATTATATGCAAAATTTTGAAGAATGAGGTTTCAAGTGGGTATGCTAGAAGACCCTGAGCTATAGCTGTGAAAAAAATAAATGGCACTCCAATTACAACAGTCAATGCTCAGTATTATTCATAAACTTAGAATAGCACACATTTAAAGAAACATCTGCTCTTTGTCATAAAGTTCCTCTCAGTTCTTCTTTGCCAAAGAACTTCACATTACATGCAAAAAGAGAAGTGACATTCCACTACAGTCAAATGTGTATTTGAGGTCTCTATATACAATTGATTTCCTGGAAAGAAGATTGTGGGAGTATATTTGGATTCTAAATGATAAAAATATCTACTTGTTTAGAACATCAAGAAAGACAAAAGAGGCAAGAAAAAATTCCAAAGATTTGAGTGTTCTTCACCTTGAGATTTACTTGAGTTTTATTTTTGTACTTCTAATTTAATTTAAAAAAACAAGGCACTAATTACCTTGAACTACTTTTGTGATGAAATACTTTTTGGCTTATCCTTGAGCAGGGCAAGAACTGTCACTCCAGTGTAAATGATTCAAGTTTTGTTTTCAGAGAGACTTAAAACCTAAGCTTTCATAAAACGATAGTAGCCTCTTTTTAGTTCATTTGACCAAAGAAAACCAAAAGTATACTAAAGAACAGAACATGTTTTCTTACAGTTAACATTTTTCCCTGCTAATATCCATTTTGATCATAATTAGAGAGAAAAGTACAAAGTGTTTTATATTTTCAGTTCCTTGTCACTTCCTAGAGAACACAGACTCAATTAGATTTTCCACACAAGTTCACATACTCCACCTAATAACAGAAAATGATCGAGTCCTCAGAGGAAGGCAACGTTTCCCACCATGAAACTAGTTGACCATGCTGTGTTGGACATGAGGGAAAAGCTGGCTTTTTTTGTCTTTTCAGAGAAAAGTCTTCCACCCTGAAGCATAAAATTCACTTTATCTGAACATACATAAATATAACATTATTCATGCCAAAAGCACCCAACTCCCTCCTACATTTCTTCCAAACTTGATGGTTTCTTATGGAATGGATTAAGCAATCCACAAAGTGGTCTTGTCATCCATATGTTCAGCTGTTGATTTCATCTCCATATTATTCCCTTGAATAATCCCACTCTCACTTGTGAAACGTCTCAAAGTTCCACCTTCCCAAACACGGGTGTGATACCGTATCATCAGCTCCACAGGGTCACCTCCATGAAATGCTCCACTGTGAACAGGTCATCTGAGGCACAAGTCTGCATGTTTTCAGCAGCTCAATGCAGGCCTGTTCCTTCCATTCTCCCAGCTCCCAATCCTCCCTCTAGGACAATAAAATTTGTCACTATACTGACTCTATACTTTTACTCCTTATTTTGATCCCCATCATTCCCCCTCCCTTCACTTTTTAAATTAAAAGAGAAAAAAATAGTCAAGGTTGCCTCTTACAGAAAGTTTGTTCTCATTACTGTTAACGTATCACAATTATGAGTCTGTGAGGATGTAACACAAAACTCTTCCAAACTGCAGGGGGGAAAGGAGATGGACAGCTGTGTTGATAAGGCAGACTGAATAATGCTCAGACACACAGATGTCCAACTTCACAAGCACAGAGGCAACTCACTATTCTGCTACGTGGCTTTTACCAATTTGATTTTATAAACTTATTTCCAGTAAGTCAACCCCACAAACAGACATGCTGTTCAAGCAGCATGTTCAATGTTTTCAGAGGCTTATGATAAAAGAACGTAAGAAGACAGTAAGAACTTCAGCTTAGAAAAACAAGAATTCAAAATAATGTTAATAATCTATTCAGAAGAGGAAAGATTTCAGATGTCACAGGTGCTATGAATAAGAGAGTAGGTATTTGTGGTAACTTCTTTTTTTCCTGGAAGTACACAATCTTTTCTGGAGAGAAAAACAAGACAGAAGAGGCATAGCTTCTTTTTTTCCTTTTAGAAACACCTATTTTGATAATAGTTACCTACAAGACATAAGTAGAAATTCACTTTGTAATTTTTCTTTATTATGCCTGAAATTAAAAACACAGCAGAAAAAGAAACTAAATCAGAAAGAAAGCAATCTAAAAGAAGAATCACTGGAAACATATGTAGATCATCAGAGAGGCAACAGAAAAAAATCTGGCAGCTGTCAACACTACAAAAAAAAAAAGTGCTTAAGTGTAACTCTTAAGAGTTAGGAAATTAGCAACCTATAACAATAATACTCATGACCTTGGAGGGTACATTCAATGAAATCTTTGTATATGGATTAGGTATTTGCAGACAAAGCTGTTACAAAGTTGGCAAAATAAGAACACGGGGTGGAAACACGACTTTCCAAGCACAGCCTCCACAGCGAACTGTGGGAAGTCAAAGTCACAGCCAGTTCACTTCTCTTTGCATACCTGCTTAGCATTCCCTCTCTCTCCTTTTTAAACCTAAGTAATTTTATAAACGTATTAGAAGTCTCCAACCTGAATTTCAAAGATAAAATTTTAATTCAACAGTTGCCATTTGGCCTTAACCTTTCGTAACTTGAGATGAAGAACATAAGAACAGTCGTGCTGAGTCTGACAAAAGGTCTACTTAGCCCAGTACCATTTCTCCTGCAGTGGCCATAAACTGATACCTAGGTGAAAGGCTTTTTGACAGAAACCATGGTCCTGGTAAAATGCCTCCAGAAAATAACAGGAGGACTCCTCTCAATTTTTCTGGTAACTGGAAAATGGATCAGGCCCTCCACAGACACTATTATTATTTTAGCTCACTTCCGTCAGTAAACCAGTTGTTCTTGATCCTGCTTTTACCAGAGAGAGCACTACATTCTTAAATGGAAAACGAGGAGAAATGGAAGGACTGTGAGCAGAAATTGTCACAAAAGGTATGACAAGAGCCTTTATGAAGAAACAGGAGTTAAATCAGTGAAGCTATGAACTTCAGCTTCTGAGACTGAAGTTAACACTTAGCTGGTTTAACTGATCAAGCCAGTCAGTAATTTTAAACATGACAAGCCACGAAAGCAGATAGTTGACCTTTGTGTGTTAAATCATGCTTGGGAAATCTACTTTCTAGTTGCAAGCACAAAGATTACTACAATGAGTGCAATTTAAGCCAGCAACATGAGTAATCTAAACTAATTTTTTTAAATGTGACTTCTAGTCCTTATGTTCTGAAAGATAATGTTACCAATTCAGTGGTTTTCCTGCCTCTGCAGAGACACTCAATGCTTCCACCTTGCCCAAGCACAAAACTAGCACAATTTTACCCCACTGCATATAGCAATGTTTAGATACACACTGACCAGAAATGCTTCAGATTAGTATTGCTGTTGTAAGAAAGAACTAAAACCAATAAAAGTAGTCCAGCAAGACTAGCTATTTTTAGAAAACATGCAAAATACGGCAAGATACAATCAGTGCAGTTTCCCAGACACATACATGTTTTTCACTGGAGAAGGGGGAAGAAGGTTCCTCCTTAAGGTGCTGGCCAAGACTTTACTAGCAAAGTTCTCTGGCAGATGCACAGGAACAGCCATGGCCGGTCAGCTTCAGAAAAGTTAATACTACAAGAAACTTCAACTTCCAGACAATTTCTTAATGCAAATCTAAGAACTGAAAAAGCAGTTCTTACACCTCCAATATCACCCCTAAAACTGTTAAGACAGTGATCTCGCAGACCACCAAACAAAGAGAATGTGAAGGAGGTAGTACCCTTAATCCCACCGGTGTTCCTTGTCAGAACTCTCTTCAGTCTCAAGAAAAGACAAGAGAAATGAGACAGGTAAGCTTTCAAAGAGTTAAATAGATCTTTGACACCAGTGATCTCCATTAATTGGAAACACTTCCTCTTCAACCTCTACCCCTGCCCAGGATAACAAAAACACTGTGTGTGAACAGTACTAAGCCAGAGCACTGCCAGGTCTGTCTGCCCACTCAGAACTTTCCTTGGCCTACAGTTTAAGGTATTTATGGAAATATAGTAACATGAGCCACGTTAAAGATAAAGATACATACATATAAAATATAGCCACATACACAGCATTTGCTCCTTCCCCATCAATTTTGGTTTTATTAAATTATCCTAGCAAAATTAGACCTTCAGACAAAAGAAGCTGCTCAGTGCCTGTTAAAACCCCCCGTATTATAGCACTGACGACAGTAACTGGAGGTGGGGAGGAAGGGAAGAAAGAAATTAACTTCTCATTTAAGGACATAAAGTACTGCCTGCCTGCCCCTGGTTCTGCTTTACCGGAAAAATTTGCACAGTCACATGTAGACTCTGTGAAAGAACAGTGACATCTTAAGTCACAGATTCCGAAACCTCATTTTCTACAATCATCTATGACCTACAGAGAAAATTTCACCAAATTACAGAAATATGGAACACCATTATTAGAAAAATAACTTAATAGGTAACTGGGCTTTTCCTCAAGCTTTCACGAAAGCAATTTAGGATTTGTCAAATAATAATTTATAAATCTTACCTGCTTTTTTCTTGAAGTTGCCTTGGGCAACAGACTGGCTGACAAAACTGATGCAAACGGAGAGCAACACAGCTCGGGAAAAGGATTTGGAATTGACGGGATCTCCAAAATATTGTCATCTTTCTTTTTTCTCCTATTTCAACAAAATACATAATATCAAGCAATAATTGTAACAACTGCTATTAAAATTGCAATATCCAACCACAATGCATGCAATACTAAGGCACTAATACCATGATACTTCCTGGTTGCAGCAATTAGCTTTTTTGTGCAGTTATTTTTTTTAATCAGTAGGCTGAATCTATTAACATACAGTGCTTAACACTACTTGAAAGCAATCCAAGTATTCAGCCCTGAATATAAAGTTGTTTGAATATGTGTAAGTCTTTGCAGAGTAAGAGCACAGATATATTTATATTGGCTCCTAAAGACATTAGTAGGAATTTTGTTGTCCCTGTGTTCATGCCATTCCCCGTGTACACATATTACAACAGTGGATGCATGTAACTTCTCAGTAACACTTCCTGAGTACATCACAACTGTATTGTAAACAAACGGAAACTTTTTTCCCCCAGAATCAGGAGTCAAAGTGACTGACAAGACAAAATAGTGCAAAGCAATACATTCATTTTTGCTTTCAATTACTTTTGTATTTGAATCTCCATAGTTCCATCATAAAATAAATGTCTCGGTAGTTTCTGGCTACTTAAATCTGATTGTGTCGCAAGTATCTCCAAGCAGCATTTGTAATAGTGAAGATAATCACTACTGTACTTGCTACAGAGCTCAGTTATGCACTGGTTTAAAGCATCACATTAATAATATGGTTGTTTAGACTGCTAGGTACATTACAGTGCACAGTTTTCTCACATAAAATATCAAACACCTCTGTGTCTACTTGATTTCATTTGGAGAGCAGTACCCAAAGCACGCCAAGTATTTGAGTCTGCAACATATAATGAGATTTTTCCACATGTGTGAGTTGATGGCTCCAAGCTTAATATTTAACTTTATTACCTTCACTATTATCATTCCAGATTTCACATACTAATTGGTACAAAGTGGGTAAAACCATCATACTAAGGTAACGATGAAGAATGAAGATGCTTTACTTTCTCGAAATCCTCAGCGAACATTCATTTAAAGTGATACTTAGCATCAAGGAGGAGTGAAAAATCCTGTATGCAGTATTTTAAGATTTTCTAAACTTCAGTCTACCAAAACTGATCAGATGCTTCCTGAAAAACCTAGCTCACGGTTTCCTTTACTAAGAATAGAGACCCAAGCCTTTAAGAACAGCCTGAGAGGTAACAAATACAGGGTGCACGTCATTGACAGCAATTACAGCGGCATTGCTAACGGTGAAGCGGTTTATCTCACGAACATTGTAAGAGAGGCACTGCAATGAGAAAGCAGTAGCTCTGTTCAGTTTGACAAGGCAGGCTCGGCAACGCCGTCTCTTTTCACCTCAAACTGGGAAACCTCTAAAAAAAGGGGGGGGAGAGTGGAAACGCATCCGCAGCGGAGGGAAGTGTCTGCATGGCCGGGAAACA
Source organism: Calonectris borealis (assembly GCF_964195595.1). NCBI lineage: Eukaryota > Metazoa > Chordata > Aves > Procellariiformes > Procellariidae > Calonectris > Calonectris borealis. The sequence goes on from NC_134317.1 coordinate 20,845,005, forward strand.
ACTTTTGAGTTCCCGGGAGGAGCGGCCCTCCTGCCGCTTCGCCCCCTCCCCAAACCCCCGCTACCAAGCCGCAGGGCGCTCGCACCCTCAGGCCCCGCGCTCCCGCCCGCAGGACGCCTGCCAGCCCCTAGACGGCAGCAGGCGGGCCCTCGAGGGAGCGGGCAGGGCTGGCGGCGGCCGCCCGGGCTCCAGCCTTACCTGTCGGGGGGCGAGGGCGGCGGGTCCCCCCCGGAAGGCCGGGGAAGCGGGCAGGGGGAGCCCGCCGCGCCGCGGGGGCCGCCGCCCGCGGGCTCCGCCGCCCGCCCTGCGCCGCGCGGCACACCGGGCAGCGGGGCGGCCATCGGTGGCGGCGACGTCCTGGCTGGGCGGCCGCCCGCCCGCGCGGGAAGCACGTCGGCGAGCGGCTCCGGCGCTGCCGGGCGCGTCGGGCGGAGGCTGCTCTCCGCTCCCGCTGCGGAGGAGGGGGGAGGGGGGAGAAGCGCCGGCGAGCGGCACCGAACGCCTTCCCCGGCACACGTGCGCGGGCGGCGACGGGGGCGGGCGGCCGCCGGCTCCGCGCTGCGACGGGGAGGCAGCGCGGGGCGGGCGGGGGCCGAGCTGTGCCCTCCCGGCTGCCTCCGCCACGCCGGGGCGGGGAGAGCCCTTCGCTCCGCTCCGTGGCAGCAGGGCGAGGCGGGCCGCGGCAGGTGCGCGGGCCCGGGACCGGAGGCCGGGTGTCACCCGGCCCGCTCGGGGCGCCGGGCCGCGCCTGACGGGGGGTCGGGGCGGCTGAGGGGAGAGGGCGCCGCTGTTTGTCTCCTCAGGAGGCGGCGCGGGGCCGCCCCGCCGAGCGGCCCTCAGCGGGCCCCGGGCGCTGCCCGCCGTCTGCCTCGGCCCCTTCGCCTCAGCGGAGGGGTAACGCGTCCCTGCCACGGGCCTGGCCGGTAGCCTCCTCCCCCGGGCAGCGCCCGCCCCTGGCGCAGCGGTGCGCAACGGGGCCCAGCCGCGCTCAGCCGGACGGGCCTGGCGTCTGTCTAAGCGCCTGACAAATCATTAACTAAGCTGCCCCATCTCTCTGTGGGGTCGGGAATTTATGGTTATGCCTTGCAGAAATACGGAATGGACAAGGCCGGGGGACAGACCCATTACATCTGTGCCAAACAAGCAGCTGGTGGGGACGCTGGGTTCCCAGTTGGGCCCAGGGCTCGCGTTCAGCCACAGCTCTGAGGAGAGCGGAAAGTGGAGTGGTTTTTCCTCGGGCTCCTCCGCAGCAGCCTGCACTGCTGAGGAAGCCGCCTCCTGCCCTGCGTTGCGTACACAGAATGCTACGTGGCAATTCCATGGCCGTCCTTATCAGCGTTCATCCTATTGCAAAATAAAAATACCCCCTCTCTGTATGAAGAACAGTTTGATGGCACCAGCCAGAGTGGGTAAAATTGTGTAAGTCAGTCAATTTGATAGAAAGTCAAATAATTAAAGCCCAGCCCCTGGTAGAAACAGCTGTATGTAGAAACCTTCTGACTGTACTTGGTGTACTGGAGGGCAGTAACTGAGGTGTCAGACTGGTGAAAACATAGAGTGTTTTGGGACATGTGTGCTTTGCTGTTTTCCTGAACCCACCAAAGAAATCCTCACACACAAGCCAAAATTTCTGCTTCTGACATAGAAGCAATACTCACAGTTTTCATTTTGGCTGAGTCACAGATGATTTTGCAGGACATTTATTTTCAATGAAACGAAGGATTCCTTGTCCTTTGAACAGCTCATTCTCTGTTATGCTGACAGCAGAAGTGCAAGTCCAAGTTGATTAACAATTTTTATATACAGAGACTGGCAAACATATCTGGAATTTTACAGTGTCAGATGATTGACTGTATTTGCCCGTTTCTTGTGAACAGCTATGTTTTTACACAGTTGCACAGACCAGACCACTGTTTTTTTGACCAATTGTTTCACTGGCATAAATGTGGCGTGTTAAACCTCACTGTCTTCAAAAAAATAGAAGGAAGGAAAACTGGTGTAGGTGCTCTAGGTAGAAAACTGAGGTCGGGAAGAGATAAAAACCTTCAAGTGGGAATTGTATGCTGATATCAATCAGCATTTAACAAGTTCAGCCACAAAAAGAAGATATGTTTTGACTTTTCACCCAATCTGTGCAACTTGTTGCGTAGCTGCAACCTGACATACATGGTACTTTTTTGTGTCTTTGGCTTAGTCATATAATTGTTTTAAAACAGCAGGCAAATAAAAAACACAATTAGAAGGAATATTAGCAACTAAATTAAATACTTCTATGTTTCAAAATAACTTTGCTAGGATTCTAATGAGTCATGACAGCAAAAATGCCCCTTGTAGGAAAGATCAATAAAAAATGTAATGCTGTTATAATTTCACTTGAAAGTAGTAATTTAAGAAACAAATTGACTTAAAAGGTTTTTTTTTTTCTACTTCTCGTATCTGTCCTGATGCTTGCTGCTTTCAGTGCTTGCTGTGGGAATAGCATTGTATGAGAAAAATACAGTCATTGGAAAACTGAGGCACAGAAAGACCTACGTGATTGTTCCAGTGTAGCTTTGGAAACGTTGCATAGGTGAGAACGTGAAACTAAAGTTTCTCTTGACTTGCTGTCTCTCCTTGCAACAACTGTAGGGATAAAAAAGATTGCCTGAGCTTGGCTAAAGGTATCTGAGAGCATTTGACCTAGACTCTGTTCAAGTGTAACTTTTTTTAACTCTTCCTTTGAACAAGTACAAACCCAGTAATCTCTGGACAATTGATAGTGTTGATATTAAAAGGCTAGCAGATTTCTGCTAAGTCGTGACACCAAAATATTTGTTGAGCTGTGTGACTTGGCTTCCTTTTTATCATAAATACACCTAAGCTGCCTAGTCTGTTTTTTGATACTTGCTGTGCCTCTGCAGCACAGTGGTCCTTGTTCTAAAACTTGTATTTCCCTAAAACTAAATTCCTGGCCATTCTTCAATCCTCAACTCAGTAGTTTTGTTTTCTCTTTTAATTTAATCTTTGTTAGCCCTATTCAGGTCCAGGTGTTTATCAAGTAAAATTAAAAATACATACTGAGAAAAACCCCAATAGATTGAAGCTATTCAGTATGCACCCCACTTCCAGAAAATCAAGCTCACCAGTTTTCAAAAGCCTGTGTGGTCTTTAGAACCACAGCACATGATTAATGTGACAAAATTATGCCTTTAATTAGAGTAAACTTTCACAGTTATTACTGACAAAGTGAAGGTTTAAAAAATCCAAACTATCTGTGATTTTCTTTGAAAACTGTAGAGGGGTTTTGTTGGATTTTTTTATTTCACCCTTCCACACATCCTCCCTTGCTTTTATCAAGATATTTTCAATGTGGTTTTATATGTATAATGGCTTCACCATAAAAACCTTCACTACAATTTCTTAAAGATGGTTACACTAAGAGAACTAATATCATACCTTTACACCATCTTCTGTCATAGCCGCAGTAGCAGAGAAAAGAATTATCTCTACTGAAGTACTAGATTGAAGGCACAGAAGTAGCTAGTTTTTCTGGTGCAAGGCTATAACCAGGCCTAACTCTCGTCTCCCAATACAATGTTTTCTCTACAAGCACCCCAAAATAAATTGCATCAAATGTAATGATACAGAGGATCACCTTAAGGAAAAAAAAAAGTGATTTGTCCACTAAAAAAGGCATGCCCCAAGATATAACCCTGAGTTTGTAATTTACGTGTATTTATTATCTCAATGTACTTAGAATATGTTGAATATTATGGTCCTGATACAACGAGCTGTATCAGGAGCATTCTTGCTTGTTCTTGAGCATTTCAAAAGCCCATTTTTAATGTTGAAAACTAGCCCATCTGTTTGGGCAGAACTTCATGAGAGCCAAATTTATCCAATGAGCACAAGTAGAGGTATCACTAGCTAACTTCTTGGCAGTAGCGCATAACTCTCTGAAAATTATCTGTGGTTGAATGTTTTGTGAGGAGTCTTGTTGTTATTATAACTCGCATTGAATGTTAAGTTTAGAATTACTGTTAAAATGTGTATCTCTTACTGCAGATAAGGAAAAGGTTCCAAGGGATTAAATCAGTACCGCCAGTCTCAGTCATTTCCAGAAGCTGCTTTTCAACCTAATCTGAAACTCCCTCTGTGTGCACTTACAGAAACCACAGCACAGTAATACTCTGGTGTTTCCCCTGACTTAATTTGTCTTTTCTGCACTTACTATCAAGAAGCAGATTTGCGCTGTGTTTTCTATTGTTGTTTGGGTTGGGCTTGGGATTTTTTACCTATTGAAAAGCATGAATACTTTAGCGTACTTTGGTAAAGAACTTGAGTAGAGGGATGGATTTTATTGCTAGCTTTGACAACAGTGTTTGCTATTTCAATAGCAAGTTCTGTGATTCCCTGTGACAGCTTTGTCCTCAGCCTAGAACATCCCCCTGCTGGAATTTTGCCTTGAACTGTAACACAAGAACAGAATTAAATTCTGTGCAGGGTTTTGAGAATAAGAACGATGCCCTTCAAATCCATCAAATTAAATTAAGAGCTTATGACTTCTGAAAGATCTGTAGCTAAGAACAAATAATTAGGTTCAGCATAGGGTTGACTGGGTGGCATGTAGGGCCTGTGAGATGCAGGTCAGACAATGTAACGTACTGGCTTCTGATCCCTCACACTAAGGCTGCGTGAAATCAATCATTCAGCAGTGTCTATAATAAACTGTGTATTAGGTGATGCGATCTGCAGTGGCCAACCTTGAACTTCTATAAGGCATAAAGTTCCTTCCTAGAGAGAACTGTAATGGTCCAGGGTGAATATTACATATGTATGGAATACAGTGGCTAGGTCTTCATCTAATGGGTCTAAATCTACTGGAGTAGATATAATCTTCTGGGTAGTTCTGGATGAATGAACCGCATAATATACTGCTGCAGTTATTTGTGGAAGTGAATTGACGAGTCTCGGGGAACTGATTTAGCAGTGCCAAACATTGGTAATCATAGTATTGTAATGGAAGAAACATTTTTTCTTTTAATACATTTCTCTGTTCTTATTAATCCCTTGTAAATATTTGTGATAATTAATGCTTTATTAGTTCCTCTGAAATAACTGCTGTGAAGAGTGAACAACTTTAAACGTCACATAAGTGATAAAATATTTAGATAAATTAAACAGGCAATGTTTCACAACAGCAGAGCACTGCTGATACTTTTTACAGCCCTTTTTCTGGAACTCCACCTTACACGAAGAACAAATTTCTGACCTTATATACCTTCAGAATACTGCACACAAACATGTAATTATTATGGCGGGAAGGGTGCAGGTGACTATGCTATCTGGTACTCCTTGTGTTTATCCAGCACATAGAAGTTCAGTTTCCGTAATGTGAGTTGTTGGGAAATCAGATTCAAAATCCTTTAACACTAGTCATTTTGTAGCGTGGGAAACAAAATACAAGCATTAAAAAAAAAAACACAAACCCAACAAGAAATGTAGAGCTAAAATGACTTTTCACAAACAGCCATGCCACTCATAAGTCTCAGCCATTTCTGAGCTGCTGCCAAGGACACTGAAGCAATAGTACCAGAGAAAGCACAGTAAGAGTCTCCAGATATATGCAAAGACGAAGGGAGATGGAGAGTTATTTTGGGCAAAAAGAAACAATATACCTGGTCAGACTCAAGGCAGGCAGCATTCCACTTTAGTTATCAGAATACAAGGCTGATATATGAAATTTAAAGACAAAATGAATTCTGTATTTTGAAAATTTGATGTATAGGGATTGTTTGCCCAAATGCAAGCATCTAATACCAATTTAGATACCTGTTCTACCATGCCCTAAGAAGGCATGGGTTTGCTGTTCATCCCAGGTCACATGTGATAGCCCAGTGTGGATGTTTCAAATATTCTTGGACATTAAACATGGCACCAGACACTTGTATTTAGGTGCCTGAATTTCACTCATAGTCTTTCTTTTCTGCTTTTATAACATGCAGCTCACAATAGACTATCCATGACTTCAGGAAACAAAATTGAAGCCTAGTAACTTCAGACATATTGCATTGTGAAGTTGGGTTTTGGAAGCTTTCATTAGATCTAAGGAGATTTTTCTCTAATGCTGGGAATAGTAAGAAATTTAAAAAGTGATTGTATGCATCTCTGCATACATGTGAGGGGAGGAGGAATTTTTCTCTTCCAAAATCACTAGAATAACTTAGCCCAGATTTGCACCCGCAAATTTGCACCAGCCCTGATTGAGCAAAGCAATTTCCAAATCAATCTACCTGTGCATGTGCAATTTAGAATGCCTTGAAAATGGGCTCTGAAATGGAAAGCTCTGCTGAACCTTAATGATGGAGTCATTATGTTCCTCCCAAATGACAGAAAGTAAAACAAACAAATGCTTATCTGGCCAGCTGGAATTCCTAAGGTAGTGCCACTATAATGATAACATTTTAATACATCACCTGGTAGAACACTTAGTACTCTTTGCAATGAATTAATCCCACACGGTTTGCACAGAAAAGGGGCATTTGCTCCATCTCAAGAGTTTTTCCAAGAAATCTATATTCAGGGAATGAGGTATTCAATAAAGCTTTGAAAAACCAACCTACCCGTCATATTTTAAAAGCATTGTGCTGACTACTTGGAAGTTATTATATTAAAAGGTTATTAATGCAAATGTCTGTAATTCAGGAACCCTATCTAACAACGACAATCTCAGCACTTATTATGAACCTAATTATCACAACATCAGTGCACCTAACATTTTAATGTATTTATTGCCTTCATACAGATGAGTAAACGTTTGCATCTTTATGCACCTGAACATGTTTAAAAATTAACCCTAAGTGGGTATTCAGAGTACCTCACTTTGGACACTATACCGAGTTAGCTTGGCCATTTAACATAGAGGCATTGAACTTCCATGGAGAGAAACAGAAGACTGCAGATGTCAACTAAAAAACACATAGGGGTTTTACCGCTGACAACCATCCCAGAATAACTTTGTTTCCTCTGACTACATGGGAAACCTAGGGAGAACTGTCTTCTGACTTAAGCATCTCAGTTCGCTGTTGAAAATTAGACAATGCAATTAATTTGCTAAGTGATTTTCTCAAGATCTAATGGAATTTGTGGCTGAGTAAGGAATGCAAACTCCGAGTCCAAAATTAGTACTCTAACAATCAGGCTGTCCTTCTTTGTAACTATAATGAAGTTTTCTTGTTTCTAAAAATAAAAAAGGTAAAATGTATTAATACTTCAGTACTCCTGACAATAAGTCAGCTTTAAATCTGGTCGAAAAGGTGATTTTCCTTTGAGCTGGAGAAAAAAGTACATTTTCCTTTGATTTCATGTTTACTGAAGCTGTGCTCTGGAGTTGTTTAGTAGCTACTCTACTTCATTTAAAGAGTGATTTTTTTCTAATAGTCCTAATTTCATAACACTGAACGTAAGCAACCTTCTAGTTCACTTTTCTGTATTTATGAAGGAGACATTACACAATACATGAATAATAACATACAAGATAATTCCAGACAATTGTGTTACACACAGTGACCCTGTAAATTCTACTTAAAAGTCAAAAAGTCTTACAAAATTTTCCCTTGGGGTGGGAGGAGAAATGAGAAAAATGCTGGCTACTGAACAAGTTCATAAATAATTTGCACCTGACTTCAAAGAAATTTAACATCTGATGTATCTGAAGCATTTGGGAACCAGGAGTACAAACTGAGATCACATCTAAAATTAGGAAAATTTTATAGCTACTCAACCCTTTTAAATTCAGCCTTCAGTGTTCTCCGTCAGTTCCATAAATTTAGCTCAATCCATTGTACTTGTCTGAGAATTCAAGTATGAGAAAGCAATACACTTTTTTTTTAATATTCTTTTAACTTATTTTATAAAACAATAGCAATGCAGTTTTCAGACTTCCAACCCACGTGAACTTTCATCCTATCATCCAAGAAGTACTGGACTAATATGTTCCCTTTTCATAAAGTCCAAGTTTTTATAAATCCACACTAGACACAAAAGTTGGTATTCTTCCTCATGACTGGATTTCTGTGCTACTGGATCACCCAAGATGACATACCCATTCCACAGAAGGAGTAAGCACACAGTCACATTTCTGTCAAATTAGCCACAGCACATGACAAAGAATCTGTAACAGCTTTATGTTTCTGTGTTGATGCAGGCTGTGGGAGAACAGACAATATCTGATCTGGCAAAAAGCCTACTGGTAAAAATTCAACCCACTGAAAATCTCTTAACAAATCTGAACAAACAAAGTGAGTTTGAGGATTCTCCTTCCTGTGACAACTCTTCAAGGCCTCAAGCCCATTTTAGCATGTTGTCAAGCCATGGTCTCGGAGCCAATACCAAGCCTTTGACCAAGAAATCATATTAAACCCAGAATGTGTCGCTGAATGTGATACATGAAACTTCCTAACTGATAAATTGTACTTTGTGCAAGTGTTACCATTAAGTGATTTGTTAAGACGTTAAAAACCCGTTCCATTTTCTACAGATAGTTTGGCTGGCTCTCAAGCAAGAACGTAGGCTTCTATTATAACATATTGGGTGCTTTTAGAACCAAAGCAATTCATAATAAATTTATTCAAATTGACACATTTCTGGTTAAAATGTCTTCATTATTTCTTCAGAGTTATGAAACATGAATTTTATCACTGTAACCACAACACTAGTCAAGGAAATCTAATTTGCTGTGAAGTCTGTTTGTACAGTCATAATGTAGCTCAAGGCATACATTCGATTATTTTCTTGTACTGTTTCTTATATTGGTGTTATTCCAAAGGCTATAGTAGTAGTATAACCTCATTACATCTAATTTTAAAAAATATTCTTACATGGCAGGCTCTAAAAATATATAGCTACATAACAAATTAGAAATAATTACATCACTAAAATCTATTAGCCATACATTGAAGAGAAGTGTATTTCAGATTATTTTATATATTTCAAACACTTTCTGTTTAAGCAGTACATGCATTTTATCATCATAGCCAGCAAGCTAGCCAATATTTTATTCAATTTAAAATAAAGCTGAATTAAATTAACACAGCATAGAATTCCTGAATCATGAGAACAGAATCATTTAAATGATCAACATAAACTGAAAAAGGACTTTTTAAAACAAAATGAAAAGGTTGTCCGTAAGTATATTCTCTCTCTTATAATTCGTTTATTAAATCCTTCTAACAAGAATGAAGTGAATTATAATCTTAAAAAAAGAAGATGATAGCCTCTTTTACAGCTTCTTAGGATGGAAAGATTTTTTTCTCTCTCACTTTGCTGTCAGAAATGAAAGCCTGAGTTGCAATTATTAAAGGTCTGAATTTGCATTTTTCAGCAATCCAGAGAAATGAGAGCAGCTATTGTTATGATCATTATAAAGTTCTTTGTCTATAGATCTTCTAACAAAGTTGTTGGTCAGCTGTTTGTTAGATGCCTTGCCAGTTATCAAATAATGTCATGGTAGATCAAAAAGAACACCAAATTAAAATGATAGCTCTGTATACTCACAGATGGTAAATCCTCTATAAACTAAAGCAACTGGATGCAGTACCTAGTGCTAGAAGCTAATGCAGGAAATTTGCAAAAGCTAAAAATATATTGATGGATTTGTTTGTAAATAGCTGATGGATTTTGTCTCCAAACCTGGTTCTCTTTCCCCGCAGTCCTTCTTGTTGAGACACCTGGACTAGACAACACCTCAGAACTAAAAACTCCCCTAAGGCAAGACCTCTCAAGCTTACTGTATTTTGAACAGCTATTTGAGGAAGAACATTAAAGACAAAAAGACTCTTGATAAGACCTTGGTGGCCCGAACTACCAGGGAGAAGGACCAACTTGAGAGAACAGAGAATGCAAGATCCCTTCTGGAGTAGAGGAAGAGGGTATCTTCTCTGCCAAAAGCCAGACAAGTTCAGATGGCTCTTTAGGTGACTGAGCTGATTGAGTAAAATAGGCAACCCCAGTCTTACTCTATGAATGAATCTTTACAGACCTGCCCTGGAACATCTCCAAAGCCAGCTCAAGCAGACACCCACTGAAACAGTGTGTCAGGAGCTTATCTGCTAGAAGTACCTGACAGGGAAAAGTGAAAACCAAGCAGAAGTTTACTCTTCCTAGGGAGTTTTGAAGTATGCGTATTTTATTTCCAGTTTTCCCTTGCAAAGTGTATTTACTTGTATTATTTTTCACTGTGATCAGATGTGTGCATATCCCTAGTCTTCATGTGAAGCCAGTCTGGAAGGATGGAGTCTTGCATAGCGTCCTTCGATAAGTCTCTGCCCTGTTTCCCTCCAAATTCTGTTGCTGCAGCAGTTGCTGTGGAAGACTTTAGTGGAGGGCTACAGTACAGACAGTCCTCTTGCCACTGGCAGCCTTTTACAGAGCCCTCACCCCAGGGCCTATGCAACCAACTGCCCGTGTTCAGTGTGTTACAAGGTAGAACAGGAGAAATGAAGCGAGGCGGCGGGTCCTCACACTTCTGCTTTGGAAGTGAGGCAAGATTATATTCCTCTGCACAGGCGGTTAGGTAATCAACACCAGGGGAATAAGCGTTTGCTTCCTTGTCCTGCATGGGATAGGAGAACAACTGAAAGACAGTGTCTGCGTTTGGTGTAGATTCCCTCAACACCTCTTTGGCTACCTGTGGCAGACCGCTGGCATGGTCACTCTTCAAAAGCTCGTGGTCCACCGTGCTGTGCTATATACGCACTGCGAGTGAGTCATGATGTGCTGGAAGGGCCTTACAAATACACGAGAGGTGGTGTGACACCACGGTGAGGCAGGCAGTGTGGAGAACTCTTCTGAATCTGCTGCACAGATGTGGACCAGGTACTCGGAGCTGAAGAGGTCTTCCAAACTGCTTGGCAGCAGTCATACAGAGCAATTGAGGTATTGCCATTGTTTTCAGAGATCAGGGAATTAATGCATTTCCAGTGTCCGGCTGCTGCATAACTAAGGGAACAGAAATAATTTAACAGGTACCGCAATTTGTTTTCATACTAGGATTCCATTTTTCAGGGAGTAATAGTGAGAATATATCAAATTGGTGACCCTTGGCAAGCAGGCTTCAACATAAATTAACTGTTGTGTAAAAAACTGAATTTAATGTTTACAGTGCAATTTGTCACCGAAATGGAGGCTCAATTAGAGTCTCAATGATTTACTAAAGACATTTTAAACATAATGTCCAAACAATGCTACATAAATTAAACATGATGTAATTGAGTGTAACACTAAGTGGCTCATCACTGTTGATTCATGTGGAAATCACAGAAATTTTACTGATCATTATGCATTCATTCAGTATTAATGTAGATACCATATGTGCTTCCATAGGGATTCTACTGTTACTCAGCATTCATTAAGTTTTAATGTACCATTAAAAAGGCATCAACAGACCCATCTAAAAATAATGCCACAAAGGTAGTTCATTTAAAGAGAGTTAAAGAAACATGTTTCACTTTAACATTGCAATACAAAGTAAGTTAATAATGAATCAGCAGAAATAGTTTAGGGGAAAACACTGTTTGATTGCAAGCCAGGCTAGAAAGGGTATCTGAACTAAAGGCAATACATTCTCCCTGTTCTAGATTTCTGGACAGCTACCTGTATTTGTAGGCAAAAGTGCTCATCATGCAAGTACATGGTCTTCATTCAACTGATGCTTTACAGTAACCTTCAGCATAGTGATTGCCTATAGTGAAAATAGGATTTTAAAAAAGGGGAGAGGGAGTACGAATTATGGCCGCATCGCCTACCGCATTCAGTTTGGTGGGTGGGGATTGAAGGGGGATGAGAAAACCAGAGCAGTGTTAGTAACTTGCCCACAGCTCCCTGCTTCTCCTGCTAGGCCTGGTGTGCATCCGCTAGCAAAATGTCTTTCCGGGGTGAACTCTAGCATATCCCAGGTACTACATTGCCGTGGCTCCTTCCACACAGGGGCATGCTTTCCATCAGAGCCAGGTATCGAGGGCCTAAGCACATCCTCCTTTGCCTTGTGGGTTTGGCTCCCTGAGGTCAAGGCCAGGCCATTGCAGCTGGTGACCTTGGGAAGAGCTCTTCAGACAGCTCGGTGGGGAGGCTGTGGTCAGGGCTGTCCCCTTCCTGGGGAGCTGCTCTTGACCTGAGGCTCTAGTGCTTTGCCCCCACTTGAGCTACAGTTCCTGCTGGATCCATGCCTGCGTCCGGCCATGGACCTGCTGGTCTGCCAGACCCAGGCTTTTCCTCCTCACTATGGACTTGCCTGGTAATCCGGACTCTCGGCTGACCCTGGCTGTTGTCTCCAGGCCTGCCCTGCTCCCTCACTCGGGGATGGTGGGAAAGGGCTCTGCCCAGCGGGGTCCCTGTGTTACCACACTGGGTTCTGACTTGCCCTCCCTTTGGGAGCAACAGCTCTTGGTGCTCAGGTGGGAGGTAGCATGAATGTTTGCTGGGCAAGGGGGTTTTTTTGTTGTTGTTGTTAAGCTTCTTCATTTCTCATCTGACTGCTGGAAATCTTATATATTTATGTCTTGGTAACTTCCTGGGAAAATTGCTAATGGATGAATTAGAAAGATTAGATGAGCTATTCTAATCATAGTATTTTGGTAGTGGATTTCAATAGAAATTCCTATCAGAAAAATGGATTGAAAGTTCACACATAAAGGTGGCATATTTTAGCTGCCAAAGCAATCTCATTAAGTTGAAACTAATGAACAACTACTACAGTTAACTGAGCAACCTATGTATCATATCCTCAAGTTTTTAAACTCTTTCGTTCACTGGCCAGAGAACTGAATCACATCTGTGAATAAATGGGACTTAGCAAGGTTCTGTTCAGCTGGGTATTTAGCACTTTAGAAGTGTGACACACAAACTTCTCTCAAACTCCTGATCTTGTACAGAAGACAGGTGTATCCTGCAGGTGACTCACTATGGCAAATAGCTGCAAAAGGAGACAGATTTGAAAAATAAATGTGGCTCAGAGAAAATACCCTCTTCCCAAGATATTGAGAGAAGTGAATCATAAGGCATGCTCAGACTACATCTTTGTTTTGACAAACCTCGATGACGTTTAACAGATAAAATGGCAAAAGTGTGCAAGTCTCAAATGCCTATGGTACAACCCCTTACATTTAACGTAAAGACGTGAATGGCATAGAGAGCATGAATGGAGATTGATGAGTTAATGTCTCTTTCAGAAAAAGAATAGGAGAGGATAAAATTAAGCTAGCAAGTGGAAGTTCGCAACAAACAAAAAAAGATGGTTCTTCAGATAGTGTGTCATGAAGTCAAGGAACTCCTTGTCACACAGTACTGTCACTGCTCAAAGTTTACAGGAGTTGAAAGAATGGGTAGCCGAGTTCTTGAAGACTAAGACTATTAAATACATCGAAATCATATTCACTTAGGCATTCTCAGAGCTAAAAAATGTTGACGGTTGAGCATACCTGGGGTAAGTATTACTTTGTGTGTTTTATAATCTTACATTTTTCCCTAGGCATGAATTTTTGATCATTGTCAAAAGCCAGGTAACGGGCTAAATGAATCTTCAGTTTGACCCAGTACAGCCATTCTTCCATTATGCTCTAAAGCTGGAACAGACTATTGTTTGAAGATACAATGATTAATCACTGGCCTTGTTGTAGCAACTTTTTTGTGTTGAAACATGGTTATGTCATCCTAATCAGTCTTCCATTTTTTTTTTACACTAAACCAACCTCATTCCTTTAATCTTTCTTGACACGTTTTCTAAAGGTCTTATAACTCTTGTTTTATTCTCTCTGTCACCCAAATTGCCTTCCACCTTTAGATTATCAATCTAAAGAGTCAGAATTCAATCTAAAATATCTGTTGCTTTTAACAGCTTTTTTTTTTTTCAGTTTCTGAGACAAAAATTGTTCCTGCTGGGTTGCAGCTTGATTTGTGCTGTGTTGTTTTCCCCACTGATGATCAGGCAACTTACGTTTCACATCACCACCAAATCATGTTTTTATTTTAAATTAATGTAATAGTTACACAAGAAAAGACCCACTCACTTCCTTTTCCTGACAATATGGTCTAGCAGACCCTTCCTTACCTCTCTTGTCAGCTTTTATCTTTAGCGGGCACTACAGAATATGTCTTTTACATCTACTGAACTTCCAAACACACCTGACAGCCTAGAATATTTCTTTTTTTTTTTTTTTTTCATTTTGAAAATTCTCATTGTTTAAAAAAAAGCATTAATAGCAGACATAGTTTGAATAAAAAAAATTCAACCCACCATTTCCAGGTAGAGCCCTGAAGCCCACTTCCCCAAAACCTCCCTCTCTTAGGGTCCCTTGTCCTGATGGGCCAGCCCCAGGTGAACTCTGTGCATACAGCTCGTGCCTGTTTCATGACAGCTTCTGGTAGAGCTCTCTTACACGGCTATGCATAAGAGAGTTACCATACAGTTACCAGCAGCAACACAAACTGTAATGCTCTCCTCTTCCCACCCCTCGGCCGTCTTGGTAAAGGGGGACTCAGGTAAACATGTCTCCATCACAGAGCTTTCTGTCCTCAGCACTCTGGAGATGGTTAAAACATGCCAGCTCTAAGAACTGGGGCCACCAGCAGCTCGTTCCTGTTGGCTGTCTCCCAGCAGACCTTCTGACCATTCAAGAATAACCCTAGCACTACCGCAGCTTTTAATAAGGGTTAACAGTATGCCAATCCTTGCAAGTGAGGCACCTAACTGTGCAGCTGCCTGGGTGCCATCTTTCTCCCAGTCCTCTACAATTTAAAAGGGAAGTCATCTGCAATCCACTTCTTCAGCCTTTGCTTCACCTCTTTGTATCACTTAGGTGCTGGAGTTTAGAATTGCAGCAGCTTGGCAAACATACCGTAGGGACTGACTTGCTTGGTACATGCACTCTGTAGCTGCAGGTGTCTCCCGATGTGATCCACATTTGTGTGGCCAAACACACTTCAGTTTGCAGAACGCCAAGTGTTTAATTAGCTTTTAGCATTTGAGGAAATGGAATAGCGTCTGCTGATGGGATCAATCATGCTGTTTAACCAAGACCAATTGCAGCTCTCTCCACATTCCTTCCCGTCTCCCTGTTTAGTTTGAGTGTTTCATTTAGAAAATTGCAATCAGCTTAACTATTTTAAAGATGCTTTTCACTGTATTTTTGCTAAATCAGAGTTATGTAAAGCCTTAAGCAACTGTGAAATAAATTCATTTGTCCTTGCTTTACCATTTCAGATTAAGTGTGACTGTAGCCATCATGTCTTAGTTCTTGCTCAGAATCACATAGGAAAAAAAAAAAAGGAAAGTAAACAAACAGGCAGATACACACATATAGCTGGGGGGAAATTATGAAATTCTGAGTCCAACAATAGTTTATTAATTATTTTTTCAACTAGAAATATATTAACTATTAGTAAGTACACTAGTGGTTAATGTACACCAGCACTAGTACACTAAGTAAACTAGTACTTGCAAATAGCCACCGTTGGCCACATTTATTCTTCAACAGCTGTTGCAACTACAGGTTCTGTGGACTTAATTCTCCCCCACCCTGAGCTGATTGTATGCTTCAACTCCTTTACTCCTCTGGATGTTCGCTATCATATATGCAAGCCCATTCTTTAACATTCCCTTTCTTTTAACTGTTCTGTCACTTGTGAAAATTTCCTTGTATGTCCTGTACTTTAGTGTGTTCTTGTTGCGCTGGCTATGCTGATATCAAATATCACAGGCTAAGCAAGGTCAGCCCTGCTTAGTACTCAGAGGGAAGGCTTTAAACAAGTGTCATCACCCTCTGTGTGGTTTAGGAGACAGTGCTACATTATTTGTAGCTGGTATTTTGCTTTTTGAATTACTGCGTTACAGATCGATAAACAGTACTAGAAAACCCTGCTGCATTAAAATTTGCTTATTTATAAAAAACAGGACACAAAAAGAGGACTAAGAGCTCTGTTCAGTCACTAGATGTGACAAAGTCAGTTCTGTAGAGGTGGAAACATCAGCTCTCCAGCCATACTGTATTCTAAGTAACTATATTCTCGGTACCCAACTTTACTTTGACACTTGCAAAAGACTGTTCTACACCACTTTAATGCTACAGTCTACACCTGACTGATATCCACAAACTTCAGTTTCAGTATTTCAAATCATTCCAATCCTTATTTGAACAAAAAACTGTCAGCTGGTAGACTTCTT
The DNA here is from genome assembly GCF_964195595.1 of Calonectris borealis. NCBI lineage: Eukaryota > Metazoa > Chordata > Aves > Procellariiformes > Procellariidae > Calonectris > Calonectris borealis. Next base: position 20,861,200 of record NC_134317.1, read on the forward strand.
TGAAGCACCTGACATAACCCGATGTTTTGTCTTTTTAGTTAAACCTCACTATTTATAATACATCATTATGTTCTTGCTTTCCCCTCCCTGCTTCTGTATCAGCTTACTTCAAAATTAACAGAATTTTCTGATATGTATATTGATGGAGTACACCTCTTCTATTCCATTATTACCTGTAGGAATTCAGGTACCTGATACCCACATGAAACTAAGGTACCACTGTGACCATCTAACCCGATGCAGTGGTAATGCTATACAACCTCATGCAGTAATCCCTACATCCAGCCTATAATTTGTGATCAAGTTAAATCTCGATTCACATACACAAAGTAAATAATTACTAAACCTAAGTTTCTGTGGGAAGTTCCTTTAATGGTTAATTAATTTCTTTCGTATTAGTAATGTTGACTTCCTTATGCAAGTTACAGAGCAGCACTTACTCTTGCATTAGTGTCAGCAGCACGCAATGTTCTCATAAATCAGAGCAGGCTTGAATTTACATCTTAAAAATGACCGAAGATAGTTGTAAAGGAGCCATGACTACTAAAACAGGAACAGCTTAATATTTCAAGAATCACTGACATGTTATAGACATCCTCGGGTGCTGTTCTAGTACATTGAATAAGGGAATGCCTCTAATCAAAGCCACTGTATACCTTAAGTGACAGTACTTCATTAATGAACAAAGTGATTAGGTCCACCTAATTATATACTGTTAAACATCTGGGGATCCTTCACACTTAAAGATGTTAAAACATTTTAACAATTGCACATTTGTTGAACATTTAAGCTCAATATGAAATTCAGATTTAAAAAAATCCAAATAGAGACTTAAAACTATAAAAAGGTGCTGCCCCATTGCTTTAACATTCTCTGAGCATGGCAACAGCAGAAGCAGAACCCCCTATACTGACAATTGCTCTATTTTTGAAGTTTAACTTGAAACTTTGAAGACTGATGGAATACTTAATGAGCATTTCTTGGCACACTGCAAATTCTTATCTTCAGAGTAAACTGAGATATAGGAGACTTTTACAGATTTACAGTTCACATAACGTGATGCAATTAGATATCACAGCTGCATAAAAATGCAGACAAATCATAAGATTAAATCCGTGAGTGTTTGATAGCTATGTAAATACTTTTGAATGTTCCACATGGTGATCTATCTCTGTTTTTTGCCACTAAATAACTAAGGGAATATGATACTTCATACGTGGCACATAGTTAGGTATACTATGAAGAATCATGCCAATCCAATGAAGTCAAAGTTTAAGGCTTTGAATTTTAGGTATTTCAGTTTATTCTTTCCAATGGAAGGAACAAGGGAATGGTCCATCAGCAAGTTGTGGGTTTTTTCTGGAGGAGTTCAACTACATTGATCTTGAAGCTTCCCCTCCCTCACCCCAACCTCCCCCACCTCTTGATGTCCACTTTTTACTGAGAGAGAGCAGGGTCACTATTAATATGAGTAACAAAACAATGCGGCCTTACATTTCTTATAAGACAAGACTAGAGCGTATTCTTCAGAAAAGCCTAGTCTTCCACTCTGATTGAGTAAGTTTTCTTCAGCCTCTTCATCTATTTTACCAGTTGCTCTGAGGAGTATTCAGATGACTAAGGAGAAACCTAAGAATTAGCTTCCCAGCCTACCCCTAAACTCCTGTTTTAGAGCATTGTTTGGGAATGCCCATGCACTCATGGAAACTAATGCTTTAGAAATCGCCAAGCAGATCATTTCTTGAAACGGAAGACAGTTGTTCTTCACATGCAGCAGCTGATATCAGCAAAACAGCTACTAAAAATACACTCATTATACAATCACAAACTTGTAACTAGGAAATGTCACTGGCATTTCTGTATAATCACATTGGCTGTAGCATGTTACTGGCACAAGATCGTTCTGAAAGTTTGAGAAGTTCAGAGAGGAATTAGCAACTTACAAAATCCAACTCTTTTGGATCCAAGTTCCAAATCCAACTCTTTTGGATTCTTTTTGGCACTGGAGTTGTATCTATTTCTGTTGCAGATGACACAGCCCTTGTTATTTCCAGGCCCTAAGTTATACGTTCACAGCCACTCTGAAATAACGATTACCAATAGATGTAGTTAAAATTTCCTATAGTTTTAGTATCCTCTTCAAATATAGTTGTTTCTCCCTTTCCCAATGCTAAGAGATTTCTTTCATTGCTATATTAGCGAATGTGGAACAATGCCTGCCCTGCACAGGATTGCATTTTTATCATTGTACTGAATACATGAATGGGGATCCAAGTTATCAGGCTTTAAGAGTTAAGTTTCTGGCTTGTACCCGTATGTTCCAAAATGGTACAATATTTGTAGAACCCTGAAGACAAAACAGAAAACAAAATATGAAAGGTGAGGGGAGAAGCAGTACTTCCTATTGTAAGACACTGATGAAGAATACCAAATTCATTCAACATCTTCCACTGGGAAGCAAGTGAAGTCATTCCTCGACTGATAATTTGCCTGTAGATTACTCCTTTGTGCATTAAACAGGGGAGGAGCAGAAATATCCTTCTGCCCGTCCTCATAGAAGTGGTGATTCTCCAGATCAAGAAAAGCAGAGCTCCTCTTCTTTTTCTCTACCTCATCCCCTCTCCCATTAATTTTATTCTCCTAAGTGGCATGAATAATTTAGGAATAACTAAGTCCATTAACAGTTTTAGTGGTCTTTCCAGGGTGATGGAGGGAAGGGGGAAGGAAGTGTTCATCTACTCTTTCACTTAAACACTAGCTGTTGTACTGTTATGTGATTGTGAGGTTTAATACAGCTAAAAAGGGAAAACTATACGTATCTTCCAAATCTCCTGCTACATATACACACCAAAAATGTTAAGGTGTTAAGTGCATGTGTTAACGAGCAGGAACTGCTGACAAAAAAATAATACAACTTTATGTACAATACATTGCGATAGACTTTTGACACACAGTTTCTGTGTTAGTTACCATGTCACATAGTTCTTGCAAGGAAGACAAAAAAAAATGAAGTATTTTTTTAAAAGTGTAGTATCCCATTACTTGCAAATTTCATGTCATTTTAACAAGGATACCTTCCCTCTCACAAAGATGCCTAATCAGAAATTTTAAAGAAAAAAAAAATCCATCTTACCTGTGATTTTCAATTGGATTGTATAAAATAATCCACATAGAAAGCATCCTTTTCAATTAAAAGCTGTAAAGCATTTCCACTGCTACAGCTTTGCTTAATCATTGAAACAGTCTTCATAAGAAATGTGTCTATAACAAGTGATGCTTCAGATTCCGCTACCCAGTCAGCAGGCAAGCTGAACAAAACATTGCAGCTTCAGAACCTCAGACCATTCACAGCACCCAGAAACAGTTATCGTGCCTGTGAAGATAGCAGCTCTGGTCCAAACACACTATTTTGACTTCAGCCTCACATTCTGTTAACACAGACATAGACAATTAAATTAAGACACATTTTCCTTTCTGCAAAGAGCTCTACTTGCTTGGCTACCAACCCATCAACTTAGTCATTTACAGTTACTCTTCAATCTAGTTGTAGTTGTCCAACACCTGATAGATGCACTCTGGCCAAGCACTACGTTCAAGGATGAACACCCGACTGCTCAACAACATCTTTTCTTTGTTTCTATTTAACAGAATTCTTTCAACTTTCTCCGTAACTGTATATTAAAATAGGATTCTAAGCAGCTCCAACTGAAAATCTTTGCTTTGGCTGGTAACAGGTGCCTGTACAAACTTAAAATTAAAAGCATTAGCTGCTCTCATGTTATATTCTCATCCTTTACCTAGAATGTGTGATCCCATGCCTCTTGGTCCATATCCATGTCATTTTAATGTCTTGCATTAGAGATCTTCATGTTGTATGATACAATATGGTAGGGCACAAATCACAAGTAGCTGGGAAAAACTAGGGCACTGATTACTAAATATACTTCCCAAAAATGGAGACACCGAGTGGTTTAACATCTTTCAGCTACAAGTATGAGTGCTCTTGCCTTGGCCTTAAAACCTCTAGTCATAACATTTCCAAATATTATCTGGTGATGCTCTCCCAGCAAAACTGCTCCCTTCTCCAGGTACATCTGTAGTCTTAATTTTATTTTTCTGTAGAATAAATAAAAATTATATCATCTATAATAACTAACAAGATCATTTTTACTCTCTCTCTCCTTTTTTCTAGCCTTCCTTCACAAGGTCCTGGAGTCTGAGCTAGACCAAGATCCCACTGTGCTACATGGATATCTGCTGCCGCTTCAAAGAACTTACGACAGTAAGTCATAGCACACCTTTTTGTCTGCACAATTACACTGACATTCATTTACTGCGATATCCTGACTTTCCTTCCCTAAACATTTTGACGGCCATTCAAAAGCAGCAAGGGGATTGTAAGTGGTATGGCATAACTAGTTGCCTTCTGTTGGAAGACATCAGTAGTACAGGTTGCCCAAACTGTAAGTATTCTTGGGCCAAAAAAAAGTCTGTTTTCCCTCATGGAAGGCATCCACAACCAAAATTTACTGCTGTCTAACTTGGGCTTGCAGTTGCTAGGAACACTTACTCATTTGTGTAAGAGCAGAAACATTTTCTTGTTTGAACAATGAATAAACACATCAAGTTAATTAACAAGAGTTTTTCTGGTAGAATTTAATACAAGAGTATAAGAAAAAAATGAGTCTTTAGGTATACAATAACAAGATTTAAAAGTGTCTTACATATATATGTTGGAAGAAGGGGGAAAGAGAAAGTTTTGCTAAACGATATTGCCAGCTAGTAACAGAAAATCTCATTGAGGAGTTTCACAGTACTATTGTGTATAGACATTTCAGTAAATTATCAAGCAAGTTCAGTTCAAAGACAAGAAATCCTAAAATTCAAGCAAGGTCTTTTTAGTTTTAATCTCTGTTACATAAGATGATATTTGCCTTCAGGAGTTCACATAAAAGGACAATGTACTTTTAACATATGGGACTAAGGAACATACAGTCGTATAGTTCTATAGTCAAAACCAAAGAAAACAACAACAAAGCAAAGTTATTTGATCTTTCCCCCAAACCAGAATATAATTGGACTCCACCAATTTGGTTGAAATAGTGAAATGTCCTGTAGACTTGTATTACCACAGATGGAGATTAAATTAGTCCTATGAAATAACTTTAGTCACCTTAGCAGAGAATACAGAGGTTTGAGAAAAAACACGTAACCCTCTCCCACCCAAGTACAAACAAGGAGATTCCTTTCACAGTGCAACCTCGCCGTGGCAGTTACAGATCAGCAGGTTGTATAGGAATGCTTAAAAGATGGACTTCAAATATCACAATGAACACAGACACTAGAATCCTGCAAGAGTTACAATTTTCAAGGCTGTTCCTCAAGACACAGTGAAATCTGTAACGTAAGCCCCAGTTAGAAACTAGGAAAAAACCCTACCTCTTCTACCTCACCATTTTCAAGTGAAGGATGAAGCGTTCTTTTGCAGTCACACTCTGAAACAGATGTTTTGAACAACCATGTGGGTTCCCCCCTCCCTTGGAATTAGCCCTTGATTGGAGGCAAGACCAAGGTGGAGAAGGAAGGGGTAATACACATTGACAGGGGACTAAGATACAGGAGAGAAAACATGAGAGAACAGCAGTGAACAAATGTTCATCAGCTCTTTTTATGAATTTTTATTTACTAAAACGTTCCTTGAAGGGTTTCAGCATTAAGTTAACACTGGTATTTGTAATCAATAATTGACTCTCTACTAGAAAAGTAATGAGACCTCTTCGAGATCATTGCACAAAAACCTGGCAGCAAACCATTAATAACCCTTTGAAATGCACATATAGATCAGTTTCTGAAACTGATGTCTCTAAAGTACAAAATAAATACATTGTTAAAGAATAGAAACTAAATACAATTACTTTTATTTAAATCAAGTCCAGCAAGAAAATATTTTAATATGGCAAATACCCCAGCACTTGCTGCATGCATCCATAATCTAGGTATTTCATTACGAGTGTGATCATATTTCCACCCCTCTCCCCAAAATGTATAGCCTTGACAAGAAATGGAAAATAGATAAAATATAACATGAAGCATTTTCTTTTAATATATATTCCCATTTTGGTACTTAATGCTTAATCTATAAAGAGACACTCTCAGACACAAGAATGCTTTGTAAGTGTGTTATTGTGCTGTTTTAAGATTAAAATATTTTACATGAATAAGTCCAAAGCAGTTCATTCTTTAGTCATCCTTCCAGTGAAAAAAAATTTCTGCTATTTCATTAAGTATCAAAACTGGAATTTGCATTTTATCAGTAAGTGACTATATGCTGATGACTACTTTAAAATGTATCTAGTTCACAAAAAATATTGCTTATCTGAGTGCTAGGTAAATACTATATACAGGTAGTCAAAGAGTAGATGAGAAACGTCATGTAGTGCTACTGTTAAGAAAAGTTTTTAAGTAGTACAAAAATTTCCAATAATTTATGTCCTGATTTTTTTCTTGTGTGCTACCAGGAAAAAATTAAAGGAGATTAAAAAAAATCAAAATACTTATCCCAACTACTCTCAGCTGAAGGAACAAAACCATCCATTTTTTTAAAGAGAAACAAAGTATTGCATATAATTAAGATTTTCTACTAATTACAAATTTAATTTAACAAAGTAATATGGAGGCAGCATGTGGTAGATTTAAATTCATACAATCTGTTAAAGTAATACACAATTGAAAATTAATGGTCTAAAATTCGTAGATTGCTTTAAATATAATTTCAGCATAGTGCTACATATTGTTCAGTCTTGAAGGTCAAAATCAAGAAGTTTTGAATCTCATTCTAACATAAGCAAGCTCATCTGCACCTTCTCTTAAACCTTTTTAGCAGCATAGTCGGCTTTATAAAGAGAAAAAGGCAAAATATTACCATAATTTACATATTCTAATAATCTTTCCAAGGCATCAGAGGACCCAGCTTGAAATTCCTATAACAATTGACAAAAATATATTAACATATACTTGCATTTACACTTTCAAAAATTTGTAGTTAGTATTAAGTTGGCCTATGAAGCAGTAGTAAAGTGCAAAATATTTGGTATAATATTAGTGATTAGCTTTTGCTTCTGTGGAATACAAATGAGTAAGCCTGGCTCTTCCATTGACAGATATGGTGTTTGATGGAGGACCAACCTGGAGGCGGGGGGGGGGGGGGGGGGGGGGGGAAGAGGGAAAAAAAGAAAAAAGAAATATTAACTTAACTTTTCAGATTCTTCTCCCTCTAGTATGTTACACAGTATTACTTCAAGGAAACAGAAATACTGTTACTTCAGTTAGCGGTTTTCTCATCGCAATGAAAGACCTCCTATATGATTTCTGAACAAAGCGCATATGCTACAGAAGTGGAAATATAAGAAATTACTTAAAAACATATTTTATCCTATCTAAAAATTCCGTGTATAACTATTCAAAACACGCATAATTTTTAGTCCTTCTCCAGACCTGGCTGCAAAGAAATACTTGAAAAAACATTAGTAAACCAAACACTTTTTATTAAATATTGCATAGAGTGGATTTCTAACAAAATCTTACAACACTTCTTTGTACCATGGTTATGTTTCTTTTATCAGGAGCAAACTATAACTTCCAGGAAAGATAGCAAAGACTGATTTTCAGGGGAGCTGCATGAACCAACAACTCCAATTGGAGTTAATGGGAGCTGTGGATGCTTCACAGCCATGCGAACCACAGACCACAGCACACAGTTTACTAAACACAATGAAAACATTCTGAAGAGAAAAATGGTTAAAAAGAAACATCACTTGACCCATTTTAGGTTAGTAATTACTGAGGGCTCTATTGAACAGAGAAGACCAGCAACACAAAAGGCCCCAGATCTCAGCACTGCATACTCACAACATACTAAGTAAAACAGGAGAAAAAAATAAAGAATTTGGCTAATGGTGCCAGCATTTTATTTTTTTAATGATTCCCTCACAGAGCTGAAAGAAGGGAGAGTATGGTAAGAGGTAAGAAGAGAAGCAAGCACCTGGCAGACCTCTTTCACAACTCAAATGGATTAGGTTATTACTCCTTTTACTGAGTGCAGCACAATAGTGGAAGCTATGAGGTGAATGCATTTTAAAAGTCCTTTCAATACTGGAAATCACTTTTGGGTGCTAATAAGTTATTGATACAAAATGCTTCACTTCTCTGTTTGTCCTACTACTGCCCGTTCTCCATGTTAAACATAAAATGAGACCATGTTTTTATTAAATTTGCCATAGGCCAAAAAACCTCTCTTGCTGCTGTCAGACATACCTGTACCACAGCATATGTGCTATGAGTGAGAGGAAAACAGCAGCATGTACAATTTTATGTTTGGCAAAATTTCAGTGGGTTCTTCATTGCATTTTTTTGTGTGTGTGTTTCAGGTTTCTTTTGAAGCCTGTTTCAGGTTTCTGCGTTGCAGAATGCTTTTCTTTATGCTTACAGCATCTTCGTTACTATAATTTCTCCTTCGAAAGTATAGCCCTCTCCTCAACCCCAGCCTCAACAGTTACTATGCTGAGAACGAACATCTCCCGCCCACAGAAGAGAAAGGGAGGGGAAAAAGGACTTCAATCATCATCTCTCTCTTCTTCCCCATGCCTTCTTGTGCCTAGACTGATAAAGACTATATGGGTCAAACCTACCTTAAGAACGTTTCCATTAGAAAAAATGAATAACCACATAATGAAGTTTTTCTTTGTTTTCTTTCTAGTAGAAATAGACTTCTTGAATTTTGAAAAGCACATTACGAACTTTATTTTTTAAAACAGTTATAAGCTACTGTGCCCACAGCCATGCCTATGCATATTTTGCATAGAATCATAAAACAAAGTTCACACACTATGCAAAATAAATAAAGTTCAGTATTATTCAGAATGTAATTATGCATTGGAGGAAAAAAAAACCTTAATAAAAATATAAGCAAACAAAATCCAAACACTATTTCTGGAAGAACAGATAGATTTGACCTCTAAGTGACTCTGAACAATACAGAACAATCCTGTTTTTAAAGTGGCTGTGGTTAGTGACATGTAGTTAAAAGTAATACTACGGTGTATTATGTACCACTTTTACTGACTAGAGGTCAAAAACTACTTGACCATGCTTGTAACCTTTCCGGGAAACTGAATCTTCCTATCCAGTGTAGAAATGATGGGAGGTCTACAAGACTGTTGCAGTGCTACACTGAAACAAAACCTTACGAAATGGATTGTGTAATATCTGACCATCCACTGAGAGATTTTGACCCTAGGGAATCAGACTTCCATAAAACCAAAAAAAACCCCTCACATCCACCCACCACACATCATTTGTTTCTTTCAAGTTTCAATTGGGAAAGGGAAGAGAAACAAAAACTACTCAACTTCTTTAACCTTCTGCAATAAGAAATTATTCCTCTATACAGAATGCAAAATACTAATGCTGAGTCAAGAAAGCTTTGTGTAAGACTATCATTAAACTGTCTGGTTACAAATTTAAAACAATACAGATTTTTAAAGTGTGCAATGTTTTATCCAATGAGAGAAGTGTAGGTGAATTTTAGGAGAGAAAAGAAAAATTAAGCCATAGTTTTAACCTGAGGGGGTGGGGGAAGATGGTCCTATCAGGACGGTTGACAAAACATTAAGAAATATCTTACTAATGATACCAAACAGCAGCAGGAGGCTTGAAGTACATTTAAGAAGAATTACAGACCTAATAGAGTCTAATAAATAGAAAAATACAATCTTCAGAACTTCTGTGTTATCTGCCTGCAAAAGATTGCAGCTACTTCAGGTCTAGGGTGAAACTGCTTAGCATGTGTCTAAAACCGTACCACTTCAAGCCATATAAACACAAACAAGTAAGTGAATATGTTCCTGATTTTATGAAAGAGATACTTAATTGATAATTCATTTCAGGAAGCTTTCCAATTGGATTTGTACGGTTTGAAAATACGGACATATGAAGCTTTATGTGTGCAGTTTATTCTGCAAAACTGAACTGTCTTCCCCACCTCCCTTCCCATCGTTAAGAGCCCTCCTGGCAGCACTTTGTGCCAAAGCTAACTGCTTTTAGTGTCGGGCATTAATATCGTGATTTTGAAGGCAGTACCATGAGTTCACTCTTATAGATGCAATGATGAAAACTCACCCTTTTCAATTTGGCAGCAGCTTCTCCGGAGCGGATTGCAGCCAGCAAGCTCTGGTGGATCTGTTCTGGGTCAGAGCGCTGGAACGTCATCGCGGTTTCTCTCTTAGCGACAGGGGGTGGGTGGTCAGCGGAAGCACCTGACTGCGCCTGACTCTTCTGCTCACTATTCACATTGCTGCCTTTCTACAAAGGGAGGAAGTGGGAGGAAAACCAAGCCAAAACCTTTTAATCTGAATTAGTCATAAGTGGAAAGCTAAGTCAACCTGGCACAAGGTTGCATATCAAACTGGCACCGTTCTAGGGTTTGCTTCTTTCAAGATTTCAGAGATCAGCCACATTTTCACTATAGCACATAGTTTCTCCCTCAGATAATTATGCCAGCAAAATTTTATACCCCCATTCAAGTGTGTTTGTGCCATGATCACTTGAAGGCAAACTGATCACACGACTCAGAATTAAATTTAAGAAATCAACACACAGAACCATAAAGAACAATAAGCACTCCCAACATAAAAATAGGTATACATAGTACAAATTATTCTATTTAATTTACTGTTGTTTGAAGTAGGAGATGCTAATTATGGCAAGAAATAATTATTTCCAATAATCTGAATGAGGTTGTTTTCACTTTAACATTCCCTGTTTTCCTGTATTTCATTATGATACTGTCCTACTGCTAGACACCACAAGGTGTTTACACTGTATGAATACAGCACTTTCTGACCAGGGAGCAGTTCAGAGACTAGCCTCTAGACCAGTCACACTAGATGACAGCGGATCAACAGTCGACCAATATTAGAAATGAAGTTTACCTTATGCATTAGACTATTTGGTGACTCTCCTGTTATGGTTTTCACTTGAGGCACGGAGGTAGCTGAGGAGAATTCAGCTGCTGAAGCAGCAGAGGAGAGTTCAATAGGAAACTCCTCTCTCGGTGCCTGGCTAGTGATTGTACGCGTCTTATTGAACGATTGTGACCTTTTGACTGCGGATGAGACAGCGAGAGCAAAAGGGGATGGTCTCGAACTGGAGTACGGCTTTGGAACTGCAAAAGTTCTTAGAGTTTTTAGGTTCAACGGTGCTGGTGGACAGGAGGAAAAACTTGAAGGTTTATTGCTTTTAACAGAAGTGGAGGATTCAATTTTTTTTCCATCAATAACTTTTTCTTCATCTGCTGGAGGAGAGGAAGTACTTGTTTTATGTAAAGACAAAGAAGTTGGATCAGGTGATGAGATTTTTTTTCCCATCTCTGTATTTTTAGCTTCATTTTGAATGGAATTAGGAGCACAAATGGTACTTCTGGCAATTGCAGATGTCACATAATGACCTGAAGCTCTTCGTTGCATCTGCAGATAAAAAGAACTAGGCTTTGTTGTAGGACTTAATGTATTTGACTTTTCCTGAGTCTCAGAAGAAGCATTTGTATTATCCAAGCTTAGCATCAGTGGGACACACTGTTTTGAAGACTCTGCTTCCACCCGATTGCTCTCAGTAGTAATCTCAGCTCCAGACATCACAACATGTTCAGAAATGCTGTTCAGTCTGTGCAGCAGATCATTTGCTGCTGCTGCAGGTTCATTTTGTGAACTGACCTGTAAATGACCCACACTTTTTGGAAGATGAGGAATTTCAGCTTGCACTATGAATTCTTTGGGGTCTTCATGCTTCAGAGAGTTTTCCAAAGCAGATACCTCTTGATCCTTACAATTTGATGGAATTTCTGATTCCCAGCTCTTCACTATTTCTAAGGATTTTGGAGGCACTATTTTATAAGTAGTCATTCCAATTTTTGGTATGTAATCTCTTGTAATTTCATTAGCGGGCTTGGGTTTAGGTTTGGTGTCCTGTCTATAAAGAGGGTAACCTTTTACAGGAGAGCCATCTGAAGTTTTTGCAGTTGTTTCTGGTGAAGCAAAATTGCTGCCATTTATACAAATATGACTCTGGTCTCTTATGGGAATTACTTTTTCATGGGTAACTTCTTGTCTCTCAAGATTTTCTTCTGTGGAAGTATCTTTATCCTCTTGTATTCCATGCATTACTTGAAGAAGAGGGTTGTTTGTATCTGTATTGTGTTGAGGGACCAGTCCTCTGAATGTGGATGATTCACAACCTTGAGGAACAGTAATTTCTTTCTGTGTAGTCCTTCCCAAATTGCTATCCGATGGACCTGTCTGGATTGCAACATCCTGAGTTTTTACTGTGTCCAAGCTGGTTTGATTTCTTTTCTGATCTTGCTTTTCTGGAATCAGTTGAGGATAATTCCTATGACTTACAGAGATGTCATTTTTACAGGCCTGGGAGTTTGATAGGCTGTCAACTTCAAGCTTGTTATTTTCTCCAAAATCTACTGTTGTAATTTCGGCTGTCTGAAGTTCTTTCCCTTCTTCTGTTGTTGGAAGGATTTTTGTATCACTGTGACCTTTAAGTTAAAGAGAGAGATTCCAAAATTAATACAAATGCCAAAAAGATTCGACCTTCCCCCTTACATCACGAAGCCCCGCATCCAATGTGTTTCACTACAAGGACTGACTCCTCACCGATATTAAATTTTTCCTTAACACTTACTTTTAAAAGCTATTTAAAGATATACTTATCTCTGACTAATACTGCCAAATAATAGTATTCTAACTCAGGTATTCTTCCTTAATTAACAGGCTACTGGTGCTATGCATCCACTTAATAGAAAAATCTATTCTAGAATCATTTAAAAAGTGCTAATGAATTTCAGTTGATTATATAGGCATCAGTGACTCAAGAGCTCCAGGACTATTCAATATTAAGTTATATGCAATTTTTATTTAGTTCCACACCTTTGTGGCTTCTCTTCTTTAGTTTTACCATTACAAGTGTTATTTGTCAACTACACCTTATGTATTTGTACAAGGGAAAAATTGGAAAACACATGGACAAAAGCAGTTTTCCAAGTCTATTTTTCCAACTGTTTAGCAGGTCTGATAATTCAATTTTCTGCCCCCAGACTAAACACATGTAGTCCTCTCCAAAACACAGGAATATTTGGATCAAATTGTTTTAAATACAATATTGGGAAAAATTAAATTCTTTAGGAATAATCATTTGGGGTGGTATTTTTTTGGGGAAAAAAAAGTCTCTCCTCATTTCAAGTATGTTATAAAATGGCAGTTAAAACTTATGTCACATATAAACAGGACTCATGCAGTATGTTGTTATGATTTATACACAGAGGTGCGCTCAATATAAAAGACTATGGAAGGCCTAATATATAAATCTGAAAATCAGTGTCACAAAATGGGAAAGTAAATCAGTCAGGTCACTAAATCCACAGAAAAATTTACGATCCATTAGATGCACAGGATGTCGTCATTTCTTTTCGAATTAGTGTGTCACTTTGTTCTATTTGTGTTTAAAAATATTTGTGTTTTCATGCAGAAAACTCATGGTAGTTTCGTAAGCAAAGAACAACCAATGGCCTCTCCTTCCCTGCTGCGGTGCGGTGCCCATGCCACACCACATGGCAGGATAACCTGTGTCCAGCCTTCCCTCTCCTCAGCACTGCTCCAGCCATGCTGCCCTACAACAGCGCGATGCAGCTTTGGCTACTGCTATAGGAAGTAATAATAAAAAAAAAAAAATCCAGAAAAACCAAAACTGTAGTCAATTCTTGTCACCTCATCTCAAAGAGGATACCAGAGCTAGAGAAAGTATAAAGAAAATAATCTGATGATAGCAATTCAAGAGTTGACTATATTGTCATTTTTTTCAAAGCAATAGAAAAGTTCTCTTCAACCTTGAAGTATTAAAAATGAGTGGGAACTACTCACCGTCATTTTTATTTTGATCCAAAACTCTAATCTTCCTGTCTTTTTCAAATGCTGCTTGCTCACTGCTTATCTTAGTCTGCAGTCCTCTGCAAAGCACAACAGTAGATTAAATATGCTGGTATCATTCATTTCAGTAAACACAAGAAACGATGCGAGAGAACTGGCAATATTCTCCAAACACAGATGGACAAAATAGAATCACTCTGCCAAACACTGGAGGACTCAACAGAATAGATTATTTTTTTTTTTTAAAACGAGGAAATACTGCTATGATATTTTACCAGAATGACATGCAGCTTCATTCTCTTCTGTGTAAGCAGATGATCAGTTTTCCTTTCCCTTCTCCCTCTCCGTTTGTTTACTCGTGCAGTTTGAACAAGCCCCTTTCCAGTAACAACTCAGTTTCAGTGAAGCCACGACGGTGACAGTTTATCATTCATATAACAGTGTTCTTAGTGTGAAGTGTTCTGACACTCCCAACATTTAAAACGTGTCCTTGATTTTGTCCCCAACACGATATACAGGAAGCTGCATAAGACGCTGACTGCATATGAACATATGAACTGTGCAGTACAGACTTGTCAAAATAGTAATGAAAAATTTTCTGTCCCTTTCAAGAAATATCGTAAGAACAACAAAGGAACATGCATTACGATATTCAAGAAATATCGTAAGAACAACAAAGGAATGTTGCATACTAAACATTTTGCAAATGCATACAATTTCTGTCCTCAGATCATGGGGGAAAAGAGAACTGCACAAATGCTGAATAAACCCCTCATCTTTTGGAGAGGAAATATTAAGTCCTCGGCTTTAAAAGGTAAATGAAAAAGGCCACAATACTTAAAATTTCTCTTTAAAAAAATTATTAGAACTTCAAAATTACATCTCTGTTTAAGATACTTTTACTTTCCATAGTTACAAATACTGGCATTATGAAGATTCCAATTCTTTTGCCACATCAAATGTATTAGTTGTCAGGAATCAGTGCCTTGAGCTGAAACATCTGCTTTGAATAATTTAAAATGATAAATTCCTCAATAACCATCCATCCTTATGTTGCTTGTACAGTCCAAAATATGCTGTAAGTGTCCAATAAACCACTAAACAGGAGCATACGCTCTCAACGTTATTGTTGGAAGAAAGTGAAAGCCCAGTCCTGCACTCCGTACTCTTACTTATCTCCATTCCGTTGAACACAGCTGAGGGACTGAACTACAAGTATTCAGAACAGGCCGAACTGTTTAAAAAAAAAAAAAAAAAAAAAAACAAACGCAAAAGCCACAGAACATCTCAGAATATTATTAGAGAAATCAGTGGAATATTTTGACTGGAATATCACACATATCTCTGGTTTGATTAAAAAGCACTTCTTCAAAGTAACTAGATCTTACACAAAAGATCTGAATTATCAAAAGGTTTCCAGAAATATGATGTCTGAGAAACCCTAATGCTCATCTGGAATCCCTGTGATATTTCAGGAAAGAAAGGATTGCCAAACTCTAAAGTTAGAGCGCAATGCATGCTAGATGATGCTCACCAGGATTATAGGCCATGAAAGGCTTTTACAAGTTAGAGGGGGAAAAAAGAAACATCCCCTGGACAATTGGGCAAACTGGCCCAATAACACAGGTCTGATAATTTGCAAGTTCAAGACAGCTTAAAAATGACATTTGGCTGATCCTCCTCCTCGTAGGTCCCCACAGAGCAGACACACCCAAGCAACCGGCACAATATTTGTCAGGACAGAGCACGGAAGATTTTTGCAAAGCCCCGTTTGGCCTTGGACTGACAAAAAAGACCCTTGAAATACAAGTCAAAGCTCTCCATACTACCTTGAAAGTTCTTGGCTACTAGAGTATTCACACATTTTGGCTTCAGTACAATAATTGAAATGATTCTTTCAATTTAAATTGGGAACAGTAGCCAGTTTAGTTGCCCCAGGGAACAGAGAAACAGTGAATTACATTAACACAGTGGGACTTCTCTGGACAATCAACATTTATTTCAAGCAGGCACTAACTCATGTGGGAAACCTGCTGAGTCAGGTAGTTTAACAAACATGCTGAAGGGCAGCATCACCAGAAGGGAAAGAGAGCGGTTAAGGAAACTAATGTTTTATTCTTTAAAAAGGCAGAATTAACTTGTTTTCCTGAGAGCAGATGGATCGAGACAGGTCAAGACAACTGGCTAATATATAAGGAAAAGACAAAAGAAAAATTAAACCCAAACCAAATATGCAAGCAGTAGATAACTGTGCCCAGAAGAACAGAAATGGCCAATCTACCTGTTTTTCCCCAAATGTAAGAATTAATTTGTAAATTCTCATTTAACTAATCAATCCAATTTTTTTCACAGCACACTGCTTTAGTAAATACGCTGCATATTTTAGAGCCAGGTTCAGCTTTTCTGGGGTCCAGCTGTTTGAGTAGTAAGGAAAGGGAGGCTTAAACAGAATAGCCTGCAGAACATTTCTTTGTCATTTTTATTGAAAAGCTTCATGAATTACTGTGCACAGAAGAGTGCTACAATGAAAGCTAAGCATATTAAGCTCATTCCTCTCTCACAATTCTCTATTCTGTGCTCCACAATGAAACAGCACTCTACATTTTATTTGCCTCCCCCATTCTCTCCCCAATGCTCCTGTCTTTGTCACAAAACGTACTTACTTGCCATCTGTGCTCATATTTTCTTGTTTTTCTTCCTTGAAGCTTTGTGAGTTGTCTGCAGAAACACTGCCAGGAACTGGAGCTGATGAAGCAGGATCATTTTTTTCAGTTTCCAGTGGCACCTCAGCAGAGCTGAAGGCTGCAGTAACCTCTCCCATCCCGAGAGAGGTATTTGTACTTTCACTGTCCCCTCTCTGTTGCACACTCATCTCTTCCCTTTCATCAATTTCTTCCAGGCTATATTCTGAGCTCCTTAAACCTACACTCACAGAAAGAAAAGAATAAAAAAAAAAACATGATACAACCCACAACTCTCAATGCAGGGTGTAGATACAAAGGGACTGGTGAAGTCAGCCTAAGTAGTTTGAAGAAGGAAAACAGACTTCTCTTCATAATTCAGGTCAAAAAAAAAAAAAAAAAAAAGACCACTCATTCAGAGTTTTAACTTCACAGTATTTTCTGGTTCTTTCCAATTCTCTCTTTTTACACATGAGAATATGCTCATCACCATACTACTGTCCATCTGTTTCTGCATCTGTAACTTCTGTATACCATTTTCCTTGTTTAACCCAAGTACTGGATTAGGATAGATCAAAATATATTTAACAATATCATAATCCCAAATTTCACGGAGGTAGACAGTTTATTTTACCCAGATTTCTTAATACTTCTATAGTAGCTCTCCAGTGAGGTTTAAAATACACGGTTCCTTTATATCGGAGTAGGTATGTTAGAGAACTAAAAAGCAAACCAAATCTCACTTTTGCCCATGGTTTGAACAAGTTTGCTCACCACTATCAAAAATGCCCCATAATTATCTTAAGTGTATTAAAACATAATTAAAAGCATCTTGTGCAGGGCCCTGTGTTACAGTAGAAGTGCACAAAAATAAAGTACATAGAAAAGTGTTAATCCATAAAAATAAGTTTTCAGCTAGAGCATAGTTAAACTAAAAGGTTTAGTTACTGGATTAGAACACACATAAGTCAGTATACCTGAAGTTAAACTAATAAATCCACCTATTTTGATTTGCAGAGGGACTAATCATCTCTAGCTTTACTTCACTGCCAGGAATCTTCCTATAAGAAGACAATGATTCACGTTTTTCAAATATTAGTAAGTAGACCATACAATTCACCTCTTGGCTTTGCAACTTGCATTCCGTAACACCAAGAAAATAGTAATTCCATCTATATAGTGCAATATGGTGCCATGGAAGGCTACTGGCAACAACTGAGCCACACAAGCAGTGTGCTCTGCCTGACCTGACCAGGGTATTTCTGTCAGCTCTGCATGCACCAATGCAGGCCTTGCACTCCAGCAATTAGGTTGCAGACTTTTCTAAGTTGTATCAGTAAAATTCCAAGTGTAAACCAAGGCTAACAATGAAAACAAAATACTGGCTCAAAGCAAGCAATGCTGGAGAGTAACAGATTCCAGAGTATGAAAAATCGTAGATTTACTTTTTTTGTACAGACTGATATCCTACAATGCTTCCAGTACTTCTCTAGAAGTACGCTGTTATAGAAACATAATAGAGGACTGTATATATTGGAGAAAATTTCAGTACAGAACAGAAACTTCAATTTTTCCAATAGGGTCATTAATTAAGAGTTCAGTAATACCAAACTTACTCATTCACAGTTACAGAGCAACTAAAAAAGCCAAACATTTTACTATTTAATTCTAGGTTTTTTGTATTGCACTCTTGTAATAATGTTTTGTAGTTACATATTAAGCAATGTGATCAACATGTGTCATAGCACTGAATGCAGAGGTGATTTAGATCCTCAGGGAAAGAGGGGGCAAGACTGCAAAGTGGTGCAGGTGAGCTCCTTCCATGTGATTTAAGCACAGGTACATACCAATATGCCACACTTAAGATATTAAAGGGACTCCTTAAGAATTTACTATTAGTTAAGGGCCTTCTCGTCCTTTCCCCCCCCCACCAAGCCCTTTTATCTCCATCTAGGGAAAAGTCATGCCAGCAGCCTAATGCTTGCGAGAGGATTTTAGTGATAGCAGTATGATTTTGTGCGTGCAAAGATAAATACATATGTCACAAGGCACAAAGAAAGCATAACAGAATGTGGGCAAACATCAAACTTGCTGAGACCCATAACCAGCTCTCAAGAACACTCTCCTTCACTGATGGGTAATATTATGCCATGGGCCTGAGCCATCAACAGCCACAGGAACAAAGACTAAGACCTTCAGTCTAAATGCTCTGTGCAAACCTGAATTATACAACAAAGCACAGCCAGGACTTCTGACAAGACAAATGGAAGCATTCTGGAGTTGCTATGGCTTCATGCCCAGCCACTGCTGTCATCTCTGTCACTTTTCCTCTGGAGAGAAGTATAACAAAAGCTGAGTTGTATCTATACTGATGGGATGGAAACTTAGCCTGGGTTGGTAGGAGACATTGCTGACATTCCTGCTACGTGAAAGTCTGTCCTTTGCTGTGCTAGGAACACTCCCAAGCTTTGGAGCGGACTAACCTGACCTACAAATGTGTAATGCCAAACAAAAACAACCCTCATACATTTTCTAAAGTGCTCTACTTCATTTGTCAGCATAGCATCAGCCTTGCTTGGAGTTAATTTCAACTTGTGGTTTTTCTTCTGTTACTGGATCTCATTCCAGACCTGGACCACCACTGCTGCAGCAGAATAAAGCCTGAATGCATTTGATACATAAACAGCATTTAACAGCCATCCTTCACTTCCATCGTGTAGTTAACTCCCCAGAGGAACAGTTCAGATTTTATGACTTGTTGCCAAAACCTCAGTTTAGAGTTTTTATATGCAACATATTGCTAGGAAGTACTTATGGCAATACTGGCTAAATACTGTTGCCTTATTGCTTATATACTCTGTATGTAAGTATCTAAATAATATAAATTGCATTTTTGTCTAATTTCTTCTCTATGAACATTAGTCATTGAGTTTTAATTAGCCCTAAGAGAACACTGTTAAAACCTACAGGATGACGTTGTGAAGACATACCTGATAAGATGACTGACATACCAACTGCAAGCCTCCTTTGAGTCCGTAAGAATACTCTTTGCACAACAGAGAACAGGCTGACACTGCTCTGTGAGCCATTATGCTTGTAAGCACCAAAGCCGGAAAGCCTGACTAGATCATGCAAATCTGCCAGTGTTTTTGCTCTTGACTCTATAGTCCTTAAAAAGGTTCTTAAGAGATATTGTAACCAAGAAGATTATATCAAGGGATTTGTTTGATGAGAAATTATTTGTAATTTTTTTTTTTTTTTAAGAAACACCATTTCACCCTTTTCCCTAGAAAAAAAGACTGAGCATTAATTAAGCTTTAGGAAGAGGGACAAAAATCATAACTGAGGAAAAAAAAATGTTGCTTATAATCCCAAATGTTTAAACTAATTCCCTCTAAATGTTTGTTTTAGTAGATATATGCCTTCAAACTACTTTTGTCAAGGTACACTCTGTTTTTACACCATGGGAAAACTGTCATTTCACAACAGAAATGTTGCCTATTCCAAATTATATAGCATAGTTCCACTTGATGTACACATGTCTATTAGCTATGCACTACTTGCACACCAAATAACATGTATTGAACATTTGCGATGGTTCATTATAGGGCAGAAGGTAACACTGTCTTTGCTAAAGTAGCAATGCATAACAGAACTCCTTTGGGAATGCCAGTCACAGCTGAACAAAAACTCACAATGCTTCCAGAAGCCTGACAAATCAAAACAGCATTAATCCAAATGGAAGGAACTACTGAGTTTATGTGAAGTTAAAATTATGTCCAACTTAGCAATTAAAGAGATATTGAACTATTTTATCTACTTAAAACAATACCCAAATCTGCATAATTTTCAGACTAGGAATAGGACAAATGTACTGCAATTATTTTGCTGCAGGTGAATATTGATTCTCACAGCATGATGTGCTTTGCTAAAAGGACCCTTTATAAATACGCCTCAGGACAGTTTCAGAGGTGCCACCAGAGAGCAGCAATATCCCATGAGAAAAAGAAAAAAAAGGGCACAAAGCTGTGCTATGTGACTTGTCTCTACATTTAAAAAAATGCATTGCATTAAGTCTTCAGCAAAGGACATTGCATGAAGAATCAGCAGCAGAACTAGAGAATGAAGGCTGTCACTAACTGCAGAGATAAATCCTAGGGCTCAACACAGGCTGTTCTAAGCCCAGTAAAGATAATTACATTTTTCTATTTCTTTCCATTACCGCTTAAATTAAAATATTTAGTTACAAAACTCAAATGCCTCAAGCAGAGGTTCCTAAATCTATGGAAAAGCAAACAAGCCATTTCTATGAAGCTCAGGGCTGTTTATCTATGCAGCGCTCGGACATCACAGTGATGGGAAATGCAGAAATTCTAGCATGGATCTACAATCTTAGGATAGAAACAAGCTCAAGAAAACCAAAGAAACTTGATTTTAAATCATTGTATGATAACTTTGCTCATCATCCTAGACCCATCACATGTAGATAAACACAATTTCCAACACAGAAAATTAAGTACTAATAAACATCATTAAGAGCCATTCACCTAGAAGTGACTGCCCTCCTTCATCTGCTACAACATCTAGGAAAAGGAAAGGTTACAGCTTCATTACATCTTCAACCTCAGACTGCACATTATAGTTCATACTTCCCATTTATGAAGTTACTATTAAAGGTCTTTTCTGACAATTGACATAAATTGCCCTAAACACAAACCAAGCCCAAATTTACTGATTACTGATCTTTTTTTTTCCCCTTTGCCAGAGACCTAGGATGGCAGGTGACTTTTTCAACTCTTGCTGTACATTTGTGTTTTACCACATTTGGCATTCCAAATAAAATAGCTGGAAAATTACTTAAGAGTTCCTGTCAACTAGCACAGAAACTGAGCGCTTAGCCTCATATAATGCCAGTGGCACTCCACATGCTTACTGTTTATATATTTCATTCTTAGTGAAATACATTGAAGAGTGATTTTTCCAGACTGCACTGGCACTGATTATTCTAAAAGCTTTCAAAATTTTAGAAGACTCCCGGATGCCGTATCTTATATCTGAACCCTACAGTCTGATGCTTACAAACAACAGTACTTAACAGTACAAACTGCATAAATTAAAAAAGTATTATGTTCGGCAGCTAAAGAATTGTATTTTAAACAGCTATACTTTCATATATTGTATTTTTTCCATAGCACCCAAAAAATGATTTAATTTAATGTATAAACAACTATTTATGCACACAGTTTATATTTACAACTTATGTTTTCAAAGGCTGTTCAGAGGCAAACCAAAAGGCAGGCACAGATTTGCTCCTACCCCGAGGTTATGCAGGTCAAGGGCAGCACAAGAAGGGGTTCTGAAAACAAGACTGGGCTTTAGCTTTTGAAAGGCTTGTTATGAGGTATACAAAAATCACAGAAGTTCTGGCTTGTTTTTATCTACAACTTGTGGAGGAGGAGGGAAAACAGAGATAATGTTTAGTTTATTAAATGTAAAGCACAGAGACCAATACAAAATATATTGTATGTGTTTCTGTAGACAGTAAAGGTTAAACATCTTTATTTTAGAAAGCCATATTTGTACTTGATTAATTGATCTGAAGCATTAAAATTAGTTCTATGCTTATGACACATCTACAGTACAGTAATTTATTACTATGAATTATCATAGCTTACTATGAAGTAGATTTTATCAATGCATTTGGAAAAAGAACCAACCTGTTTCAGACTGCATTTCAGTGGCTCTTTCTTCCACTTTAGTAGGGGCCGATTCTGTTGACTCTGTTACTGCAAAATGTCAAGTTACAAGCTTTTTTATTGCCTCTCAATTTCCGCACCAACAAAAGTTCTAGATAAAATGTTAAACTGTAATCTTACAGACTGGCGAGTTCTTCAAGAAATGCACCTTCTCTTAATTAACCATTGTGCTCATTGTCACATTTCCCAGATATTTCAATCTCAACTCTGAGGTATTTTTGAACCAAAAAGAATTGAATTTTTGTTCAAACAGAAGAATTATAAAAGAACAATACAAAACTTTCTCTAAAATTCTTCTTCTCAGTCCATTTCCTATTAAGCCTTCTCTGATCCAGAGAAGCTAATCTTTTCTCCCTACCCCAAGCTGTCCATCTGATTAACACAAACACAATCGCTATAGTTAACCTAACTATAATTA
The DNA here is from genome assembly GCF_964195595.1 of Calonectris borealis. NCBI lineage: Eukaryota > Metazoa > Chordata > Aves > Procellariiformes > Procellariidae > Calonectris > Calonectris borealis. The sequence goes on from NC_134317.1 coordinate 20,884,040, forward strand.
ATTTGGTATTTTCTGCTTTTTTCTGATCTGCGTGCCCTAAAACCTGCCTACTTTCTCACACTACATGAGCCAATCTCATAAAGTAGTATTACTGCTCCTTACAATCTGAAGCTGTTTGGCACTCATATTTTTACTTGAAGTTCTTATCTCATAAGGTGGTATTTCTTTAATGTTTAGCCAACTTGCCATACTTTCTGATACCTCCCAATTAAACAGCATACAAAGATTACCAGTCTCATTACTGCTTTCACTTTGATCTTCTGGTGCTCTAGAGGGTGGTGAGGGTGCTTTGCGCTTCATCCTTCGTAGAGAGGAGTTCACGGAAGCGGTGTCACTGAGTGGCAGAGAACCTTTCCGTACTAATCCCAGAGGGACCTAAGAAGGGAGACAGGAGGAAGATTATTAGCAATCAAAGAAAAACAGCAAAATAGCTCTAGTAATTATTCTCCAAAACTATTTATAATATACATTTGGGAAAGAGAGAGTATACACCTATTACCAAACATATTATGTTTCTCATCTTAATTCCTCTGAGGAGTAGTTTTCAAAAAAAAAATTTTCTAGAGTAATTGAATATATTCACAGAGGTATAAGATACAAGCAGTAAAAAAAAAAAAAAAAATTCAGTTGTTACATATAGTATAAAAGAGAATTTGAATTCTTTTATGCCTGAAGGCTATTCTACAAACCCCAAATAATTCTTTTCTAAAAGTAGCTAAAAATCATTATGGAAAGAAGCTTCAACTACACCCCACTGCAATGACACGACACAACGTTTCCTTCTCCATTCTTTCAACAGCAGTCCTAATTGGGCTTTTAACATAATTATTAGGATTTTGTTTCTCTACTTGAAATACTTGAACTTTTACAGAAATTTTTTGAATGCCAGCTTTCAAAACTTATCTTGGAAAGTACAACTGTCTTATAATAATAATACTGAAGTTAAACTGTAAGTCGTAATAGCAATAATTATAATACCAACTGATGTTAAATTGTAATAATGTCCTCATTATTGTAGCAAAAGACACAAATTTTCTTAATTCACAAATAATCAAAGGAGTTATAAAATGGACAAAGGCTACCTACTGAAGACTTCATAGTTTTACAATATAGCAGTCCAATTGCATTTTAAATTGTTTTTAAAATAAATTCTGTGTCTCAAAAAGACAGTGGCTCTAAATTTGCCTGCCACTCTTAACTGCAGTTTGCCTTATGCTGATAAAAACTTGTATTTCCACATCTATTACAATCATAATGTTCAGGATCCCAGCAATAAAGGAGTATATTTTGGCGTTAGACCCAGCTGCCTATTTCTGTAGTAATTCTGATCCCTATCACTTGTCTACTTGACAATATAATAAAATCCAGCAGTGACATTCATTTCTTGCTAGAAGGATCCACACAGCAACTGGATGTGGGGTCATCTTCAGAGAACTTCTCTGTGCTTGAATTAACCAGCCCACTTCACAAAGCAGAATATCGAGAAACAGAGATGCCATAAATACACCCACACCAATGATCCTTTCGAAAACATCACTGACAACAGAATTGTTGACCGTGTCAATATCAGTGGAATAAGATGCTTATCATTTAGAAAGCTACTACCAAACAAATACACATCCTACAGTAAGGGGGATATTAAAGGCCAAAAGCTAGAATATTTGGTTGTACACAATCAAAACTATAAAGAAAATTTCTCACAAGAGAGAAGATACTGGCACAAGATGTCTGTGAAGCAGTGTTTGGCAGCTCCTGTCAGATCACAATAGAATACCTGAATGAATGAACTGGGACAGTGAAAACCATCCTCGGGGTTATCCTGGCCATATTCAGTCATCTGTTTTGTCCCACCTCGATGTCAGGTATGACAGATCCCTTAGATACTTAACTGCACTGTAAGGAGCAACACTGTCCAAAATGTTCACACAATTCTTCTACCTATCACTTTAAGACCAAGGCAAGCAACTCAAACCTTTTACAGCAAAGCAGGACTCAGGGTTTTAAGGAGAAAAAACAAAGCACAAGGTGAAATGTTCTTTTAAGAACAGCAGAGGATATGGACATAGCACTCCTAATTAAAAATACTTGCAAGCTTGAATAGTTTTTAAACAAGTCAGTTTCTAGATTAAAACATCCCAGAACAAAAATTACATTACACTTGTATAGTTTCTTATTCACAGTTCCCAAATAGTTCTACCAGAAAATGAATGAATAGTATTCAGCATCTGAATTTATGCAGGAGGGGATGCCAAATATAGTATCATTTCCCCAAATGAGGCTTTTTTAATTGTTAAATAATTTTCCTCCTTGCTGTTGGGCAGTTCTGTTTTTCTCCTCTTTGGTAGCTGCAGCCTCTCTGTTCTGCACAAAGACACGGTTTCTCTGTTCAAAGGTCTGCACCCTCATCTGCTTCGCACCGGCTCCCTCAGCTGACTTGGCTGGCAGAGAGTTCTGCGCATACTCGCTCAGCTAAACAGATGTCACCAGAGCTCCCTCCTGCACAGAAAGAGTATGTGTGTAGGGGGGAAATAATGTTCTCAGCATAAGAGCACAAATGCTACTAGTAGATTTTTATAAGCCTTTCTACTGCCCTTTGCATCCAAAGAAACAAACGATTTGCAAAGAGAGATTTTGAGAAAGTACTAAATGTTCCAGTTAAGGTTCAAGTGTTGAACAGATTTTCTCAGGAATTATTCAACATATGAATATTAAGAGCTTTCAAATCCTAACAAAGGCTGTAATGTGAAAATAGTACTTTAAACAGATGGGAAAAAAAATGTTATTAAGATGTATCTGACAAAGTTTTGGAATATACATCTGGGTGTTTATGTGTCATACCAACTGCCAATGATAACCAGTGCTTTATCAATTACACTTAAATTAAAAATGTTAAAATCACTAAAGTAATTAACCATGCTTGTGCAGAAATACCAGTGATAACTTCCAGTCATAACTTCCACAACATATGCAGGGGTTCCACTTTTAACACTGTACACCCTCCTCATCCTGGACGAAGCAAGGGTGGATATGAAGCTTTTTAGCCTCAAATGGGTACAAATTTGGCACCAAATCCCACACCACCCCAAGCAGAGGTAGTAGAGGCCAATGCTTCCCAAGTTCAGCCTCTGTAAGCAGTGGCAGACACGGTGCCTGGCCCTTCTTATCATTTCAAAAAGCAAAGGAAAGGTAATTAAGCCACAGTAATTTTGCAGCTGGAATGAAAGGCAAAAAAAAAAAAAGTACTTGGGAAAGAACATAGTGGTAGTGGAGCATTTCAGTGTGCTGGAAAGCATACCTCACACCAAGGGTCACTATATACACATTTTCATACCACCAGTACCTACCTCTTTTGCTCCATAGATAACTAGGTTTAACAGAAGATATACAGGTGACTGGGATATCAAAGCACATTGCTAGCCATATGGCTAGTATTTCTTTCTCCCCTTTGTACAAGTATGCAGACAAATGTATGTCCAAGGAGTAACAGGAAAAAAAAAATTGTATTTGCTCTTACAATGATTAATGCACTCAATTTCTATTACATGCCTTCAGCTTCCCAAAATACTTAAACTTAACCAAAGTACTACAGAGGAAGTAATATACCTCTGACCTATTGGAAAGAAAGGACATACAGAATATATTTGGAAAAACTCAGCTGGTGTTATTCTGCCCAAACACCCAATATTACTATTCTCTCCTATGATTTATCTACATACTTGCCTGTACAGAAGTAAATACAATAAGGGGACAAGGTTATGCATTTGGTATACTGAAAAGTAGATGCACGCAATGTTCACCACCAATTCTGAATGATATCAGAGTCATATCAAATGATCTTCATGCAAACTTCAGCAAGAGGAAACAAGTAGTCCTGCGCATTGTCTTCTCCCTGGTACCACTGGCTCTATTCAAGACCTCCCTGATGTTCATCGTGCTTGCTGCATCTTTGCCCAACTTCTCCTTTAAAGGGCTGACCATCAAGTTTAGTTGCTTCCCATTCTCCCATCTTCTCCCTCCCTGTCTTTTCTAAGGGGTAGACTGGAGATTTCAATGTCTTTAGGAGTTAGGGTTGTGTAAATAAAAGCAAGCTACATTTCTACAGTTGAGACGTTCTAGCCATCATTTAAAATGGTAAATGTTTTGACTAAAAAGCTCCACTTAATTGTTCCTACCCAAGCATAGTTTACCTATGCTCCTCTACAATAACTGAAAACAATGTAAAGAGACAAAACATTCATGGGATAAAATGAAGATATCGCAGTCTAATTTTTATAAATAAAGCATTAGGAAGAAAATCAGCAATGGCACTTTGGACATAATCAAATGCTTTTCTTTTAAAAGAAATTTTCTTTTAAAGAAGTGTTATTACTAGAAAATTGCATCCACTCCTATGAAAACTTGAAGATACACATACTGCATTGTACAACAGCACTTTGCAAAAACCCTTGAGAGTCCTCTCTACTTGCAAGTGTATTTAAACTTGCTAGTTCTAAACATACTTCTGGCAAGAGCCATCTTGCCCAAAATTAGAACTGACAAACAAGTGAGGGATTTCAATATTAGAGACTAACATGCTCATTTCCAATCTAATTTAACATAGAAATTTGCTGGACAAACATTAATGATTTAAAAGCTTACTGGTCATCTTCTGAGTCTCACAGAATGAGCAAATCATGCTATATAGTAACTTGTAAAAGCTACCCTTACATCCATTGTACTAATTTCTCTCCTAAAAATAGGAACATATCTCCAAAAACTAATTCTATAACCACTCTGAAATTGAGGCAGAAAAAATTCCAACCCTCATACCAGAATGTAACTGCTCATATAAAGAGAAAGCAGTTTCTTTTTTAGGAGAAAAGAAGTGGAGAAGCTGTAGGAGGTAAACATTAAAACCCTTTTTCATACTGTGAGAAATTGGACTACAATACACTGTGAATTTGAAGAAAGACAACAGTGAGAACACTGTTCCCTTAAAGTTGGCGCATTTCACTGTTGTCTAATGTTACTACTTTGGCATCTTTCTATTAAAACCAGGCAAACAGTTTATCCAGGCAAAACTGACATTTCACTTTGTCTTCCTTGTGGATGTTACAAAAGCAATTTGTCTGTAATAAGGCACATGCAGAAAGTCAAACTGGTCCATAGAAGAAATAAAGTATGTATCCAGTCTGCCAAATAAACTGAAGGGCAGGCTTCAGAACTTAGGCATTCTTAAAAGCAATATGATTTGCAAGGAAATGCTTCTTGTAAGGCAAAAGCAGATAAAAAGTAACCCTTAAGAAAAAAAAAGTATATCCTAAGTTTTGTAAATTAGCTTAATGGGACACTGCAATAACAGTGAAACTCCTGGACATTCTAAACAGCCCAGCAAACACACCAATCAGCCTGGTGAGCAACCCGAAAGAGACTTTAAATCCTACCAGCAGGATGCACGTTTTCAACGGTGGAGAATATGAGAAACCAAATTCTTATATTGTTTACAATGAAATAATCAGGGTCTAGTGTGACCGTTGTATTTGCTGAGAACGGACTTGGATTAAATGAGTATAAATTGGTCACTTTGGGTTGAGAAAACATTAATGCACACAAAACGGATGACAAAATGCTGTGCAACCATTAAAACTGACTTTATTCTACGATGCTTATATGTTTCATTTAAAATCTGTATTTAGGATGTCAATTCTTGGAATAAAGACTGAGTCTTACTATGTATTTAAATAGCACCCAATTTCATTTATAAAGCGGCAAATCCTGTAAATGACATTTTTATTTAAATAAAAATATTTTACATTGTCCCTTGCCTAGCCCTTTATGTTTTTAAGGGAATTGTCTTTTATTTTACAGTTAAGTGAAACCAGAAGTCTCGATAGCTGGAGATACCTTTTTGTTTATTTTGGAAACTTCAGTGGAAGCTCTGAGAAACAGGCTTCCAAATCTTCCCCTTGCTAGCATTACTCAAGCAGTGCTTGATCTCACAGCAAAAACAAGTATTTGTTGGTTTCCGTTAGTGATGGAGCTCTGTTATATTTTTCCTGTTCTCCTAATTATGTGCATACAGTTTTGAAAATTAAGAGTCTGATTCACCCATGTGAAACAGAAAAGTCTAAGTTGGAAGGGACCTTTGGAGATCATCTGGTCCAACCTTCTGTCGAACACAAGGTGTTAGATAAGGTTATTACAAGAGCCTGTCAAGACACACCTTGACTATTTCTGGTGAGGGAGCTTCTATCACTTCTCTTGAGTGACCTATTCCAATGTTCAATTGTTCTCATAGTGATTAGTTTTCTTCTTGTATCTGAATGGAATTTCCTCTGAAGCAACTAGTGCCCATTGGTCCTCATTCTGTCACCATGCACCCTTGTGAAGAGTTTACCTTTACTTTTCCTGTACGACCTTCTACGTATCAGAAGGCGGCGATTAGATCCCATCTGAGCGTTCTTTTCACTAGAACATTTACGTTCTCCAACCTTTAAACATCATGGTGGCCCTCCACCGGACTCCTGTCTGTTTTTAATCTCTGTCCTGAACTGCAGGAACCAAATCCGGACATAGCAGTACAGGTGTGGCCTAAAAAGTATTGAGTACACTGGATTCAAGGTGGATCATATAGCCAGACCCCAACCTGTACTGGTGCTTGGGATTACTCCATTCTAGCCAAAGAATTTCACAAGCATCTTTTTTAACCCTCATGCAGTTCCAGCCTGTCGCTGTCTCCCTGAATGTATACCTACCTCTGGTATCTCTCTACCCTGTTTGGTGTCAACTTCAAGTTTGTTGAGGCTGCATTCGATTCCATCATCTAGGTTGTTTATAAAAATATTTAACAGGGTTGGCCATACTACAAACTCCTCAGGTACTCCACCTGACAACCAGTCTGACTTTGAGCCATTAACCACCACCATTTGAGCTGTTTAGACAGTTTTTGTCCTATCTTGTGGTTCATCTGTCTCGTCCATACCAACAAAAAATGTTGTGGTAGACTGTGACAAACACCTTGCTAAAATAAAGGTAAATGATCTCATCCTTCATCCTTGGACTTCTACTTGCCACTAACTTACAAAAGTCTTTCTTGTTATACTTGATATCTCCTGCCGCTTCAAGCGCCACACTTGCCTTTGGATTCCTAACTGCGCCTCAGCATGCCTAAGAAGTATCTCTTTTTGGGAATTGTTTTGTCCCCTTTCCATCCCTCACATGTTTATTTTTGCACTTGAGCTCTCTAAGCAGCACATTTAAATGGGACTGTTTATTTTTATGCGTACTCCTTTTCCCACTTAGGGGAATGGGCCACTCTTGTGCTGCAGGAAGGCTGTCTCTGAAAATATCTCAGCACTCTTCCAAGGAGCAACTTTATCCTCCAAGGAAGTCTCTCACAGGATCCCTCCTAAGAGTTCCCTGATCAAGTTGAGCAATATGTACTATGCAGCCCAAATTCATTCATTAGATGATATTTATTGGAAAGTAGATATTAAAAAGACAAAATATTTTACATGAACTAATAAAATTCAAAGCACAGAGCAAATATTTGCCCACATTTAAGTCCCAAACTCTGTATTATCTGATAAATTACTATGCAATCAAATCAGAATGAAACCAAAGTCATCAAACAAAAGTCATCTTAAAAAACACATGCCAAAGGCTTCTAAGTTCTAAGGGAGCTGCACAAAGTAGTACAAAATAGAAAATACACACAAAAATATAACTTAATCTGGACTTCTGTCCTTTCTTCGTGAGATATTCAACTTCAGTCAAACCACTTTAGATGAATAAGAAATGTCAGTACAAAATAATAAATCTAAGCAATTTTGTTGAGTGACAGATCCTAGCCCACCAGTCATACATTACTGTTAGACATAATAGAATATTAATCATTTAAAGCATATTGATATTAATAAATTATTTTCAAAAAATTTGAATTCAATTAAAAGACAAACATGATGAGGTAAAAAAAGATCATGATTTTTTTTCCCCCCCAAAGTTCCTTTTATTGAAATACAGAAAGCAACCTTTGTCGTCTTCAAATGCTAAAGCTTTTCAGCAGGACACAATACACAAATTCAGAACTTCTGTTAAACAGTGCTCTCTTGTGGTTCTGTGCATCAATGAAAGAGTAAATCATTGTATAAAGATAAAGGAAGTCACAGTTTGAAATTTCTTGTCTCTGAATCTAACACAAAATTAATACCTCAGACTTGTATTTCATTTAGGTCTGCATTTTATTTTTCTAGCATGCCAATAACCTCATTTATTAACGACCACCTTTAGATACTGCATTCAAAGCAAAGTATGAAAAAAAAAAAGTTCTAATGCCAATTTTAGCCTTGATTCCTTGATTGGAATTCACAGTTGACAATGTGCAATACCAGGATAATACTTAATGCATCAATTCTCCCAAATTCTGTTGGCAGACTTTCTGCATTGCATGGGGTATATAGATTACTTAAATATGTAGCCCACATCTCATAGCTTCAGTTAAATACATCCTTATTTGATTAAAATAAAACCTTATTTTAACTTGCTGGGAGCACAAGAATGTTAAGACTACTTCCCAAGATTTCCACCTTTTTCTAGTAACGTAATATAAAGAACAAACCACTCTGTGACATATAACTAGAACATTAAAAATGACTGGAAATATCAAAACATCAATTACTAGATATGATAAAGAGAGACAATGTTCTTATGTTTAAATATATAAACTATCCATTGAAAAGAATAAAAAGGTGTTCGCAATACCGACTTATATAAGAAGCCTTTTCAAAATACAGCACCTACTCTGAATGTAGGATATAAAGTTTAAAAGGAATGCATTTTTCAATTTATGTAGTTATTTTCAAACTAAAATTTTTAAAAGCAAGTACTACACTTTTATTTCCCATTTATTTCAAGCCTCAGCAGATATTAACAGGGTTATCAGGACTATTATGTCTGAACTTCTTGATTTAAGAGAAGCAAAACAAATGTAACTAACCTGTTCATTCCTGTCAAGGCTGTGAGATTTCACAGTATCAGATGCCGGTCTGACTTGGGCTTGTGCAAGTTCCTGGGGAGCACTCTGAGAATTTGGCATAGGTGGTAAAGGAGCTCTCCGTTTCTTTGGCATTTCAGATGGCAGAGTGTTTGAATCATACTGCTTGCTAACAGTGTTAGATCTTGTGATAAATGTCGGCCTTGGCTTGCTCATCAATGGAGTTGCTGGGGCACTGGCAGCCTTGGGGCACGGGGGAAGTAAAAAAAAAAAATCCAAGTTACTTATACTTTCTGGAAAACAACCAACAGTATTGATTGCTCAATATGAATATGTTTCTAGAAGTTTTGCCTATACAAAGTTACATCTTACTTGTTCTCTTTTCTTCTTGCTTCGTTGAAAAAAGCTGAAAAACCCTTTGGTTTCTTTCTCCTTCAGAACATCTAAGTTTTCAGATTGGTAGGAGTCTAAAATAGAAGACAATAGTTCTAGATGTTATTTATTGCACAGATTATTTCTCCTGCATTCTCACTATTTCACTGTCTGTCATAAGCCTCCTGGAAGGATATACAAAACACATCATAAATCACCTATATTAAGAGTTTTTGTAAACACTGCAAAATGAACAGGTTTCCTACCATCCATGTTCTTCCTGTCTTTCTCAGAACTCGGAATAGATGAGCTTCAGCTGCTATTAATACCCCCAGCACTTAATCCAGCCCATCCCACTTGTCATATGTTATGGTTCATATCACAAAGGCTGTAAAAGGGAAAAAGAGGATCAGCCTCTCCAGCTCTCAATTCCTAACAGTTTAAATTCATGGTAAAGTGTGAAGTGGGACAAGTCAGGCACAAGCCTGCACATGGTGTGACGATGGAGAAAGATCACTGAAACACCCGATAGGTGCTGCACACATAACTGCATGGCAGTCATAGTAAAGACAGTCAAGTCCATTCTGGTATCTTGCAGAATTTATCCTCCTTACGTTGTCTTATTGATGCAGATGAATTGTAAATCTGAAGGTTGTCTCCTTTTAATTTCTACTAGATTTGGCTGTCTTAAAGAAGTCCCATTGAATGCAAATGCAATAAGCAACAGCAATCAGCAAGGCCACTATGGGCTCTTGGTAGAAGTATCAATATAAACGTGACAGTAAATTTAATCAATCGATCTAGGGTAAAACTTTATATATAGCTGGGTATATCCACGTCTGTATTATCTTTTTAAATATGCATTTATGATAGGACAGAGATAATTACTCATGTCACAGTTAAGCAGATGTTATAATAGGAGCAGATGGTAATGTCACTTAAGTGCTACAGTTTCACTGCCTATTTCAGTAAATCGTACCTTGCAAAGACGGTAAATTTAAATCAACTGGTGATGTGGCTACAGAAAGACAAAAAGAAAGACAGAAAATGTGAATCTGAATCAAGGATGCAGTTATAATTACAAACACAGAAAGCCAAGCTGAATCTTCAACATTAGGAAAAAGTAACTGGGAACTTCCCTGAAGTAAAACGATGTGTATCTTTACTACATAATGCTATAAGCCATTTAAGAATTTGAGCCTGAAGACATGCAACACAGACTGGAATCTTGTAAATAAGGAGAGAGGGTCCACTTGTATTTCTGAAGGAAAGAGGAAAACTAGTATATAGAATAGTTTGCTCTTTAAGTTTTGGATTGTCAAGCAGTCCAAACTTGGAAAACAAAAAGGAACATATAATTAAAATATAATCTGAATAAAATAAGATTTGAATTTAGATTCTATTAAGTAAAGGAATACCTCACCATTTACTTTCATAAAGAAAGCTGAAAATTCAGAGCTTGGAAGTTGTCTGGAGAACTGAAATGCTGAACTACTTTGTGTCAAGAGAACTGAAGTATATCTAAATTTCCTAGCGAGGCACTGCCTTGTAGAAAGTGTATATGCCCTTATATTGTCTCCTAAGGATTTTTGGCTGTTGATTCAAATGAAGCACACGTCATACTGTGCAAAAGGCAGCTCTGCCAGTCTGTAGATGAAAGCAGTAGCCAGACAACAAACAAGGCAATGCACTATGGGCACATGTAGTCCAAGTAACATGTCTGGGCAAGTAAAAATATGTTGTTTTCCAGTGAAGAAGAGAAAGATATTTCATTTTTGTTTTCTCCATGGGAAAAGGACATATTTTCCAAATCTGTCATTCTCCTCTTCTTCAAGATAACTGGCCTTTGGGAAGTAATTGAGAGAACTCTTGGAACTGTAACCACCAAACGATAAGGTTACCGTATTTAGGTAAAAGGGGGGGAAAGACACAAACAAAAAACCCAACAAAAACCCCCAAGTTTTAGAGCAGAAAGAAAAACAAGCAAATAGAACAGTGGTCAAGAACAGGAGGGAGCCAATATTACTGCATTCTATATCAAGATAAAATTTCCCGTGAGAAATGTCTGAAGCAGAACAAACCACACTGTATAGAATTTTTAATCACTGTACAGTAAACCCTTCATGCTAAAGACAGGCTTACAGCTGAAGTTAAAACCAGGCATAGAAATGTCTGTACAAATATAAGGAAGTTAGTTCATAGTGCCCCTGTTGGACCACAATTAAAAAGAGAATTACTATCCCTTCACAATCTATAAAATTAGCAAACAACACTCAGAAATACACATAAGCACCATCAGAATATTCTAACACTTTTTAAATTTTAAATAATTTTAAAACAAAACTAAATTTCTCTAATGTTTCTGTTCTTTTTAGCTCATCATGATTCTATGTCTTTTCTATGAACTAAGGGAAATACAGTGGTGTTGGCCTTTTTGGGGAAGGGGGGAAAGGAAAGAAAGAGGTTGCCTTTAAAGTGATGATTTGTACTTAGCCACCTTTGCTGCTACCTAACACTTTGTTAGAAAATAAAACCTTTATATAGCACTTCTCAAACATAAGTACAGGTAAACTTGTCCCAGTTTCAATTTTGTGGAAGACTAATGAAATCTATACTAAATTGCTAGGAATTAATTTCTTCATAAGTAATAAACCACAACAAAACATAGACATTATTGAAATACTAAGAAATTATCTTTTCTATAACTGCAATTTACCAAAAAGCCATCTTACCTTGACTGATATCCATGGCATATAATTCTCTTAGTCCAAGGTCATTAAGAGATTTTGTCACATCAAGGGGTTCTTGAGACTGGTAATTCTTCAACAGCAGAGCGTGTGAAGGATCAAACTCACATTTACTACAGATAATTGGTATGAGTTCTTGAAGGGGTGAATGTGGACTGACTCTTACTACCGTCTTCTGTGTCTTCTTGTAGTTTATCACTACCCTTACTGTTTGCTAAAGAAAAGAAAGTTCCAATAAATACCAGCACAAATTCTGAAACAACTGGCATTTTTATAACAGCCTTACAGTAATCACAGGAATTCCCCTTATGGCCAACTTCACTAATGTTATAGATTCAGTAACATTACAAGAGAAACTAAGAACTAATTTGCGATTCCCTTTTACTCAAGAAAAGAACACATGAAACAGTCTGCTCCTCCTTTAGCACCTGTCATTTGCCTGTCCGGCAGGGCACGTGCCTGGAGCGAGAGGCCCTACTAGGTTACATTAGGTAGCTGTAGAAGGCAGCCAATGAGCCACGAGTGCCTGTGTGTGCACACGCGTAGGATGAAGGTAAAAGGGCAGCAGAAGAGCTCCTGTGGCCCTATGCAAGTGCTTTAGATAAATTAAGAAACAGTATTTTTCTATACAGCAGACAAGGCGGGAGGAAAGATTTAGGCAACACCCAGAACTTGCTTTAGTACTTGTAAAAGCTCCTGCCTTCTGAAGGGTGTATAAAAAAAGTTGAGTAACAATAAAAAAGTACAGCATGTATTAAAGGAAAATGAACATACAATCAGAAGGGCATATATATCACAGCATGACAGATGGTACACGTTGATTTTCAGTTTGTGGAAGGCTGTATTCAGCCACGCTTCATCTGCAGAATTTGTCAAATGGAGAATAAGGCGTGGGATTTCAAATAATATTGTAATGTTTCCTTCTTTTGGCAGCAAAGATGTTTGCTGCAACAAATTGAGATATATTTTACCTAAGAGGAGGTTATCAAGAACATGGAGCCAAGCATTTCTCAGGGGTGCACGATGAGAGAATGAGAGACAACAGGAAAAGCTGAGCTACCTGCTCAACTTCTTGAATACAACAGTGATTCTAGTTTCTCAATATGCTTTAATTTTAGTTCTCACCTCTGGTATAACCGGAGCAGGTTTCTTCTTATCCGTTTGTTTTGGCTTTACAATCACCTTTTCCACTTCAAGCATGCCTACTGGAGTGTTGGGTTTGAATTTAATCTGGCTATTTTCTGCTGATACCAACTCTATAGTATAACTTGATGGATTTAAATGATACTGTGCACAGAGAAAGATCAGCAAGTCCATCATGGGCTTCCTGTAAAAGACAAATGGAATTGTCACAACAGATGACAATTAAGCAGGCTATAACAAAATGTGCTGCTAAACATTTAACCGAAGTCACCCTTTCCCTTCCATGACTAAATAATTACTGCCAGGCACCAACTTTAAATATCTTCAATATAAAACCAAAAAAAGCCAAACCCAAAAAAACACTACTAAAGAAAATGAAACCAGCTTGCACAAAAGTATGCCAAGTGCTTGAGCAAAGGGGGAAATTTTTGCTTGTGTGAAGTGATGCTTTTCCCGAGGTCAGCAGAGAGATGTGGATTAGCCACCTCATTTGACATTTAATGGGAACTGTAGCAGTGCTGATAAATGCCCTGCTATTCATTAAGAACTGTTTCCTTCCAAAGCTTGGAATTTTTATATCCATTCTGAGGTTACAAGGGACTTTATTTTCAGAAATTCTGAGCGCAAGCCATTTGGAGGAAGCAGGAGAAATGAAGTTTGAGGAAGTCACCTTTTAAGGAGGTCTTGCATTAGGGATCCCAAAATGAGAGCCAGGTGTTTAACACACAGAGAGGGAAAGAAGCTAAAAGACAACACAGTAGCTGAATGCCATTTCTTGAGAAGCTTTGTGTGATGCAACAGATGTCCTTTTCACAATGAAGTACGGCAAATCGAATTTTTCATATGTAGTCACTAACTGTATATGTCCTTGTTCTCTCAGCGAAGGACATGCAGAACAGCGTATTAAGATAGGCTGAACATTACGAGTTGCTACTGGAGTAATTTATTAAAGCTGTACTTTAAACAGAAGTGTCATAGAAGTTTAAGTAGACCAAAGGTAAGCAGAGTATCCTAACTTTGCATGTTACAGCAACCGAATAAGGTTATAATACTATCAGGTCACTGGAACTGATCATTCCTCAATAATTTTTAGAGTTGGGTAATCATCTGTAAGGAGCATTTCATTTTGACGCCCTCTGCATCTCTCAGTTACAGCTACAAACAGGGAAATCTATCACCTGCTCTATCTCACAAGAAAATAATTTAAAAGCCTGGGAAGCAATCAAATGCCATGTTGAAAAGAACACTTAAGTTCCTAAGAGCAAATGAATACAGGGTTTGGCTGGTATGGCTAATCAGAAATCTTAAATTCTAGATGTAATCTCATAACAGATGCAAGTATTCTGGTAGCATAGCCAAATGTGGAAATAGATAGCTTCTACAAAGAGCCAGCAAGTCAAGCAGAATTCTAGATAATATAAAGATCATGAATACATTTATTAAGTAGGAAGTTAAAACAGACTTTTCATACGATACAGTTCTGTAAGAAGAATTTAAGAATGACTCAATGTTAGAAGTTACTGTGAACACTGTTTCCCCCCCTTTAATTAACACTAGAATATCATTCCTGTTTTCACTTGGTCTTAAAGAACAAGTGTTCCTTAAGCAAACTCTCTTCTGATTTCTAGAAGCAGGGCTGGACTCTCTAGTGCACATGCTGCACTTCCAGGAGATGGAAACAATTTGAAAGCTGACAGATACAGTTACTGCAGACCTGTTACTTTCCCCTCCCCCCCCCAGAGGAAAGTCTCTGCCTGCTTAAGTGGCAGGAGAATACTTGCCTCAGGAGACAAGAGCAGGAGGACCAATAAACCCAAAAAATATACAGAAATGATGCTCCAAGCTGTCAAAAAACAGCTATCAGATGGTCTGAAGAGATATAGAAGAATATAATATACTCCCGTGCCTTCATCTAGATGATATATATCAGCCTGAGGAATACCATGAGAAATGCATTGAGCACTGCAGAAAAATAACTATTCCTCCCTTTTTACATAAGTAAACCAGAGAGCTTATTTCAGTTTTTCCTCTCGCATATATCACAACCTGCTCCGATTAGAAGAAAGAAGAAGGAACTACTCTATTTCTTGTACTTCTAACCCATAATAGAACAAGTATATCCATCTCACCCTAATAAGAAAAGAGCTGTAAAATGCAAATCATGTTATTCCCCCATTTTACTGGGGGCAGGGCAGGGGAAGGGAGGAGGGAGCCACAGGAGACAGCAGACGCTACTTCTGTAGTGACCTTTCCGGTTATCAGCCTATCCAATAAGTCACCCATTACTTTTTTTCTGGTGCATTTTTATACACTGACTAGCTTTAAAACTGCCCTTCCTCTGGCCCTCAGTTACTGAAGAAGGGTAAGAACACCGAAGATGATCAGGATGAAAACTCACAAGCAAAGATCGCAGAAAGCCATCCTATGGAAATGCACCACCATGACAGGGGCAAGCCCTCACGTTAGCCAGAGTCACAAGAAGTGACAGAATCGTAAGTGAGAAACATAGCTGCTCACAAACAACAGACAGGTACATGCAAATTAGTACCTGAAAACAGTGATTCAGTGCAAATTTGCTTTCCATTGGTACTTCCAGAAATGACCTGCCTGACTGGAGGATGCTAGACTTTAAGTCCCCCCCTCCACTGGAGGCCAAGACACCTTCAATAACTGCTTTAGACAGATATTCCTACAGATATACAAAAAGCAAT
Source organism: Calonectris borealis (assembly GCF_964195595.1). Lineage (NCBI taxonomy): Eukaryota > Metazoa > Chordata > Aves > Procellariiformes > Procellariidae > Calonectris > Calonectris borealis. Next base: position 20,899,984 of record NC_134317.1, read on the forward strand.
CTTTTTTTGTAATCACGTCCTCCAAAATTTGTAATACTATTTTTTGCTAAAGCCTTCAAGGATTGCAGGTAGAGCAATGCGTATATGACAGTAAATTTAACCGCTTCCATAAATAATATTTAGTAAAACTCCAAGAAGTGGCCATCAGCTGCCTCAGAGTACATCACCTGCTTGTCCGCCTTTATCTAATTTCAGTAAAATCTTTATTTGCGTCTTCTTTAACCTCATTACATTACTTAGTTTTCTTGAAGTCTCTGATCATAAATTTATTTACATATTGCTGCACCCCTTCATCCTTCATCTATTTTCCTCTGGTTATTCCTACCTGACTAAATAACAATAAAAAGTGGCTAATAGCAGCCTCTCGTTACATCACATAACTGATAGTTAAACAACGACCTTCACCTAGAATGTACCAAACCATGTTATGTTTGTAACTGACAGTGAAAGGTGTCAGTTCAAATACTGGATGAAGTGTTTAAAGGAAAAATGCATCAAGTTTCCACACTTCTCTCTAAAAGCAAGGGCTACAAACTGCTACTTTTAAAAAAAAAAAAGTTGAGTTTCTTACATGATCAAACTTTAGGAACAAGGTCTTCCTGTCATGAGACCCATAGTAAGCACCACTGAACAAACAAAACTCTGTCAGTAACCATCAAAAGTATTCCTAGGTAGAGGACGGGGGGGAGGGGGGGGGAGGGGGAAAAAAAAAAAAAAGAAACCTACAGCCAGTTTGGCTTTCTATAGATCTCTGATTACTTATGCCTATAGCATCATGGCCTTTCTTGCAAAATATTTACTAATCCTATTCTCTAAAGCTAAAAAGACATTTGTTTTCATGGAGAAAAACAAAAAATACCAAAACCCCCAGAATTTGTTACTAACAAATGTACGTACAATAGGTTTTGAAAAGTAGGGCAACACCACAAAGCTTGTTATTCACTAGCTAGCTATACAGAGTAAACCAACAGTTTATTAAGAATACCCTAATGACTGAAAATACTCAAGAACGGATCAAATGGAAACTCACAAAGGACTCTAAGAAAACAAATTCAGCAAAGCTAAGGTCTCTCTGAAAGGCATCTGAAACTGAAGCCCTAAACATGCTACCCTGCAAAACTATTTGTTTGGCACACCATTTCCAAATCAAATGCATGTCACTCATATTGGCCCTTAAAATCTCTAAGTTAATTTACTGATGCATACAACTGAAACTAATTATTCAGTTTCGAGAAACTTTGTCAAACTCTGCATTTCTTCCTTGTGGGAAAACAAAAAACTAACTTAAATGATCAGGTTGCTAAATAAAATAGTTCAAGTTTTTTTTTTTCTTCTTTGGCTGCAGAAAATTCTTCAGTCCTATGCTGTATTTAGAACCAATGGAGAAGATTCAGAAACTTCACTCTGAAAAACATTCCAATAAAAGAAAAAAAAAAGAAGGAAAAAAAAGCTTCACTCAATCCTTCCTCTGAACAGTGTATCTTCACTTCCTACCACTCATTGCTCTTATCATGTTTTTTTTTGGGGGGGGGTTTGTTTGTTTTTAAATAACTCTTTGCCTGGACCCCCCTGCAGGAATCCTGGTGATAGGAGAGTGCAAATGCCACTCTCAGATTCTGAACAGATGAACTGAATCACTATCTCCAACTACTACAAAACACAAATTGGTGTCTAGGCTCAAATAAGAGAATCCACCCATGCCTGAAGTTTCAGAATGAGGAATGAGCTATTTCAGTCCTCCTTCCTCTTCTCAGTCTCTCAGATTTTTGCTTTAGTTGCCCATAGAACAACTTCAGGATCAAAAATTATTCTCTCTTGTAATCTTTTTCTCTAAAACCCCTTTTGGATTTCATTCTGATCCTCTTCTGCCTACTTCTACTCCCTCAGGATATTTATCTATGTAACATTTTGCTTTGTTCTACATAGCTCTTGCTATCTGCTATGCCAAAGCAGGGATCAAACCAACCCAACTTCATCTGAGAACAGTAGAGAAGTTTCTTCTACTGGAGTATGGCATTTGAGCACATGGCTGTACAAAGTCACAGTTTTGTTTTTTCTAGTATGAGATTTAAAAAGGTATTCTCTCCTTGGGAGCTTTGAAGCTGATCATCTCTGATTATGAACAGAAAAAGACAAATTAGCAATTTATCTGTTTATGTCATTTCTAGAGGGATCTTGCCTATTTGTCCACAAAATATGACTATCAAGACAGAGCAAAACTAGAGGAAAAGATAGCTTGAAGTATGTTTCACAGTGGACTGCAGGTCCTGCACAGTATCTCCCCTCATTCTGAGTGAGACTAGCAGTGCTAATATAGGATCTTGTTTGCAAGAGAGCCATTTATGAAATCAATCACATACAGTATCTTGATTGAAAAAAAAAAAACAACGCCGTAACTGTGGGATAATAAAATTGATTGGGAAATGTGCTTCCTGATAAGCTTGTAAGGCCTGTCTTCAACACTGAGTAATTATATGCAATGTAATTTGACCGAGTGAAGATACATGCAACATTCCTTTCCGGCACTTTGTTCTGAGCAAAGCAAGATAGAGGGCACACGGTACTCATGAGTGTGGACAAAGGGAGTGAAAAGAAGAAAGAGAAGCGTGTGACAGCGTACACACAGAGTCTTACCTTTAAGAAATATTAAAAACAGAGGAAGGCACCGTATTTACAGACAGCAATATTCCTTGCTGTAAAGAAGCTAGCAAGAACACCATAAAGCACCACAGTAGTCACCAATTATTTCAGAAAATTTCTTCTGAAAAATATAACCTCAGATTTAAGTTATCCTGAAAATCGCATGGAGTTACGGCAGGAGGGATCCACAAAAGTTCATTCATTGCAGCTGTGGTGAACAAGGTGGTATTTGGTGTCTAAGCAATGACCTTATGAACTCTAGCAAATGACAAAGCGTGCAAACAGACTCGAGCCACAAAAGTCTTTGTCTCTCATTAAGAAGGGAAGTAGGTGTAACTACACATTTACATTACCTGGTTTAAATAAACAAATAAATCAATCCGTCTGCTTGCTTTCAGTAGCAAAGACACTGGTAAAACACTAACACAAGCATAATATACAAGTAGTTTCTTTATTTCAGCTTAAGAAAGCAACAAACTGGCATCCTTATTGCTCTGATCCATACAAGGCCTTGCATAGGAGCCTTCTTAGTAGACATGCTATGATAATTAATACAACATTTTAGGTCCCAGGATTTATGATTTCAACTCACAAGTCAACGTCAAGGCCTTTCTGAACTGAAGGTGACTTGAGAGTTATATGCACAATGTATACTACCAATTAGCAGACCGAAATATGTATTTCAAATTAAAACCAGGTTAAGCAAAATATATTTGTTAAAAAAAAAGTTTTCCAAAACTGTAGCTAGAAACTATTTCTTTGAAGCATTATAGATTTTGTCTGAAGTGATGACACCTTTTTCAGGACTGCTAGTAATCTATAGGTAGTAGGGCTAAGCAAGTGCTGAACACATGACATTGTGCCTAAATAAGACGCAGGAACTCGTCTTTAAGTGTAACAAGGAAAACTTATATGAGAAAATTCAGTGACTCGTACAAACCAGTATTTTTCTAGAGATTTGCAGTGACTAGAAAGAACAACAGGTATGGCTACACATCCTGACAGGTGCCACACGGAATTCCTGAATATAAAAAAACAGTCTTCCCAAAAGGTAGGTTGATGTATAAAGTATATGTTTCCACACCTACCCAAAAATCATAGTACAATCATAGAATCATTTAGGTTGGAAAAGACCTTTAAGATCATCAAGTCCAACCATCAACCTAGCACTGCCAAGTCCACCACTAAACCATGTCCCTAAGCACCTCATCTACATGTCTTTTAAATATCTCCAGGGATGGTGACTCAACCACTTCCCTGGGCAGCCTGTTCCAAGGCCTGACCACTCTTTCAGTAAAGAAATTTTTCCTAATGTCCAATCTAAACCTCCCTTGGCGCAACTTGAGGCCATTTCCTCTCATCCTATCGCTAGTTACTTGGGAGAAGAGACCAACACCCACCTCGCTACAACCTCCTTTCAGGTAGTTGTGGAGAGCGATAAGGTCTCCCCTGAGCCTCCTCTTCTCCAGGCTAAACAACCCCAGTTCCCCCAGCCGCTCCTTATAGGACTTGTGCTCCAGACCCTTCACCAGCTTTGTTGCTCTTCTTTGGACACGCTCAATGTTCAGGCTTACGCAACTCATGTATTTTACTGAGTGATTAAAACCTGGATGAAGGTTGAAGTAAACTAGAGCAAGAAAAGAAAATTAAACAAAAATGTCATTCTGTGTAACTTACCTCCCGTTAACTGTAGTGTACTTGATCACATCTCCTGGCAGGATCACTGATAGTTCAATATCTTTATCGATTACATTCTCTTTCTGTTCCATGATGAGGTTGGCTGATGCTGTGTCATCAAACGGAGAAACAGCAATGGGTTTTGTTTCAGATGGAGGAGGCGGCGCTTTAGATTTTCTTCTGAAATAAATGGATAAAAATTAAAAGTCAAGTATGTATTTATACATATGATTCCATACTGGCAAACTAACAAGCCTCAGAATAGGAATGAACCACACTTTACTCTTTTCGCTCAGACTGTGTAAGTGATATGTGCAAGGAAGGGATGAGAGACTATTTTAAACATACGATCAGTGCTGATAGAAAATACAACAGGCTAAGGTATCTATCACATATAAAAAAAAAGCCCAATAAACATCAAGCCCAAAACAAAATGATTTTTTAAGTATATATTAAAAAAAGTAAATAAATTACTTTTTTTCTCCCTTGGGTTATGCAAAGGACCCTATTTGTGCATTCTCCAAACAGATTTACTGGATTAGTATAAACAGAAATACTGTATTATGCAGTATGAAGCCAAACTGCACTGACAGTATGTTTAATATATAGGATAGATATGCAAGGGAATAATCACACTTTTCCTCCACAAATTTTAATTTTGATTATTAAAATCATTCATACAAATCCTACCAGCTCTAGTCTATTTACTTCTATACAGTAATAAAATAGCAGTATAACCAATACTACTGTGTTGTAATATTTCTTGACATTTTGGTCACAATATGCTTTCATATTTTCCCCTCACCTATGCTGATTTCCTATTTTAATTTTCTCACTATCCTTTCCCATCTTAGTGACAAACCAGTGTACTCTTGAATGCAAAGAATGATCACTAAATAAGTTTCACTTATTTCACTTAAAAAAAAAAAATCCAAAATGGTATAAAAGGGAAACTCTCTATATCTCTTAATATATTTATTTAACAGTACATTCTGAAGGCAGGACTCTCATGTTCTACAACACAGAGTCCGGCATCCCCTTTTATTCAAATAACTTTCCACAATTCACCGATATTGTCACAAGGAAAAGATACTATTATTAAAAATTTCACCTTAGAAACAGAACCAAAACACACTGTGGAGATGCATTACCTCATGCGAACTTTTTAATTTCTTATAAACATTCTTTTAAAAAGCTTGAATGGAGCCACATTCACAGAAAGTTAAAATACATTTCAAACATAATACTCAAAGGTTCCAAAAATATGCTTGCAATTTAGATTCTGGAGCTGTACCAAAGTTTGTTTACTTTAAACATAACCAAAGAAATTAACTTCTATATTGTCCTACAGAATTAAAACAAAAGATCTAGCGTACAACAATTAGAAACACACATTTTTCTTGGGAAAACAAAGTTTAAAGTCACTCACAATGAAGAATAAACAAGGTCCAGAGCAGCATTGCAAAAGATGGCTGTGTAATGAGACTTCACATGACTGATCTGTTGCTGGAAGTGCTTAGAGTTTTGAACTTCAGAACTCCGTGCTGAATAATTAACTATTCACAGCCTCTCAGAGCTAATCAGGAGTACTCACAGACCTCCAAACACCCTGAATGAGGATCCACCATCAAAATTTATGCCTCCTCTCTGTTAATGTTTTAAATTAGTTTTCATGCACTCCACATACAATTTGAGACGTGTGGCATTAGCTGCAAATTTAACTTCAGTCTCTACAGCAACTCGCCTGGGTTGTTTCTGGGTTATGTGAACATTGCAAAACGTATGAATCAAACTTCTTTATACTCCTCCCCCACTTTTTTTTTTTTTCATGATTTTTAGCTTTCATGTAACTGCCAAAAAGAAATCACTAGCCAATACAGAACATCAGTATAACTATTAAAAAAAAAAACAAACCCAAACCTAAAAACTCATCCTACAACATGTTATTAATACCAAAAAAAATCCAAAGCGAAGCAGTACTGCTCTTCCCTTTCTACACTCATTCTTACATCTTTAAGTGACTTCAAATGACTGTTAAATTATATTTATCACAACTGAACTCAGAATTTAGTCCTTGAAGACTACATGCCACGGAAATATTTGTTTGCAAATGCCAGTGACTCTATTTTCCATTAAGCAGTCAAATGCAATTTCATTGCTGGAACTCTACTATCTCTAGAGAGTGCTCAATCACACACAGCGATAAATGCATGGTCCACATCAGTAAAATGCGGCTTTATTTATACAGTGTCTAACTTACACTGTAGAGAGCTAGAACTGATAAAATACTCTTGTCAAAACCTGTGTGCAACAGCTATATAGATGAAGTTCCATGTATTTATAAAGAACACGTACACAGACACACACACGGGGTCAGGCAGTCTAGCAAGGTCAGCTGAATCCCCACATCCACTGCAGAGCTATGTACCCCACCCATCTCTAGAACATCTGCATGTTCTTTATGGTTAGTTATGCTTATGTTTCCCACTCCAGACAAAAGAGGAAAAATCTCCAAGTATACTTTCTCAGAAGTTATGCCGAGTTTTTGGCAACCTCTTATTAAACAACAGGGATCCCAATAGTTTCATTTTCTGTTTCCAGATGCCATGTCTCTTTTCTCTTCATTTTTCACCAGCTCTCTCATCTCTCATTCTTAGCCCAAAGTATTTACATTTGGTCTTACAGTTTTTTCATTTCTTGAGTTTGTGTCTCTGCTTTGCCACAGGAGAGGCTGCCGGACGGGTAACGGAAGCCCTGCACTCCCAGCGCCCCACAGCGTGTTGGGCAGCAAGACCAGTTCAAGTTACCGTGATTACTTCCACAGGTGCAAATCAAAAGCAGCAAGGGACAGGACGGTGGAAATACACTTGCAGGGGTAGTTTTAACCCACAAACCCTCCCCTCCTCTTTTGCATTATGGAGCCTCCAAGAAGCCGACAGAGGTGATTTCCCTCACAAAGGCATCCTCCACACGCCACTTGATTCAAACACCAAAAAGTAAACCCAGCATTATCCGAGTAACTCCAAGTCTACACCATCATTTCGAACACTTATCCATTGTAAAGAACAAACAAAAGCCCAGTTCTGTCTTGCCTCTTCACCTCTACCAGGTACTCAGCAAACCGGGAGAGCTGCTGGCTTTTAATGAATTTTCTAAAAAGACAGAGAGAGCGGTTAAGGTAGTTTCTTCTCCTGAAAAGAAGAAAACCCTTGATGTTTAGTAAGACAAAATACAACCATAACAAAGAGCATAAATTTCCAATCATATAAAAATAACACTTTAGAGGTCAGAAAAAAGGTTCAGTAAATGGTCTCACTCACAGCACCTCTCATGTTCAGATAGCTTCTAGATGTGCTAGGAGCTAAGCAGACCTATTCTAATTTTCAAAATAAACATTAGAAGGAGTTAGAACAAGCAAAAACATACTCTTTATTTTCATGGCTGCTATAGAACTAAAGGAAAGCTGTGGGAAGAATCAAAGTACAGCTTATTTAGCTGTGACATAGAGGGAGTTAAGAGAGAAATTTTAACCAAATAAGGCCACAACTCATATTAAGAACTCCTCTGGAAATTATGCTGCAGTATCCTACACAATGTGGGTCCTCACTCCTTCCTTGTCTCCATAGGTCTCAGCCCCATCAACTGACTGACCTTCCCTACACCAGATGTTAAAACTGCTAATCTCAACTCACCTGAAGGGATGTGCTCCCCACTGTTTATCACCAGATAAACAATTCCAGCTACCTATTACGCTGCAACAGCTTGAATGTCATCTTCTGTTTAATCAATTGCTTAAGACAAAGCAGCACAGGGGAGGGGGGGGGAAAAAAAAAAAAAAAAAAAAAAAAAATCTTTCTTCTCTGATTCTTCCTAGCCCTGGAAAAGGCAGCCAGAGGGACACCCACAACACTCTCACAGGATTCCACAAATGCAAGCTGGTGCAGACTGGGCAGAGTTTGTGTTTCCCCTGTTACCAGTGCACCTGGAGCCCACTGCTTATGCCAAGTCTTTCAGCTAGCCCTCATCTTGTGAGATTATATTGTTCCCAAGATAATTGACTCATATCTCTTAGAAATTTAAATTTCTGAAGTCCCACCTGCAATTCTCACCAGTCTTTGTGACAGAATACAGTTCCTGTAAAGACATCAAAGAATTCTTTCAGCCAAATGCAGATAGAAGACTTCATCATTTTGTTAAGAAAAACAATACATCTTTTAAAATCAAATGCAAGGCCATAAAGTCAACATTTTACGTGCTTCAGTTCCCACTTCTACAGAATAAAGTGTCATTGCTGTATCAACATATTTCCTGCTTGCAAAAAAAATAATAGTGTCAGTGATCTGAATGTGTGGAAGCCCTTTTTAAAATAAAGGTCTGGCACAGTAAATAAATAAAGCATCTATTTATTTGATTTTTAAAGAATTCCTGTTAGGAAGTTACAAGCAGTATATTTTTATATACTGTAACAAGAGAAAGGCACTTTAAAATAACAAGAAATACTTGAACTGACAGTGACCTGGATATTCCAGTTATCACCAGAACTTCCTTTCGATAAGGATCACTTTCCCCTAAAAACTGGAGGGGAAAAAAAAAAAAAAGAGGAAAACTATCTACTAGATTTGTGCACAACCAAAGGCTACAGCATAAAAAAATCCACCTCTTCAAATCTTGATATCAAGGAATATTAATGTTTATAGCACTTAACTTCCCGTTTTGAACACAAATACATGAGACACTATACAAAGACAGCTTGATAGCCCTTTCACTGAAATTATTTTGGATCTAACCACCAACATCAGAACCGTCTCTCAAGTTTTCTATAGCAATCACCTAGGACAGGAAAGGTCATAAGAGACCTCACCTGCAATTCAGTCATCTCTTAGATACTGAAAAAGTTCATTAAACATAGTACAATAAAAAACATCTACTGCACAACAGGTAGACTTAAGTTTGTTAATTTGACTTATGGCACCATGAAGAACACCGGTTTATACAAAGAGCAACTACACATTTTTTTTATATCAAACTGTATAAAATTATATATGCCAAAAGTAAAAGCAGCACTTCATTTTATTTTCACTCAAAGTCAGAAAAGGATCTAGCTCTACTAAGATCACATCACGAGAGGAAAAAGGCCACTGCAATAAAGCTTCTTCTAGAGCTTTTCTTGCCTTTGACCTCTCACCCCAAGCAATTATAATGCTTTCTTGGTTATTACAATAAGGCTGCTCCGCTGCTATGCCGTAGTAGCAGACAGCCAAAACCTTGCACATCATCTGCTCACCCAAGTAACAGTTGAACAAGGGTTCAGGCCTACATTAAGTACATTAATTTGTTTTGTTTACAATGATACATCATTTTTGATGTATCCATTTTGTTTGCATACCAACAGGTATACAAAATATTTAAGCCCCTAATTTCGCCTATAAGCATTCCCAGCCCAATACTCATCTTTAATACTCACAGAACAAATTTGTCTTTTACACAAAGCAAAGATCATGAAAGTACCAAATTTCCTCCAGTTTATTCAATTCCCTCTTTGGGTATTATGGTTTCACAGCATCACCACTGCACATCTTCAAGATCAAACACTACTTGCTAGGAAAAAGCTTGCAGACAACTGCAGCTTTACTATCTCATTCTGCTCATCATAGTCCAGCAAATGACTGAAGTTATCAATGCAAGTCACTCAAAAAATCACTGCTGTATGTTTCAGGGCATATGTATAGATAACCTCTTTTTTTTTTTTTTATTGCATAAATGTTCAGTAATCCACATTTTAACTTAGTTTGCAAGTTGGAGCTCCCAAATTGGAACTTGGTAATTACATAATCAAACACATGAAAAATGGAGTATTTTACAGTAGTGTCTATTGTCTACAGCACAGTCTGAAACGCCTGTTTCATCTGCAGTATAATTATGGATGATATTTTTGTTTTCTTTCCTTTAGTGAAATGCAGCTTGATTTTCATTTTTATTGTTCTTAACCTGAATACTAACAATCGCACTGACATATCTACTGCACATGGAGTATTTTTCTTTTAGCTAGAGAACTGGAATACACAGCTTTTCTTGTTACAGTAGCTACAGAGACATTGTAAAGCCACTCTGCATAGATAGACTGAAATGAAAAAACTCAAGAAATAGGAGTTACTCTTCCCACCCCTACCCCCACTAGCACAGCAAAATAGCCTATATATGAGCACAGGATTTATTTTCTATGCATGTGAAGCTTTTTCCCGTCTATGATCTGATACTTGGCATCTAGCCTTTTAAAGCAAAAAAAAAAAACTTTCTTTCAGAGATCAGTGAAAACACAGAATTTAACAATGAGTAATGTGTAATAAGGTATATATTTTCATTAGAGATTTCATTAAATATCCATATTTAAAAGCAAAATCTTAACAGCTAACATCATACAATATACAAGTTTCTATTTTCCTGTGTGCTATTAGCAAAGAGGATAAAATTCCTGAGTCCCTAAATTATCTGTTCATCATTATGTGGAAACATTGCATGATATCAGTTAAAATCAACAGTGTCATAGTACATATAGCTACAACTGCATATGTACATCTTTATTGCAAGCACACATCTTTTTTACAATACTTAACAGTAAGTCCACTTGCTAGCACATCTTTAAAATTATATTTATTTCATACCACAACACAAGGTTATCTGTTTTTCCTCATTCTCAGAAAGACTTCTCTTTCACATCTTGGATTCACTCATTCCCATCCTGGCTTCTTCCAGTGCAAGTCTGAAGCTGACAGAAAAAGAATCCACTGGAAGTTCTTTGCTTTACACTGCCCAATGAGTTGGAACTGTTCTCACAAAAAAACACTTTTAGCTTTTTCCAAAAACGGAAAAGGCTATTTTGTTTATAAGCTTCTAGAGATTCTCACCCTTAATGACTGTTGCACTCAGAAAATGGAGGAACATCACCTGTAACTACACCACATCTTAACCACCTTTCACTGCTGTTCACTGCATCCTACCTCCTCCATACACACACATTTCTAAGAAGTTGCTTGAAACAAATTCTAGAATTTTTTCAGTCACTTAAAGTTTTAGATCAAGAAGTCAAAAGTTATGTTATAGTTGTTTCAAAACGCTCTCTGCACAGCTGTATTGTTCTTGTGATTCAGCAACTGAATTTAATACTAACAAGTATTAGCAAAAGTCTATGTATTTGAATGTTCAGTAAGAACAAGGACTCACAAAATCCTCCTGCCAGAGAAAGTACAGTTGCTTCTATACAACACATTTTATGGTACGGCACACTCATTGGCAAATTACAGTTCACTGCTTAGATTCTCTGATCAGGGCTTGGAATGGGAAGTCCCTAAATTTACTTATCTTCTGCTACCTTTACAGTTGCGTTGTCCCAATTTTAGCTCTAATACGCCTCCAAATAAGACTGCAAGCCATCAGTAAAATCTAATGGAGAACAATGATTGCGGAAAAGAGTATGCTTTTAGGAGCACCTCCACATGAAAGAAAACCTCTGAGATAAAGAATGTCAAATAAACCATTCAGAGACTAATATAACGTCTCAACTCCTCCTTCTATTTTCTTCAGAGTCACCCTGTCAGTTCCAGATGTTCAGTGCTGGTTTGCCCTAAAGCTGCTACAGAACAGAATTCGTACCATGACTATTGCATAGCGGGAAACGGGCACTACGCGGTAGACGTACGCAAAACGACCAAGACATTTCCTTGAATCTTTACGAGTTGCTAAACACATAAGGCTATGCAGGCAAACTCCCAGAACTAACAGTGAACAAGTAGACTTTGCGCCTCAAGAACAGAGTTCCCACCTTGAGGTGGGAATGAAGATACAAAAGTGAGGCAACTCCTGAAAACTACTTAATGGAGTCTAGGGTTTACAGCAGAAGCCCATGCAGTGGATCAATTTAAGTGGCTGCCATTTGAGAATATGTGTCCTTTCTTCAGGTAAAATTACTGTCTACTGGTAGAGCCCATCAAGTGTTTGGGTCTTGCACTGACAGACTAAGACAAACGAACATCTGAACAGGGGAAAAAGGCTCAGATAAACTCGAAAAGCAAACCACAACAACCTGCAAGGAGATCAAGAACCAAGCTTGAAATAAACTATAGACTAGAGAAACTAAGCAAACCAACCAACCAAAAAAACCAAAATGCTGAAAATGTGAAAAACCAGAAACTGCTTCTTCCTGGTTATTGTATATTTGTTGTAAAGATGATTGAACTGAAGATTCCAGACATCTCACTTCAAACAAGTATCACAGAATAGCAGACACCAAAAGCATCACAACCACTCCCAACTTTAACTCACCTTTTTATAATACATGACATAGGTATGCAATCGTTAGACTCAGCATGAATCTTCGCCTTTGCTTAAGATCTATGGCTGTATCTATATGCCATCAAACTTCTTTGTTCCTCCCTTCTTACATAAAACTATCTCTAAATTTTTCTTATGCAAAGAAATTAAACAGGTACTCTTGAATGGCACATTCAACTTTTGCTTTCAATTCTAGCACTGCTTGCCAAGAATCCGAAAAAAAAAAAAGTCACAAAACTGATAATATTGTGTCTTCCTGTGGACATTGATTACTTTGTTTTCACATAACTGCATTTGTATCACAGAAAAGAGACTCCCCAACAGTATGTTGCCTTCTTCTCTAATGCTGTAATACATTGTCTATATTCATCTTTTAATGAAAGTCTTAAAACAATATAGTTTTCTTAATCACAATCCTTAAGAACAGACAACTTCTGGCACATGACAGAAAAGCTATTCCAAAACACTGAGATTTGTTCTGCATATTAGAAGACTTACAATTTTGTTTTTAAAGTATCATCAGACCATAATCAGTAGTTTCTAAAGTGGAAACACTTCCTCCCATCTTCTAACCGAATGTCTGAACTTCCTACTTAGGTCTGTGGCTGATGTTTTTTAAGAATAGCGACCCACATAGGACTGTAAACATAAAATTCATCTACGAACTATTCTCATTTCATTCCTAATGGAGCTTTTTCACCATGTCTGGCATTCTTACACTAAGATTAACCTGAAAACATTTAACATTTATCTGAAGACTTCCACTGAGTCTCTAACTTGTCATCACCTTTACTTCTACCTAAATCACACTCAAAGAAGAGTCTGCTGTTGCTTGTGAAAAGCACCACTCTTTTTGGTGGAACTTAAAATAATAATTTTTAACTGGCGTTTGACTAGTTGAAATGTCACATTCTATTCATCTTGACTAAGTTATTAGCAGGCACACAGGTTTCTACACAAAATTTGGGTTGCCAGAAGTGCTGCAAAAAAGGTTACTTTTAAGTTAGTTTTAACATACTGTAGTATTCTAATATTTATCCTTAACATTAAGCAACCAAAGTATTTGCTGTACCAGCCTCATGACATCTATATAACGTGTCTATCAGCCTTGATACTAGGCTTTCATCTCTAGATCAATATCACTGTTTGATACACAGTCTATCTCTTTATTTCTACGATAAAAGCACCAGCTGGATGTTAAGATCAAGGTATCAATGAGATCAATGAGAGTCAAGCACTGTCCATTGTTAGGTTATCCCTTCAAGCCAGGCTTATGATACATGCAGGACAAAATAAAGGAAAAACACTTGCTGTACCTGCTCCATAGAGAAATATGAGCTTTCAGGTTCTAAACTCATCCACTTAGTTATTTGGGGAAGATTCTGAGGTTATATTGTATGGATATTGTGTCTAGCAGGTGGCTCAACAGGTATCAAAAAAAAAAGTTCATAAACACATTTTAAGTTCAATTTCCAGGTAGAGGAACAAACATGAACAATTTGTAAATCTTTTGTGATAATGGGGTATTTCACAGTGCACTTCTCTATACAGATTCCCAAGGCTGAAAGGAGACCAATATTCCAAATAATACTGGTGTTTTTAAAATATCACATAAGAATGAGATGATACTAGAAATGAGGCACTGGGTAAATAGCTCTCCCAACACAAAAATGTGTTGTGCAACTGATATACCAACTGACATGCCAGTAGTAATGCTACGGGTGATAAGATTATTAATAAACTGATCTTTGAAGATTATCTCTACGAGTTTAGCCAGTGAGGTTCCAGCAAACAACAAATCATCTGCAGATGTTCTCTTACTTACGCCTATATTCAGATGACTGCTACAACGAAAGCAAAAAATGTAAAATACCTACGTTTCCACTCTCTTTCCATAAATAAATTGGATCAAGGAAACAAGGCATCCCTAGAATCAAGACAAGTTTTCAAAGCTCTTGCTAGAGAAAAGTTTTTCCTAGTCAATGGGATGTGTGGAATCCCCCCTAACTAGGCTCATAGCTCTGAAAAAAGAATTTTTTTTTAAAAAGTCTTATCCTAGGGAGAAATAAATCACAGGACTGGGGCGGTAACCATGACAGTAAGGTGAAAGCTTAATGGAATCTTCGGATGTCTGGTTCACACTAAAAGCAAGAAAGCAGCAAATGAATCCTCCAGTTCCCTCCAGACCATTTGGAACAGACACTTGCCCGTCTGATTGTCTGTCCCCATGGCAGTGGCAGTCTTGAAAACAGAAGAGACTGTATTCGAGCCACAATTCATGCAATGTTTTCTCTTATTACGAGGAAAAAGGGGAGATTCAGAGGCAATGTAAACACAAATCTCTACAGTACGGGCATGTTTTTAATTGTGCCCCTCTTAGCATTAAAGGGGCACCAACGCCAATATAAGCTTATGTAACATAATTAAGCCAAGTACAAATTTAAAACTTTTCTAGAAAAATGATTCATTCATTGCCATTCAAAGCCAAATCATAACTATTATTACGATGACCTTTTCAAGCTCACTTAAAACGTATGAAAGACTACCCAACTCCTGGGTAGCACAGATAGTCACTGACTTAGTGTTGTCTTACACCATCCAACAAAACATAGTTAGCTCCTCTCGCTTTGCTGTTAGGAAGACAGCCAAGAGCTCAGAATCCTAGCAGGCAACAGGGGATAAAAAATACTTTATGCTATAAATTAGCATAAAGTTTATTATTATTACTGAGGAATTATAGAAATGTGTTCTGATTCAAAAGTTCCTTTACAGCACATTCTGTTGTGCCAAAAGACATACTACTTTTCCTCCTTAAAAAACAAAAAAAACCCCACCAAACAAAAAAGAGATGTAGTGGAAAATTAGTTCCAACAATATTACTTCTAAGGAGGTTAAAAGCTTAGACTTCTGAAGTAAACAGGGCTAACACAAAGTACAAATACAAACTTGGCATGTCCATGTGCAATATACCTCTGCAGTAAGCAGATACTTATATCTACTTGCAACACTTTCACAAAGTATCAAACGCAAAAAATAACCCAGATTTACTACCAAAAGAAAGTACAAAAAACTTGAATGACATTCAAAACTATTAAAACTTCATATGACTCACTTAGCCTTTATTATATTTACAGTTATGAAAACAGCCTGACAGAAAGGAAGGAGAGCAGGGAAGAGAAAGCAGTCAATCTGTAACAGTAATTGAGTAATATATAACTGGCTGAATAAACAGGAAAAGAAAACAAAGAGCAGCTTGAACTGAAAGGGGGAGCTTAACCTTTGATACACTAATAAATCTAACAAATGCTTAAAACTCAAGCAAACGTATGTTACCTCCATTAGGAACAAACCCTCAAATCTTTTCCAAGAACTGCTATAAAAGGATGCTCATACAGATGTTTCTCTTCCATGACCAGTAAGAGAAGTTCAATTAAGGGCTCTCAAATAGAGCAAAACCTGAATCTGCCCTTCTGGCCATTATCTCCTAGTCATGAAAGCAGGTATAACACCACTGTCTTTTCAAAGCCTGCAGATGAAACACCTAGCTCTGCTCATGGCTTTTTCAGCTGCTATTCTGAACATCAATAGAGGTAAGAATTGTCAATTTATCTGAGCTTTTCTGCTACTGCTTTTCTCTCCTGTTCAAAATCGTGTTTTAGAAGTAACACTGGAGGCAGGCACTGGATGGATTTAGAGGTTGGGAAAGGTAAGGAAAAGAAAAGCAGAGCCACACAGCGGCCAGGAAAGAGGCTAATATGGACCCTTCCCTTTTTCCTCACATACACACGTCTCAAATATAGGCATGTGGGTGTAGGTGGGTAATCGATAAAATAATGCAGGACAGCAGCTAGGAAGCTCTGCAGTAACAACAGGGAAAACAAACTTTACTCCCTCTTCCTTTTAGCTGCTATAAAAGGTTGAGTTCAACTGCAACAGTCCCATTTCCCAGCTGAAGGTTCAGATACAGGAAGAATAATTGAGCCAAGGACAGCGATGTGAGTTTGGAAAGTACTGCTGCCAATTTCTGGGTTTTATGCAGGTGTTTGGAACAGAACAAGCTTTCTCCCTTATAGAAAGCTCTTCAGCCACCAGGAGCCTTCCCTTAGCAGTTACGTCCTTTGGCTACCTAAGTTTGGTAAAACTTCAAAATGTTTTGTACATTTGCATAACCAAGAAATAGGAGGGTTTAGTAAATTGGAGAACAGACATGATATTAAGCATTGGAAGAGAATGGGAAGCAGGGAAAGTTTCCTATCCTGAGCAAGAAGCTTAAAAAAAAAAAAATATATACACACACACACAGATGCTATGTGACACATGAAGAATAGACAGACAGTTCCTACACAGACAACCATCTCAGCAAACAAGGCATCCTAGTTCATTACAGGAAAGAAAATGAAAGAGAAGAAAGTAAAATTCAGGCTAAGAAATTGTATTAAAACAAGCGTTTTCTTTACTGGATTGTAAGAGAAGCATCTTGGCAGTTTATATCCTGAAAGCTAGGATTTAATGAAGAGGTTTCTCCCGAAGTATGAACAACGTAGCTTTAGTTCCCCAAACAGAAGCACTGAGCATCTCGGGCTAACACTCCTTGCAAAACCAAGAAGAAATGCTTTGAGTACCTACCTGACACCAGATTCTTCTGCTCATCTTCCTCAACACTTACTTCACTTCCTGCATCCTCCTCAGAAAGCAAAGTGGTAAACCCTCTTACCTTCAGGAACAGGGTTGCATTTACTACCTCCTCACATGTCAGTGCTGCTGCTGGAGCCCAGGCCTAATCTCTTATGCACTGTGTGAGGGGAGATGGGTGGTACAAAGCACAGCCAGAAGTCCTGTCCCAGCTCTCTTCATGGCATAAGCCCGACCAGCAGTCTTCATAGCCACCTTTGCTGCTGCTGACAGCGGAAGCTCCCTCCCCTTTGTCCTACTTTAAGTTAAACTCCCTCATTGGTTGGCAATTCAGGGCCCCTAATGAATGCTATTATTTCCTTCCCAAACTCATCCCATCTACATACAAGAGCTGTCATTAGCCCCCTTCTCTGCTTTCCTCTGCACACTCAAAATCCCCTAGATCCATTTCTTCCTGGATTCTTGCACCAGGCAAGGAAGGAATAAGATATTTCTTCAAAGCAAGCGGGCTCCCTGCATGGTGGTGGTAACAGCAAAGCTACCTTTGGATGAAAGGGTACAGGACTTCAGCATTAACTATAAAGTGGGAAAAAATTCTTTAGGAAAGGGAAAAGCATACTTCTTACTAACCTTTATAATCATCAGCAGCAGTCTGCTCTGGGGAATGCAGAGAAACTTTCTTATACAATTATGCTGATGAATAATTTGCTGTAACTACTATCCTTTTCAACTTTCACTATTGCAAGTTTACACCCAGTATTTTTCACTGAGTTTTTAACTTATTAACATATGATTCAGTGCCAGAAGCATACTGACTTTTACAAGTTCAACTGAACAAAATTTCTTAAATTCTTTCTTTGTTGCTGGAAGCAAAGTACATCTTGGCATTGTGTGGTTATTTAGATATTTAGTCTATTTAGGTATTACAAAATTGTTTTAATGCTTTCCATGATAAATGAAAGTGATATATAATGTTCAAGGAATACACAGAATACACAGCAAGGACTCTACTATATTAAACACTAAAGGCATTGACTTCTACAAGTTATTACAAACAACAAGTGGTTTTTTTCCAAACAAAATTTTAGATCAAAATCAGATCAATTTTAGATCAAAGTCAGAAAAGCCTTATAGTCTGCATGAAATAACAACATTCCTCATTTAAATCAATCTTAATAACCACATTTGAATTTCTAGGCCCCAATCATCAACTTAAAGTAAAATATGGAACAGCTTCTATACCCAGAAATGCACCCCTCAAATCTCAGCAGTCCATCCACATGGATAAATTTACAGGTCTTTGTACACCCTCATCTTCGAGCCAGGAACGGGATAAAAAAAGCTTTTGTACCTTGGATAGGAAGAATTACATACTTTCTCTGAAAGCAGGACAACAGACATTAATTCTTTTCTTTTCACAGGCCTATGTTAGAGTTCTGGCAATTTATGTACTTCCCTACACCCAAATTCTGCCTTCCCTCAAACAGCAATGGCGTAAACACTGCTGCAGATATATATTTATTGGTAAATATTTTTTCCTCACATTAAGTGTTAGGACAAGTTCAACCAAACAAGCAAGGAAATGTTGTGTAAATACCAACATTTGCATCCTTAGCCTTGCAAAATATGTGTCACTTTACATCAACAAACACTTCCAGAATTCCCATTTACACCAACCAGAACAGTTCTGTGGGTCAAAGTTTTATCCATGTATAGCAAACAAAATTATTGTTAGCATAACACTCTCCAGTAAGATAATACAAGTATTACTTTGAAGCCATTCTGCTGATCATCTAAACAAGGTGGGGGAAGAAGAATAGCTAAAATTGATTAAACTACTTTTCTGCTTACCTCCAAGATAACACAGGGTTTTTTTCTCCATTAAAATTGAGTGAATTTCTTTCAATAGCATATGTAGGTAGAAGGGATGGAGTGTGTGTGTGCATGGCAAACTCGTTGTTGCTGCCTTCCGCTACTGGTGACATCAGTAAGCCTACCTATTTATAATCCCACCACCTGACCAAACAGCCTACAGGGTACATCTAGAGATTTGTATAGCCATTAATCCTGACATATCTACTTCACCCAATTCAAAAGAGAGTATTAAGTAGCTTTCTTATGTCTTCTGTGGCTTTATACCATAGAAAGAATTCAATCCTGTTTTCCGCGCCCCTTTTATTTTTGCAGGACAAGTTTAATGGGAAGTTTTAGAATTAGGACTCTTCCTTCTCTCCATGCTTTTTAGCCTTCCCTATTTCTCTCTCTGTAAGATACCCAACTAAACAGTTCAGGTGAGCAAATTTTAGTGATCAGTGGAATACTTAGGCAGCAGAGGCAAATATCCATTTGCATTCAGTTAATTTGATCATCAGTACTACCTACAAAATTGTTGAAGCTTAAGATCTTGACAAATCAATTTTGCAAACAAAAGTACAATATTTATGCTATCAGGAAAACAAAAAACAACTATGCAGTGTTTGAAGTAGGATCATTTACAGAAGCTTGACCTCTTGTCAATTAAAAACAGAAGCTGCTTAAATGCAATTCTCAACTCGGTTATCTCTTCCCAAAGTCAAACCTAACGCACACAGCAATGTGAGGACTGCTTACAATTAAGTCTGCCCAGGGAATGGGAAGGAATGCAGTCAACAAACTCTTTCAGGGAAGCGCTATCATCAACAGCAATATCCTACACGTTCCTATCATTGGTAAATGTTGCTTCTAGACCTGTATCAGGCCACACAGTGTTTTGAAGTGGCTTGTGTACCACTTCAGTGAGAGGATAACATCTGTGTGACTGCATGTGTGCTGAGTGAACAACATTACTGACAATTCCTGATCTAGCCTCTCTTACCTGAGAAGTCCTATTACCAGCACCCATCCCCCATTACGTCAGACAAAACAGAAATCTAAGTCAGTTTTACCCAAGGTGTGTAAGGTTGAATGAAACAAACAGTCAGATCAATTGCTGGTTATGTCCAAGTCAACTGCACTTTGCAACGAAACTTCAAGAGTTAACAATATGTAGAATAGAAATCCCTGAAGCAATTTTAATTGCTTGAAAAGCTGAGGACAGCGATAATGCAGACGCAGCCAGACTTGCAGGACTAGACCGCCAGTACTGAAAGTTTCAGTGTAGACAGGGTATCAATGTTGTCTAAAATACAAACAAGTTCCCTATGGCTAGTGTGTCCTACACAGGACATTATCCAAAACATTTGGGAATCCCACTTGGAGGCATTATTTACTATCCTGGTTTAAGTGCTGTAGCTAGAAATATTCAATTAATATTCACAATGATAAAATATCTGATTTTTTTTTAGTCCTACTAGTATCTTGCAGTACTAAATTGTACATGCTGTTTATCTACTTAGCAATTCCCTTCTTATGGCTTTCACATATTAAGCAGTAAATATATCACTCTTGAAAAATCATGTGGTTTTCATTCAGGGAGTCACCAATGGAATTTAATACTATCAACCATGATAAGCAAGTGCCCAAAATTTCAGATAACCTGAAAGGGAAAAAAGGAAAGGTTTTCCATTTCTACAAGTAGGTACCCGGCTATTTCCCCTGCATCTCACAGAGGTTACTTTTACTTTTTCCCCCCAATGATATCACTCAGCACAGGCTACTAGTTGTTTTTTTTTGTTTTGTTTTGTTTGTTTTCTTTTTTTTTTTTTTAAAGTCCCTAGAACACTTGTGAAAGGTAAAATGTTGAGAATTTTAAAAGACTGGGTGGGAGGAGAGCTTAGACAGAGTATTGGAGAAAAAAAACATCTAAGGGAATGGAATTGAAATGTTTTGTTAGAATTTCAAAATGCTTCTCATTTTTCTGTAAAGCATCTACTTAAACTACTCATCTTGGCATTGCTGTATTAGCAAACATTCCCTAAAAAGGAAACATCAACTGACTAGTATCAGCAGCAAAAGGGAATGCATGTGAATGGATCATAAATATGGAATTTATTTTATTTTTTGTGTGTATACATTAAAAGTAGTAAACAATCTAATTTTGCTAAATACAATGACTCTATAGTGCTAAATACAAAACACCTTCTAAAGAGGTCCCTGTATAGGTCACATTTTTAGTACAGATGTTTCATGCTCTTTAATCCACAGAACTGTTTCCAAGACCAAAAGGATATGAAGATTTGCATATACTAGTGAGGGCAGTAAAATAAAAGCTTCCCAATATTAATTTTTAGATCTTTAAGACCTTCAGATTCACTTGTCTGTGATTACCCAGAGCACTGAGTATTTCTGCATTGGGGGAAAAAAAAACAACAAACAAAAAATTCCAAAAGGCCAATAGGCTGTTAGAACTCAACGGATGTGTATCAATTATCTGCATATGGAAAAGCTGGTCAAAATTATTATCTGTTTTTTAAAAATCCACAATAGGGACATATCTGTGAAGTTGGGAGCTCTTTGAACCTATTGTCTCTATTGTTATAAACAAAGGACTGTTTTTTAAAACTATCTGATATTTCATCTAACCCTGAAATAGTAATGATTATTTTTTTAAAATAATATCCATGAGAAACTAAAGTCTGAAAGCAGCAAGAATAGCAGGAAACCTGGATTACTAGGCTAAGAATAGGCATTCTTCCAGATTAAATTCCTGCTTTATTAAATACTGTATTTCTTCAGTTTCTTTGTACCTACTGAGATGACAGCTCATCTGTGATGGATCAACACAATCAAGTCTCCAGGGAAAGGTAAATAGTTTTGTTCTATCAAAAAGAACTGGAGAAGAGAGCATAGACAAGAGGCTTCCATGGCTGGAAGCAGACCAAGAACTTGTTTTTCTTATGCAAGTCCACATCAACAAGGAAAGTTGATTATAGATTGTATAATCACTCAACATTAAGGAGGATTTAATGATTTTTCCATTATTTAACATTTGGTTTAAGGATTTTATGCAGCATCATTAGACAATTCTGTTGCATGTTCTCTTTTCACTTACTTGGAACACTTAGAACACAACAAATTGGTACATATACAAATGGTAAACGTAAGAACAAGAGAGCTGAGACACCACGTCGCTACTTCCCTTATATGAAAGCCATATCACCACACCTTTGACCATCCCTGTCAATCCTCTCTGAACCTTCTCCAGTTCTACTATATCCTTTTGGAGATGACAGAGACCAAAACTGTGCACTGTATTATCATTATAGATCTACACAGCAGCATAATCATGTTTTCTCTTTTCTTCTCTTCTCTATTCCTTTACTAATACACACAGCAAACTGATTCGTATTAAATTTATCTAAAGTGAATTTAATCTCATTTTATTATCCACTTATTTTTATAAAATCCTTCTGCAAGTCTTCAGAGTCATGTCTCCTCTAATTACTACGAATAATAACTTTTTACTGTCACCAAACTGCCACCTCACTATTCAGCGGCTTTTCTAGATTATTAACACGTTGAACTAAAAGTTCCAGCACAGATCCTTATGAACCTCCAAGATGGACTCCCTTCACCTTCATAGTAGGCCATTTCCCATACCTCTGTTCTTATTTTTGGGCAAATTATTCAGCCATGCCCACGTTTGTTTAGTTTTCCTAAAAGGCTTTAGGTTAGAGACTAGCAGAAGCCATTTGAAAGACCAGAAAGACTGCATCAATAGGTTTTCCTCATCTGTTTGGCCAGCACAGCACTTAGATTCTTTCTATACTTTTACAGACATTTACATTGTAGATATACTGCTGTATCAAAGAGTTTCTCATTTTATTCTAACTGTGCTTGTTGCATCACAGTCTGCAGAGAAACACATTTTGTTTGTAAATTCAGCCACCAAATTTATAGTTTGTCTTGAATACTTAGGTAGTACTTAAGAGCCCTCACCAAAGCTGTGCTAGTTGCTGTGCAAATTCAGGACAAAAAGAGAAAACTTTTGGGGACAAAAGGACAAACCCATATTTTGGGCTGCCTGTCCACAGCGTGTCTTCCCTTAAACTGCTGCATGACCCTTCCATCCCTCTATCTCAATTACAACCTTTTATCCTCATCTTCACATGATAGATCACTCCTCTCTCTACTCAGCACAAAAGGTAATATGCAAACATTAGCACATTTTATGATCTTACTGAGTCATATTTCATCTCAGCTGCTAAGGATCTGCCTCATTATCCCACAGTTGTTTTAGTATTTTCTTCTGTGCCAACTCTCTTTCCGAGAGCAATTTTTGGAACTTTTTCCATGGGACCACCACCTTCTTCTCACCTAAGACTCTACCTGCATTACACCTACAAACATCTGACAGTTAGGAATCCATAATATTTCTTGGTAAATAACTTTACAACTTCCCTTCTTTTTAAGGTCAAAGAGAACTATAAATCAAGGGACTTTGGAAAGTTTGTATGGATTAAGCTCCATCGAGCTTAGATGGAGCTTTTATGGATTAAGCTCCATAGAGCTTAACACAAGGGTTAAGGTAAAAGGAGCAGCAAAAACCCCAGCGTCAGATGAGAGCAAAATGCTTCAATTCATGCTCACTATTCAGAGAAAGAAAGAACACTAATAGATGGTATCCAGAAGTTTTAATTTACTTAAAACCAAAAAGAACTGTAAATTGCAAGACAATCCTCAGCTTCTGAGTTTTGGTGACCCAGACATGTTTGAGAGAATACGACACTGAAATTGAGGGGTCATTAATTGCCCAGAAATTACCATTTCGGAAAGTCAGCACCTCTTCCTCCCCGAATACTGAAGTTACAATATAGAAATTGTAAACTAAACAAAATATATCATTTAAGGGGTAAATGACACATTACTACAGTGGTGGTACTGCCATGGCACTAGCGGTTGCCACAAATAAAATATAAGAAATAAGAGACAACTGGGGTTGTAAATTGGGGGGATTCTTTTTCTGATATTTTTCATGTCAACTTGATATGGCTAAGTAACAGATGGTATATTATGTTTTTCCTGCTTTGACACAATTCAAAAACAAGCTACAGATGGCTATAATGAAACCCTCATTAACACACTTATATTTTCACAGTTTAGTATAGCAATAATGAAACTTTCAGGTCTGGAATTTCCTGTTGGTTAATTAGCGGTTAGGTTAATAGCCTGAGGAAGTGCACAACCCAAAAAGTTTCCTTATTGTTTAATCATATAATTACTATATTCATATTTCTGGGAAAGCTCTCAAGACAGATTTAATGTCACAGTAAAGCTACCTTTATAAAACTCTCTCTGTTTGTGAAACAATTGTATTATTTTATTTAGCAGAGTGTGTAGGCAGGAAAGCCATGAACAGGCCTCATTCAGCTGCCTCTGGGAAGTTTCAGCTTGTTTTTATTTTAGAGATACCAACTTACACTTACAGAATTCTTCAAATACACATTACACCAAACACTCTCCAGAAAAGCTAAGATCAACAACTCTTGGTCTGTTGCTACAACGTTACCATAAGATCATCGATTAGAGCTTAAATAATTCCTTTTTTTTTAAATCCTCATTTATAATCCTCCACAAAAGCTTGAAATACGACATATGCTTAGCAGCACACCAAGATATCACTAAATCTGGGATCTAGGAAGAGAAAAAAAAAAGAATCACCACAAATCTTGTACTCAGGTTATTTCCATAAATGAAGCTGCTGCTATAACACAAACAGGCATAACGCTAGCTGTAAGTTAAACAATATGATTAAAATAGTAGTGAAGGATGTGGCATTCTCAGCTAAAAGCCCTCTGGGGTTTAGTAATCCACACACTAGTTACTAACTGATGACACTGCGCCTTCATTACTGTGTTACTTATGCTACAAGATTAAAGCTGCAGTGAATAGCCATACCCACGCTCCAGTCATGCCTTCTCCGGGTGGTACAGGCGTTTCCCCAGATAAGCGATACCTGCGCTGGTGCTATGGCACAAGAAAACTGGTAGCTTGGCAGAACCAGGTCCCAAAATAATACTGAACGTTGTTGTTGGGTTTTTTCAACTGCCATCACCAGAAATCTACACTGAGAAAATGCAGCACTCTTGCGCAAGCAGTAACATACTGAGTTACCAGGCAAAGAGCAATGGAAACAACCGTACCGCTTTTTGAAGTGCTAGAGGTTCAAAAGAGGATAGCTACTGCCAAGCCATCAGGAAAGGAACATAATGTGGAAAACTTGTGACTGAAGTTACATAGTTAAAAGAGACAGTATCCAACTATTTAAAAGCTGTAATGCTAAAAATAACTTTTAAGCCCCCAAACTCCCTCATGACAGATAACCGCAGGGAAAGAGAATTTGGATTTTCTAAAAAACTCCTTATTATTTAACAAACACATTATTATTATGACTATTCTGTAAGATTCTGGAGCCCTCCCATTTCTTCACAATTTATTTAGACAACATTAAGGAGAACTAAAACAGTATTATCTTCCTTAACCAGCAGAAGCAGGAGCCACGCAAAACAAAGACTTTCTGGAACACTAAATGTCACTATGGGATTCAACAATCAAATGTACCAAAAACAAACAACTGAAAAAAACCCACAGTGTTTTGGAGATCTGAGAATTACAGCTCCAAATAGAGTTACTGTGCTTCCTTAAATCACTCTCAGAGGCCTAGAAAGTTAATCAAAAAATGACAGACAAAATAAAGCTCCCACAGTGATTTTCTTCTGGAAAATCCCATGCTCTAATTCAGAAACCTTCAGATCCAGTTTCACATACAAGTTTTCATAATCATATCCATTCCTTGACAGAATAGTCTGTACTTTGACAGATCTTTTTATGGCACTGTTGCTGTAAGGAATTTAGATGTAACTTTAATAAGAAGTTGAACAAGTTTCTTGTTCTGAATGTTTACACTTAGTATAATGCTGTTTTTAAAAACCTGTACCTCTGGTGAAGCTTAGTAACACTCACGCTTCTCCTCCCCAAACAAAAAGTTAAAAATAATTGCAATGTTTCATTGCTAAACAGTTTGTGAAGCAAGGACACCTTGTGTTTGCTTCACCCAGCACTCACTCACTCCATTCTTCAGAACTATGTATTTGCTGGTGTTGTCTTAGACTTTTGAGTTCCTGTACTTCTCAGATGATAAATTAGAAAGAAAAAAAAAAAAGAAAAAAAAAAGAAAAAAGAACAAAAGCAAACATTATACTACAGTTATAAACTTTGTCATGCAAGTTTCAGGTCCTTCCTCAAAGTGAAGTAAACATGAGATAGTGGAAAAATTATACAGTTAATCGCACTGGGATCAATACTAAAATTTATAATTAAAAGCCCTCCTGTTTTTAATGAAGACATCAAATAATTCAGATCAGAGTTTGTTTTACAGGAGCTGAAACTGATTTACAGGAAGGCCTTTGTTCCAAAGGGGTAAGAAGCCATCCAGAGAATAAAAGCCCATAGTTGCAAAGATTGCACGACGGAAGAAACATGCCTCAGGTTCCCTGCTACCCATAAGACAGGAATAAGGAAAAAAAATACAGTGTTCTTTCTTACTTAATATGCACACACACAAACTCCTTAATTCAGATAAGCACACATCTTTGGAATCAGTATCACGGACAACTAAACTGGGAATGTAGCACAGCAACTTCTGCAAGGGGCGGCTAGTCATGCTTGGGGATTCTCTCTAGCATTCAAAAGAAGAAAGTTCAAATCAACAACGTTGAAAAAAAGCGAAGAAAATATGTCTTCCAAAATACAGACTTCATTCTAGATACAGCAGAGACAGTATGGTACCATTAACAAAACAGTTTAAAATATCTCCAAGATCAAACATAACAGGCTAGCACCCTGAAAGTGCTATTTGCACCATTATGATTCAAAATTAAAAAAAAAAAAAAAAAAAAAAAGGCTCAAGTTTGGTTTTGTCTGCTTCAAGCCATAATTCTAGAGTAATATTCAGAAGAAGTGCAAGTGCTCCAGTCATACTCAATCTCTATTACACTTTATAGTATTGGGGAATTTACTTTTTTATTTTATTTTTAGAAAATCCACAGTATAGTCCCAGAAAAATGCTCCTGCCATGTGCTATCATGGCAGGGGGGGAAATGTATTTTACATTGGCAAAAATTGACAGAGCTCATATTTCATCTTCCACCATTCTAATATTTTGCTGGACACCCACTTGAATGTAGAAACCCTCCTTGCACTATCTCAACAGTAGCTCATAGGCTCCTTGAAATTGCTACTCGACAAACCAGATATTCTAGAAACTAGGTACAACACCCTATATTGCATGGGTGTACAGCTCATCACACAGTGCTACACCGCTTGTGCAGACTGTCTCCTCTCTGCAATAGTACAAAACCGATGCTTAACAAAATTCTGTATGTTAAAACATCCCAAGTTCTTATAAGCTCTTCACAGAGCAGGACTGTCAGCATGATTTTCTACCTACTCAGAAAAGATTAAAAAAAAGAGGTGATATAAGTATTGAAACATTTCTATTTGCGTGGAGTACAAATACTGAAATCTTATCAAATGAAAAAGCTTACAAAGAACAAAATGAATGAAAGCAGGAGGAAAAAAGAAATGCCAACAGCACAGTTTAATGAAGCCGAGTTCTGATGGACCAAAAAAAAAAAGAAAAAAAAAGAAAAAGAAAGAGAGAGAAAAAGGGAAATATTTACTCATGCAGTAAGAGGCCTCTTATGCCATAGCAAGTTCACAAACGTTTCTAAGGTGTCTTGTCTTGATGTGCTGCTAAAAACACATTACATCATTGTAGAGTGATATACCAGCCACAGAACATTTGGCCTGTTTACCTGATATTATCCACTTTTAAACTTAGGCATACAATACACTAAGTTTTTATGATTTAGTTTTTACTTTAGTTCTGTAAACTTTGCAAGCTTTCAACAGAAAGGCAAACAGTTATGGTAGGTGGCTATTTCTGGCAATTTTTTTTTTTTTTCTATCAAACATCAAACAGTCCAAGTCAGACACAGCATATCACAGAACTGAAGGAACAGCATGTATCAACACTGGGGTTTTTTGTTTGGGTTTATTGTTTTGTTTTGTTTTTCCCTCCCCTTGTGAACTGTTTGTAAAAACCAAAAAGCATCTTTTCATAAAGGTTCATAGATGAGCTCATGTGACTTTTTTAAAAATTTTATTTTAAAGAACGATATAAACAAAAGTACCTATTAAAAAGATACGGAAGGGCATACAGCACGGTCATGAATTTCACTTTCACAACAGCAAGCACAGATTTTCCTTCCCAATGAAATAAAGTGCCGTAACAAAACTAACAGGTTTTTACTCACAATGCTGAAGTCTTACCAGAGCTTGAATCACACAGTATACAAGTTTTCAAATATACTTCCTTAAAATAAAATTTCAGGGTTTTTGTGATCTAGGGAATGAAGTGAGACATTTTGCTAGCCAAAACTCTAATACAGGAAGGACTCAAGTCAGGACCTGTGATACACAAGAACGTACATGCATGTGTACATTTCAATATTCTGTTTTCTGTTTTAAGAAAGAGCAATCAGAATTGTCCATGACTTGCATCTGAGTCATTTGAAAAACATCCACTGAACAAAAACCAAGATCTAAAGTACAGTGAAGTTGCTCCTTCCATTGCAATTTACAGCAGCCCGAAGAGATTCTGCAGTAACTACCTGAAGTAACAGACACTTTAGTTTACACATCCCCAATACTGGAGAAGCCTGATGTGTGGCAGAAAGAGCAAACAAGCTTCCTAAATAAAGACGAGCAATCAAAAACTTCTCTGTTACTTTCCCTCACATCCACTTCTTCTACCTTTGGTTGTTACTACCTGGAAATCCAGACTTCCAAAAGGATGTAATTAACTGCAAGTATTAAACTACTCAAAACAGTTTTATGAAAACAAAGTACAGTCTTTTAACTGTTCCTTTTTAAGCCTTTTGTTCTTCATTTTGCTTAGATACACACTGCATTTATATTAAACAAAATTTTTAAAAAAAAGCTACACTTCTTGTCAAAGAATGGAAATCCTTCTGCCAACACTGGAAGAAGACAACTCTATATTTTTATTTCTCACTATTTAAGACCTTCCAACTCCACATAACAAACAGTGCAACCTACAGGTACGGTCTGTAGTATCAGATATTTCTACTGCTGGCTGTAAGATTCTGCAAGAACTCAGACCCCACATTCACACACCTCTTCTTACAGTTTACAAGCAAGATATGTGAATTCAGAAAAAGAAACGTTTGCCTTCTAGAAAAGGCCAAGTATAATTTCTATAATTAGGACACAAATGTGAACATAAGCACCTGTGTATCAGAGAAAGCCTATACACATTAAATACACAGCTTGATACTTACCATGCTCTCACATTTTACGTTTCTATTACAGAAAAATACAAAGCCCTCAAAGAAGATGCCAAAGACCAGAGGTGTCTAAACAACCCATGCCAAGGCTTTGCTAGCCCAGACTCGATTTGTCCCCTTAGTCACTTGTCCTGCCTCCGCACAGCGTGAGTAGCTCTGGGGCAGGCAGCAAGCGCTCTGTGAACGCGAGGAAACCGATGCAGCGCAACCAGGCCAACAGCAGAGCAATGCAAGCGTGGAAAGTTCATTTCATTAAAATAAGTAACTACTTTTGTAGCAAGAAAATACTGAAAGCACGTCCAAAGCATTACAATAAAACCTCTTACAACATTAAAAGCATCAACTTTAAACCCTCAAAAATGTAGCCAAACTCTCTCCTTGGACTGGAGAGTGGCAGGGCAGCTTTTGGTGTATGGGGGACAGGTGGTGGGCTGTGGTGGTAAGCGTGGGGAATCGCTGCTGATGCTCCTGCATTGAGCGATGATGTTAGTGCTGCCACCTAGGCAGAGGGGCAAGAGTGTGTGTTCTGCTCCCTGCCAGAATGGCAGGAAGAAAATACAGATGGGCAAAACCCTGCCTTTCATCCAGAGACGTTAGCAAGACTAAGCTGGCTGTGAGGAAGAAAACAGGTTCTGCTCTCTGAGGCAGGCCAGGCAGGTGAAGTGTTGAAAAGTTCCTTCCTATATGCTTGCTTGGCATGAAATATACTCAACATTGTATTACTTCCTGTACGTGAAAACCACAGTCTTAAACCTGCAGGTACTTACCCAACCAAGATTTGAGCGACTCTTTAAAATGGTGCAAGGCAAAACACAACATATCCCTCAAAGCATAATGCTGCTTTTAAGAACAAAGTCTCTCTGACATCCTTCAATTAAAGTCAATAAAAATGCACAGCTTGAATGCAAAATAGTATCAACTATCTCCATAAGAAATGCTGTGTCTACCTAAACAACCTAATTTTAAAATGAAACCATCTTCCTAGAAAACTGACTACGTGGGAATAAATTATATGCATACATAGCATTGCTGGAACAGATGAGACCAATTAACATGCTCCTTCAAGTTATTGCTGTGAATTGATACATTTTTTTGCTTTCCAGCTCCAACATGATCTTTCCTTTTCAATGACCAAACCAGCTATTGCTTAGTGATTTGATGCAGTAGGTGAACGAACCATTGCTCAGAAATCCTCTTTCTGGTTCTCCATCTAACCAGGTTTCAGTAGGAACAAATAATGCTGCCTCAGAGGAGTTAGGCAAAGAAACTTGCTCTACTATCCTGGTTAGACCAGGTCTGCAGCCAGGAGTACAGACATTTTAGAAGTTCACAAGTAAACTTCCCACTGGGGATGAGGGAACAGAAACTGGTTACTTTAAGAGAAGCCATGAAAAAAAAAGCCACGGGGTGGCACTGCAGGTAGGCTATATTTTGAAACTACTTGGCTTCTTACTCTTTTCCAGGCAAATCAGAGCATATCTAATCCCATCTGTATAAAACAGGAGACTGGTTCATTAGTTTTTTTTCAAGCATTGTATTGTCCAGCAACAAATATCCCTAGAACATAAATCACATCTTAAGAGGTACTCTACTGCAGAGATATCAGGGTATTTTATAAACTCATTAAATGGTACTTAGGAGCATAACACAAGAATGCTATTGTAAAGATACTCTAAGAATTGATATGTATTTTGGGTTTGTCCGTTAATTTTGAAATAATTTAAGAAAAAATCTTCATAAAGCATGTGCATTTTCATACAAAAGCTAAAGAATTTTCTTCGTACCATGACTTTTTATCGATATTGAGATGGTAAAAATCTCTAAACAGTTCTCTCTTCCTCTGAAAGGAAGGACAGTATTAACTTCCAAGAAAGCAAATGAAAGTCTGTGAAAAAGTCTTAATACTGCATTCAACACTATCACATCCTTTTAAAACATTTTCCTTCTCATGTATAAAAGTATCATCCTTCCTTTCATCCAAAATAGAAGACACAGTACAGCAATATTTCAAGACTGCTTTGTTGGCTTCTTCTCCCCCAAATTTCAAATCCCTGGCATTTGAGTTAAAAGCCAAAAGATTTGCAAGAAAAGCTATTCCTGTTCATTTAGTGAAGAAACTGATTTTCAAAGGAGATTTGGAGGTCATCCAGGATTGCGACAGTTACTTGCCACTTCATAAAACAAAAGGTTCCTTCAAGGTATAAATGTGATATTTCAGCAGATTCTAAACTAACAGATAATATATGACCATGCACGACCATTTTAGTCAACTGAAGTCCTAGATAATTTTAAGTTTTCAGTTTGAAACTATGATCAGCAACAGTCTTCCTTGTCAATGTTTCTAGTAATAAATGAAAACAAGCAAAAAGTTGTATTTTAGTTCAGTTGCGTCATATTATAAACTAGAACACCAATTCATCTGCTGTCATTTTTCTTACCCCAGAGGGCAAGAATTCTGAAAAATTGAAAGTTTTATTCCCTCAGACAGAAGTTCAAGAGTGGATTGGTAATTTTTTCAACTGCCAAGTAACTATAAGCCATTCTTTCTGTTACAGGATTGCTCCTTGTATTTCTTAAACTGTTTGTATATGGAGATTATTTTGCTATTGGATAGCATGACATTAATGCATTGGCAAAGAAATGCGCCAATATAGCAGTGACTTCAACATTCGATAAGGCAGATGATTATGTAACAGTATTGATTTCTGAAGCTATACAAATTTGTTTTGAGCATATTATTTACCTATTTTGCTGACTCTTATACTAAAGCACTCTACGTTCTAATAAACGGTTTCAGAACATGTGCCTGACAAATACTGAATCAACAAGTTAGTGACCTGGTAAAATAAATTGATTTTGGTTCCAAAAATTCAGTGCCTGGAGTCAGTATTTCTTAAAAATCATATATTTAATAGGAAAGTATTTAAGACCCCCCAAAAAACCCCACCAACCAACAACAAAACACAAAGGAAGATACTTATTACTGAAAAGATTTAGCTATTATTATTTCCTCTGCTTGGGTTTGGAGAGCAAGGGCTTCTGCTGAAGTGTTTGCCTGTAGACACTGAGTAACTATACTTACAACACTTCATATAATAACTTCCCAGTTCATCAATTACGTAAACTATAATATTGTTTACATATTACACACCAAGGTCATGTGCTGATGCAACTAATGGAATTGAGCTCCATAAATAGTTTATTTTACTTAGAATTAAAGTTAAAAATAGACACACTAGATGCAATCTAACAGTGCTTCAAATAGGTTTTCTGTCTACCTCTATTGCCACCTATACCATTATTAATAGAAAGCTAAACAGAACTGTACAAATTTGGGAAGTAGGTATTTTGCTCATCAAGGCTGTACCCTTAAAAGTATGGCCTCTGAGAAAGCTGTGTATAATGAGATATATGGAGGAAATAACTAGCATGTCTTCTATTTGAGTTCTGTTTTTTTCTGCTTTTTAATTTCCTTACTTAAGGCAGAGAAGTGTTCATAGTTAATTTGTACATATTTTGCAGAGGTTTGGAATAACGCCTCAGGATGGCATTAGGAACCCTATGCAATTAAATTGCTAATCATATTGCTAATAATCAAATTGCTAATCAATTTCAAAATTAGCCAATGCATTAAGCTTCCATAGTTGGTCATTAGTAACTTGAACAGCACTTGGTCTATGATATGGCATTACAGAACTTTTGAATTCCAGATAAGAGATTACACACACACACACCCCCCCCAAGAAAAAAAAAAAATTCAAACACTAAAATTTTAACTCACAAAAATCAAATACCAAAGAACGGATTCTGCCAATCCTAGTCCTGTCTCACCCACTGGAGAACAAAACAAAAAACGCAAAACAAACAAACAAACAAACAGTCTTTTCACATCTCGGGCATCTGAGAATTTCATATCTATTTATTTATGCAGATAACTAAGAAGTTCCCTTCATTTTTCAAATATCCTAGAACAGAAGTATTTGTTCAAGAACGTAAAGAACAGAAACTAAATGGCTGTGTAGCTTTTGTCACCACAACGCAAAACTTTGTCCAATTCTTAACAACTGCAGTATCACACAATTTTACACTTTTCCTCAAAAGTGGAATCAATATGTAGACCAAATGTCTATACAACCCACAGGAACTTAGATATAAGAAAACAAAATTTAAAAAGCAAAACAACCCCCCCCATGCAACTATTCCTAGCCAGCACTGAGAGACACATTTTTACATTCCCATGGAAAGTTAACAGTACAAGGAGCATGGCCACATGTTCCCTTGAGGCCATGCACAACTGAACTATTGGACAAAGAACAAGTTCTGGTCCCTGTCACTTGCACATACACATACATCATGGGAACTCGTTTTCTCTGGGTCACTTGGCTACACAGCTCTGTGTGTGTCATTTGTTTTTAGAACACAAATGTCTTCCTTTAAACAAACAACCAATTACTGCAAGATCAAAAAAAAAAAAAAAAGAAAAAAAATCCAGAAAAGACAAAAATATCTGTATTGCTAGTATGGTATGCCTGACAGCATAAGCTAAAAACATATGCAAAGCTCCTATTTCTTGAACTGAACAGTACAAGAGTATCTTACGACTACAAATTCTGCCAAATTAAAAATTTAACAGTTTAGCCAGGTGACTATTATCATCAGATCACTCCCAGGAGGAGTCCAAAAAGTATGTTGAAGTCCCATCACACTGTGACAATCTTGTCTCTGTCTCTTGCTGACATATGACTAAAACTTATTTTAGCTTTCTGCATTTTTCTACGGGAAATAAATTTATTTTATCATCTATTTAAAAGAGAGATTAATAACAGCTATCAAGATTATCTAATGGATCAAAAAGGTATTTCCACTACTAGATTTCTAGTCAGTTTTAAAATGTAGCCTGTAGACATGAAGACTTCTTTAACAATTTCAGTAGAACTAATTTCAGTAGAACTGGGGAGTGAACGTGCATGGAAAATGAATGTAACCATGTAACTGCAGCTACCATAATACATAAGTGGTTTTGTGTTGAAAGTGCTGGGACAGCCACAAATTAAGTTTGTTAGACAAAGCTGGTCTAGTATCAACTCAGACATACAGATAGGGATCAGAAAAATAGGCTACAGCTTTATTTGTCACTTCAGATATGTACAGAAGACCAAACAAGCTGTGACTTACAGCTAGGAGATACCAGAATTCACCTGTCAAATTAGGGATTACAGTAGGCAAGGACAGAGGAAACAGACTGAGTGATTCTGGATGCCTTCACTGTCCTCCTCCTCTTCATAAGGTCCACCAACCTTTCGCCATCTTCTATATCTAAGGACCAACCATTTGCTACACAACCTCACTGGATCCCATGGCTAATCACGGTATGAATTACTAGACCACACCTTCTAACTACTCACCAACAGCCTGGCTGAATCTGTTTTCCAAACAAAAAAGAAAATTAACATGGCTAAATAACGGTTGTTCATAAAACACCTCGCACCAGTGCGCCATTTCTGTGCATGCAGTCATGTGGTTTCTCAAGCTTACCATCATTTTTAGTCTCATAATTCTATTTTCTGCATATTTGCTGATGTGAAACAACAGGGTTGAACAGGGGATACATCCGCCACAGTAACATTGCAAACTATGTGAAACATTTTTTTACACTGTAAGTTTAAGTATGATCCAGTAGTCTTTAAAAATATTGTATACCATTAGCTTTCTGGGGTCAAAGGTGGCTAATAAGGATACCAGGTGGCTGCCAAAAGCAAAGAATGATAACAATGACATAAGCTTCTGAGAAAATTGCAAGACAAGTTTTACAGCTAGGCCGAGCTATCATTTCTCTATGTTTTTACTGGTCTTTTTTAGCCTAATTACATGGCTGCATAACCTTATCACAACTGATGCCAAGTCATTCAGCTAAGTGACTGGTGAAGGAAAAGATAGAATCATATAATCTAAAGACCCCTAAGATCATTGAGTCCAACTGTAAACCTAACACTGCCAAATCCTCACCTTCTTCATTGGAGGGGTGAAACCGCCTCTTCAGGTTGTCCACTCCTGTTCATACTCTTAATTTTTTTTTTAAATAAGAAAAAGAAGAAAGGAAATCGTCCTCACTTGCTCATAGAGGGCAAACCTGCAACATCCTGCTGGGTAACACTGGCTAGAGGTCCCAGCCTTCCATGTTTTTTAAGCGAGGGGGCTGGAAGTGAACAAGAACACAAACTGAAACTAGAAAGAACAATCTTTCTGCTCTTCTTGAGCTTATGTGAAGCTCCACATTGTGGTCAGTGACAGCTGTCACCACAGATTCCTGAAGTACAACATGTATATTGAGCGTATTGGTTTGTGTACTTGGAATTCAAGACACTCAGCTTTCTTTAAAAGCCGTGTTATCAGAATTAATTTAACGTTTGGCAGATAATTTCTACTGTTGGCAACTACCAACAGTGACAACATATACAACATTGTTATCTGAAAATATGCAGAACTTGTAAGATTAAGCTGTAGAAAACAAAGGAAAATGCTTGACCTCCAATACTGTCAGTGAGTATACATACATAAGTATGTGTAAGCATATGTAAATCAACAGAACAAGTCATATGAATAACAGCAATTCTAGTAGTATTTAGAGTTAGATCCTTTCACCTGCAAAACATACTCTTGTTTATATGCTACAAATATGCATGGATAGCTTAATTTCATCAGCACAATGAAACACAATTCCATATATTCACCAATATTAAGGCTTGGTATTGTTATGTCTGGTCTTCTAACCAGAATTTAAGATTAGTCTGAGTCAGGAGCAGGAGAGCCCAATCTCAAGATGTACAGTAGAACTTGTTTATGATACTAGCCTGAAGTTTTTTGGCTTTTTTAAACATGTAAGTACATTGTAAAACTCAAGACAGTAGAAACTGAAACAAGCTGGCTGTTTGCCAAGACAGAGCAGACCCTTTCCTACATTTTGGAAAAGGTACATACAAGCTTAGTTCCCAAAGGATCCCGTTACAGCCTTGGTACCCCATCCTGTTTTATCATGTAGCTGTTTCTGAAAAATCTGAATATTTTATAGCCAAATTCCAATCTGAAACTTCCACTTATGGAAGCTCAGGGGATATAAATCATCTCCTTCCTTTCTTGGCATCCTCTGCCTTCAAATGTGACACTGTTACGTTCAAATCAGACCAAATTAGCAAGTCTAGATATTTAAAGTGATATTAAGCAGACAACATAGCAATCAACCCTTTCAATTCTTTGATATGCCAGTTTTATCTCTCACCAGTCATCTTTATTTCCAAGAAAACTATAATAACATAATACAATATAAAGAAACGAACAAAGCAGATCTCAGAGCTATCATTGTTACTTCACTGGATTTGCTGTATGTGATTAAGCACAAAAGCGAGTGATCTTTTATATTTACTACTATTTCAGTATTGCACTAATTGCAGCAAGAATCCTTACATCAGCAGACCAATTTAAAGTAGAAGTTGAGGTATATCAGCTGGGACTATGAAATGCTATGGTATAATACAAATACTCTACCTAAAAGACAATTAGCCAAAACAGATCAGATAAATAAAAACTGGCTCAGGCCAGGTTAGAGTACCTTCCAACAAATACACGTCAACTTTTTCTGATGACAAAGCCAACACTTAACAATAGGAGCCAGTGGTATCCCTGACTGTTCTAGTTTAAAGCCTTCCACGAAGCACCAGAGACACTGTGAAAAACATGCTCCTTACAGGGTTTTTTAATCTTTTTATTTGTTTTTATTACTGAGGATCTTTGCATGTCAAAATGGAAGCTTGATTAGTGAAAGAATTCCTCAGCTCCTTGTACTTAATTTCTTCTTGATTTAATTCCCGGGATATCAGTTATTTTTCTGTTAATTGTAAGGTCAAAAAGGACCTCATGGAAGCAATAAGCAGCAAGAACTAAATAAACAGAAGACCGGATCTTTAATGCAAATGTGTTTCCTGGAGGAAAGGAGTAAATCAGTGCAGATAATGTAGTAGAGAAGCAGGAAAAAAGGTTTAAAAAAAAAAACAACCCACATCTTCTAAAACAATCTGTTCAGAAGATTTCTCACTGGAACGTAAGTAGCTCTTCAAAACCAGTGCCCTGCTGAGGAATTTACATACTTGCCAAGGTTTAAGTTACTAATCAAAAGCAACAGCTATTTGCTTTGTTGATGAAAAGTTGTGATACTTGCTCAAAAATTTAAAAAACAAACAAACAAAAAAATCACAATCATTTTAAGGTACAATACAACCTGCACAATGAGAACTGTCTGTGTGAGTGCATAACTGAGACAAGAACTCCACAATACATCCCCCATCATTAGAAGTTTTAAGAAAAATAATACTGGCAGTATAATTAAGAGGCCTTCAGAGTACTGGACCAGTTCAAATAATGCTTAATGCTTTTCAAATCCAGCAGATACAAGGTCACATCAGGGTAATTCCTGATAACCACGCTTCTGGCCTGTTAAAGAACACCATGCATTTATATGAACAGTTACAATTTAAACTTTACCTTTAATGACCATAGGGCATGACTAATTAAAAGCTATATGCATTTTCCAAAATCACTGGTCTACCCTAGATCATCGCCTTCCCTTATTTGATGAACCGCTGCTACAGACACTAAGACATCTGATAACTGACAAATATGTTTTCAAATAAATTAGTTTCTGGCCCCAGAAAAGGTTCTCCCTCCATAGAAATTACATATCGCTACATGTGATATAGTATCCTCCCAAGTACATCCAATATAACTTGATCTGTACTTGATCACTCATTGTTGAAACACTCATTATGTTTCAACAAAAAGACTTCACTCCTGATTAATTCCTACAACTGTTTAGTACGGACATGAAACAAATTCAAGATTTTGAGATTTCTTCCTCCTATTCCACCCCTGTGAAAAAGCAGAAAGAAGCAGATTCTACTTCTTAAGAAATACATCCGTTAATTGATATTGGCATACAGTTACATCCCAGGTTTAAATCCAAAGTTATTGTATCAACATTTATGTTAAAAAAAA
This sequence comes from Calonectris borealis, assembly GCF_964195595.1. Taxonomy (NCBI): domain Eukaryota; kingdom Metazoa; phylum Chordata; class Aves; order Procellariiformes; family Procellariidae; genus Calonectris; species Calonectris borealis. The sequence continues at coordinate 20,938,593 of NC_134317.1, forward strand.
CCAGAAAGTGCTCCAAAAGGTATCCCCTGAGAGCATCTCACCTCCAGTACTTTTGACTGAATAGTTTTCTAGCATACACAAATAATGCGTACACTACCTAAGTGTGATTTAGAAAATAGCTCAAACATCAGGAGCGTAGCTTGTTTAACCTAATACAACCAGTTCTCTCAACTGCGAAAATTTATAAGAGTAATGAGTAATGTTCCAAAATAACAGCACTATTTAGCCCTTTAAAGAAGTTGCTATTTCGAATGTGCTACCGGCTGAACAACAAGACTGAAATGTCTTTTGGAACATTATATTACAGACATATTTTTTTTCTTAGGTAATTTTCTTCTTGTCGTAAGACAAGTTGTTACATAAGCCTAAACAGCTCCTGCAACATCCTTCTCTCACAGAACTTCAGGGAAATGCAGATAAGCAACAGTAAATAATAGAAAAGTCATTCTGAATATCAAACGTCATGAAAACTATAAATTTGAAAGATGAATTTATAATTCAGTATGCAGTAAAATTAATATTAAAACAATATTAAGTTTATGCTGTAAAGCCTTCAAGAGTGAAGATTCTTTCAAGAGTGAAGCATATCTGCTTTCCGTTACAGTTCTGCATAACTGACTCACCATTGCCTTCTTCTCACTTTCTTACCAGTCTCTTTGTTCCTCTACCGCGTAGGCATCATCAGCATGTACTGGTTTCAAATCTGATTCACGGTCAGGCGTCTTACTGCAGGGAGGCTAACTCTGCACTTGAGTACAAATACTAAGAGGCTGACAATTCTCTACTAACCAATGTAAACTGCTATGCTAAAATCACGCTACCAAAATAGTTCTGATTTTGAGGACTTATCCCAAAAATTTATCTATAAAAACACATGTAATATTACAGGAACATCAATTTAACCTTTATCCATATACTTACTGTTGTTCCAGATTCAACTACTTCTGCCTAAGAGAAACTTACTTATATTTCTTAAACAACAATCTAGGCTATCCTACGTGTACTACAGATCTACTGTGGGGGTTGGACTAGATGATCTTCAAAGGTCCTTTCCAACTCAAACAATTCTAT